>NC_044978.1:48469777-48790914 GCF_008728515.1 Papio anubis
TCCCCTGGCTAGGAAAAGGGATTCCCTTCCCCCTTGCACTTCCCAGGTGAGGCGATGCCTCACCCTGCTTCAGCTCTTGCTGGTCGGGCTGCAGCAGCTGACCAGCACCGATTGTCCAGCACTCCCTAGTGAGATGAACCCAGTACCTCAGTTGAAAATGCAGAAATCACCTGTCTTCTGTGTTGCTCGCGCTGGGAGCTGGAGACTGGAGCTGTTCCTATTCGGCCATCTTGCTCCGCCCCCAGTTTTTCAGGTTTCTTTGACATCCCCTTGGCCAAGAGGAGGGGTCCATTCAGTTGCTTGCAGGGGCTTAAAATTTTATTTTTGGTCTACATCTGGATATGTAATGAGAATGGATGTGATGAAAGATCTTGTCCTTACCAGCTTAAAGCCAAGAAAAATGTCTTTAAAAGATAGAGAAATCTGCCCTCCACTTGGTTTTAATTAGTCCGGCAATATGGAAGCCCTGAGACTCACACCAACCCTCCTTTGTAGTAAATAATCAGGCAGTGTCAGATTCTGGAAGGACACAAGAAATCTTATCTTTCATTAAGAAACAATGGGAGGGAAAGTGCTAATCCCCACTAATGCTTTCTATTAATCCTATGTGACCCAGGAGAAAAAGAGCAGGCTTTGGAGAGAACAGTTAACTATCATGATTTAAACAAGGTAGTTCCCGTGATTTAAACAAGTGTCTGTTGTGCTAGGCGTCGTACAAGCTGTACAAGAGGTACAGCAAGATAAATATGACTGTTTTTTGTGTGTGCTAGATTAGGCTAATGCTATCCTTTTGATCTCACTCAGAGAGAAGTCAAGCACGGTTTGCTTGTACGTGAGAAGGAATGTAATATATCTTTAGGGTCCTTCCCCAAGGATCTCCAACTGCTCCAACTCACTGCTACAATTTGGTGAGATTAGATTTCAACACTATCATCATCAAAATGAAGTTAATTCATTATATTGATGATACTATGATGATTTCCTGCTCTGAGGAAAAAACCCAAAGAGAGTCGAGGGCTACAGTGGCAAATAAGAGTAGTAGAATGGTTCATCAATCCAGCTGAGATTCCGAGTTTAGCCCAATCCGTAAAATTTCTGAACATAACTTTGGACCACCAGAGATATTCCACAAACAGTATTATGTTCCCTTTAGGACCCTGCCAATAAAAATAAGACACAATATCTTGAGGGACAGTTTGACAAGCTGTGAAAATTTGTAATGGGCAGTAACCCAAGTATGCTAGTGGGACCTTAGGATTCTAGCACATTCACACATGATTTTAGAAGTTTCTGACACTGGAATACAGTACATGCATACTGCCTTGTGGCAGCCACTGAGACTTTTTTTGACTCAAGAAGTTCCTGATAATGGGGCTAGAGAGCCCATTTGCCGGCATGCTACTGGACTCTGCTGAAAACAGTCCCCATAACTTAAGACCATCAAATTATATTAAGACTTGAACTACCTATTATATCACAAGTGATATAAAAATTAGGTTGTAATAAAGAGGAATCTGCACAACACAATTTTCAAAAGAATTCATGTCATGAGAGGTATCTCTGGGGAGTTATAATTCATACGTGAGCAGGTAGCATTCTTGCGTTAAAACTAATTAGGAGACCGCTTCTGTTGCTGAATGATCTAAACCTCATGACTCTCCACCAAATAGAACAAGTTTCTTGGTTTATCCATGAGAGTTCCTGTATAGCAGGAATGCCAATATAAAAGTCTGCTATTCTTTGCCTATGCCCGGTAAAAACTCAGTCAGACAACACAAGGTAAGTTCATGCAGTGGGCTGAGTTGAGAGCAATGTTCATGACAGTGGAGGAAGAACCGCTTCATTTTTTACCTCAGAGCAATGTTTGGATATTTACAGAGTCAGATAGTAACCGATAGTCTAGCTATGTGGTCAGGAATTTGTTTTTTTGTTTTTTATTAAAGAAATGTTGTCTTTCTCTGTCACCCAGAGTGGAGTACAGTGACACAATCATAACTCACTATAGCCCTGAACTCCTGGGCTCGAGCACTCCTCCCACCCCAGCCTCTCAGGTAGCCAGGATTATAGGCATGAGCCACCACGCCCAGGAATCTGAGAATCTTGATAGGTTAACATTAAGAATACCCCAGTGCAGGGGATTTGACTGTGGAAGGCCCTGTGGGATTCCCAAGGAAGGATGATAGTGGGTCAAACAGATGCCCACGATAAGAATCAAATCAATTCAAAAGGTGAATAAAATGTGAAGATGATCACCGGCCGTTCCCTAGAGGTAGTCTCCTTGGCAATTTAAGTAGGCATGGTGGTGCCAAAGCCATGCACGAATGTGTGAAATAGTTATATATTCCACCTGTTCCTTACCTAAGCCACTAATATGGCAAGACACGAATGAATGCTAACCCAAAAATAGCCATTTTAAAATGCCATTTGGGAAAATCTCCTGGGCACAGAATGGGCCAGTGAACTATATAGGATTACTACTTGTAGCCACCCCACCCCCCCACCAGAGGATTCAAATAAGTTTAATGCATATGTCATCTTGGACACAAACACTATCAAGGACTTGGAACAGTGTATTATACAGCCATTTGGTTCCCTATCATACATCTCACTGTACTAAAGAAGGTATTCTATGTAGCCACTGTGCAGAAGTAGCCCCCCTCCCCAGAAAGTATCCTAACATGATATGGACATGTCAATATCATATTCCACCGATGGAGTAACTGTCAAATTGATATGAGAACAGATAATTGAAATATTTATTATTGAAAATACAATATAAAACACAGGATATGAACAGCTGGCTGGCTCATTCAGGTGACTGTGTGCTCTGTCCACATATGAGGGGAAGTAAGGGAGAAACAGATGTAAAAAGGCTTTTTAGTGCTAGAGGAGGGAAGAGATGGAGGATGCTGCTCTACTAGAACTCTCTCTCTCTCTCTGTCTCTCTTGCATTTGGGTGATCCAGTGCAAGAAAAAATTGCTGCCCAAGACAAAACTTCTATTGCTTTGAACATACATGTACATATTTTTCAGGGAACCCCTATGCTGTGTAGTGACTTCATATCATGTGGCCAAACAAGGATTAGCTATAAGTACACTGACTTTTCCACTCACCCCATGTAGTGGGAATATAGCTATGTTGTACTTGACTGAGGCAGCCCTGCCACTTCTTCCCAAGAACTGACAAAAGGCAAGGCCCTGGCACGTTTCCTACTGCTGTCTTCTTTATGGATTGACAGTATGTCTGAACCAGAGGCCCCTGCCTGGCAGACCACATCTATGTTCTGACAGGTGATAAATGGGAAAAAAGGTGAAATATTAAGAGAAAGAAAACAGGAGAACAAATAAATGATGATGCTGGGGAAGGTACTGTCACTCTGAGCCCCCTAGAGTGTCTCCAGGTGAGAGAATAATAGACCTGTGGCTCAGGTGGAAAGCCACATCATGGTTGATGATGGAATAAACCTTCAGAACTGTTCTCCTCCCAAATCAAATTGAAGCTGATTTACATGTTTGGCCTGAAAATTCTGTATGGGTAAGCTAGAGAAAAACTGTGACACAGGATCCCTGAACCCCTGCCTGAATGGTAGCAGATTGGCACTGTTTTTTCAGTTGTGATTTATGAGTTATGCTTATTTTTCTAGTTCTTTTCTAGGTACTCTATGTGTTTTCCTAGCCTTCACTGGGAGCAGGACTGTGCCTTGGGCTTCTCCCATTGCCTCCAGGGACAGTTGAGGCTTCAGCCTACACAATGCTGTTTTGTTAATCTAAAAAAGATGCACTCCTTATTCTAAACAGACACAGTCCTGCACCACAGTTCATTTGGAGCAAGTGCCGATCTTTAGCCTTCACCTTAGCCCTCCTTCAGGGCCCCTTTGGTAGGACACAACTCATATAACTATACTTAGTGATCCTGGGGCCTGATGTCTTACTTCAGAATGCCAATGTTGCTGGAAATTGCGTGTGTTTGTTTCTTCCTGGTGCTGGCTGCACCTAGCTGAATCTCCAAGTTGTCTGTTATTTCTAGATTCTCTATTACCGTCCTTTACTTACCTGCTAGGTTCCCCGTATTAGTCAGAAGTCTTTCAGTTACAACCTATAGAAACCTTACCTCAAGCTGATTTAATTGATGAAAGAAATGCATTGACTCATACAACTAAAATAACCATAGATTAATATAGATCTAGGCATGACTGGATTGGGTAGGTAATCAAATGAAATCCTTCAGAGCTGCTTCCACCCTAGTCAGCATTACCCTCTGGCAAGTTCTCCCTTCCTATAGGCAAGATGGCCCTAGAAACTCCCGGTCTAGATTGAAAGGTCTCATAATTGAGCCGCTTTTGGCTGATTTGAGTCAAGCGCTGAACTAATCTCTGTGTAAACGGTCAGAGACTATGATGCTTGGTCAGAGCTCGGTTGTATGTGAACCCTTTCTGCATAAAGTTGGCAGAGAGGGCATTAGTTCCTCTATCACTCACCTGTTGCTGCAAAACAAACCATTCCATACATTGTGGCCCAAAATAACAATTTCTTATAAGTAGGTGGGTTTGCTGAGCTCAGGTAGGCAATTTTCCTGCTGGTTTCTCTGGAGGTCTCCCACACAACTGCATTCAGTTGGAGCTTGGCTGGTGCTGGAGTAGTCAGGTTGACTTCTCATCACAGTGCTCCTCTCCAAGAAGATTCTAATCAGTCAGTAGTTTGGCTTGTACTTCTTCATAGCATGGCAGTTGGGCTCCAAGAAGGAAGATGCAAAAGTTTCCAGGCCTCTTAAAGCCTGGTTCAGGAGTCCCAGAACATCTGTTCTGATAATATCTATTCATCAAGGCAAATTTTAAGGTCGGCACGGAGACTTCACCTCTTCATGGGAGGAGCAGCATACAGAGATGGGAAGAATTGTTAGCTAACTACCACAGTTCCCCTAAGAAAAACCAAAGTCATGTTACAGCAGGAAGGACAGTTAAAAGACCACATCAGGGCCAGGCACGGTGGCTCATGCCTGTAATCTCAGCACTTTGGGAGGCCGAGGCAGGTGGATCATGAGGTCAGGAGTTCGAGACCAACCTGACCAACATGATGAAACCCCATCTCTAATAAAAATACAAAAATTAGCCTGGCGTGGTGGCGTGCACCTGTAATCCCAGCTACCCAGCACGCTGAGAGGCAGGAGAATCACTTGAACCTGGGAGGCGGAGGTTGCAGTGAGCCAGGATCGCACCACTGTACTCCAGCCTGGATGACAGAGTGAGACTCTGTCAAAAAAAAAAAAAAAAAAAAAAAAATCAGTTCGTGTCACTCTCTGTTGGACGCTCTGATGCTTATTACTGGTCTGTATCCTATTCCTGTTTCTGTTCATTCAGTTGTTGGATCACACGTTCTGCTGGCTGGAAGGGGCATCCTCCTTTTGTCTGCAGCTCAGCCTTTCAATTCAGGGGACAATCCTAGAATCTGATGCCTCTAAAATTACTGTGTCTTTTTTCAGCTAATCAGGCCAGTCTTGGTATGTCCAAGGATAGCAGAGATAAATTTTTGTAAATATTATTCACTTCCAGAATATGATGTCCAAAGGATATAATGAAATGTTTTTCTAGGTCTGATCTATGATTCTATGGAATGCTATTGTGCAGAGATTCTCAAAGTGTGCTCCGGGACCAGCTGTATTAATAGCATGTGAGACCTGTTAGAAATGCACATTTTGGGGCCGCAACCTTAACTTACTGAATCAGAAATTCTGAGAGTGGGCCCAGTCATCACCTTGTGTTTAACAAGGTGATTCTTATGCATGCTGAAGTGTGAGAAGAGTGGCTGTCCAAAGTCATTGTCTTTCAGGTTGTTTTCACCTTCAGGATCCTGCATATAGATGACACTAGAAAGATCTGTCTCCACTAAGTCTACTTTTCTGTGCTAATAATAGTTATGAGATCACCATTTAGATTAAGGTTAACTAAAGAAGCCTTGATGGGTGTTTGTAACACTGATAATATCCTCAGAGGATACTCTTTCCATTTCTATTATTTTAGCAAATATTTATCTTTAGCCTGGCAGTTCTCAACTTCCTATGGACTGGATGTAACATTAATTTAGACAAACATCACAAGGGAGAATTCTGAAGGTCTTTGAGGATGCTGCTGCATTGTCTATCTGGATTTCCTGGACTAAAATTTACTGTTGGCTTAACTGGTCGTAGGTAGGTTGATTGTAGGTGGAGGTTTGTGTTTCAATCAATACCTTTGATCTGTAAAGCACCTTGAAATATGTAGTGTGGAATACGGTATGAAAATGTCAGCCAGGCACGGTGGCTCACACCAGTAATCCCAGCACTTTGGGAGGCCGGGGCGGGCGGATCACTTGAGGTCACAAGTTTGAGAGCAGCCTGGCCAAAATGGTGAAACCCCATCTCTAATAAAAATACCAAAATTAGCCAGGTATAGTGGCACGTGCCTGTAGTCCCAGCTACTCAGGAGGCTGAGGCATGAGAATCGCTTGAACCCTGGAGGCAAAGATTGCAGTGAGCTGAGATTGCACCACTGAACTCCAGCCTGGGTGACAGAGCAAGACTCCATCTCAAAAAAAAATAGAAAAGAAGGAAGGAAAATGTCATGATCTCTGTCTTCTAGGGGCTCATAACATGGTAGAGGAAATAAAACATGGATATAACAATTATATATAATGCAGATTGAGGGCTCTGAGAAAGGGTCCAAGTGCTATAGGAGTTCAAAAAACACTTCATGGAGGAAGTTCCATTTCAGCTCAGTCCTGACTAGTTTTGATAGGCAGGAATATGAATGTGTTTGCAGTGCAGTCCACATTTGAGCATAAAGAGGAAGCTGAAGTCAAGAATCAGCAGGTGAATATTTATATCCCCAGCACCTCATTCTATGATTGGCACAGAGTAGATGCTCAATAAATATCATGTGTCCTGGCTCATAGACAAACCATTGACCCATTGGTTGAGTATCAGATTTTTTTGTTTTTTGTTTTTGGGGAAACAGAAGAAGAAATATGTTAAATGTAAACATTGATTGGAAGACACATTCTGATTTCAAAAACCTTAAAATGTCAGAGGAAAGTGCTTTTCTGAATTTTGAAAACATGGTATTTAGTGAATTTGAGCAGAGTAGAACTTTTGAGTACTGCAGCAGAGGAATATGCAGCTGGAAAGACAGATGGAACCAGTCTATGGAAGACCCAGGATTCTAGGATAACACTTTTGATTTTTCAGAAGGAATCACGGAAGGACTTTTGAACAGGTAGTCTGCTGTAGAAGAAGTAATAAAGTAAATGAGAAAATTATAACTGCTTTGTGTGAATAGCAACAGAGGAAAAAAGAACAAAAACGTATTGAGCACTTAAATTAGGAAAAGAAGTATGTGTATGCTAAGTTCATTTTTTAAAAAATTAAACAGTGTTAACATTTTGCCTTTTCCTCCCAACGTAGTTGTGTATGTACATGTGTGTGTTTGTGTGTGTGTGCTGCATCATATGTATATATATTTGATACAGAATACTTGTACGTATTTATGGAGTACTTGTGGTATCTTGTTACATGTATAGAATGTGTAATGATCAAGTCAGGGTATTTAGGGTATTCATCACAAGTATGTATCATTTCTATATATTGGGACTTCTATTTTGAAACATGCAATACACAATTTTTAACTATAGTCACCCTACTCTACTATCAAATATTAGAACTTATTCCTTCTATGTAACTGTATGTTTGTACCCATTAACCAACCTCACTTCATCCTCCTTACCATTTCCAGCCTCTGGTATCTATCATTCTACTCTCTGCCTCCATGAAATCAACTTTTTTAGCTTCCACATTTGAGTGAAAACATGGATATTTGTCTGTGTGTCTGGCTTATTTCACTTAACACAATGACCTCTGGTTCCATCCATGTTGTTGCAAATGATATGATTTCATTGTTTTTTTATGGCCAAATAGTATTCCATTGCTAAGTTATTATGAATGTTATTTAATCTCTGCCAACTTGAACAGATATTATCCATCCCCTCTTACTGAACCCAAATTTAGGGAGGATTAAAAACTCTTCCCAACACTATGTTGCTGGTGAATGATGGCACTGTTTACCTTCAAACACAGTGTAAAAAATAGTTACATATTTAATATGGACATTCTATTTTCCTTTCTAATAGCACTGTACTCCTTAGTTATACTAATTTCTTGAATCCAGAAACTAGTAATTGACTTTTTTGGGAAAGAGGGCGATGGATGTTTTGAGAAACATTATCATTTGGTTTCAGTTAAGGTGATATGTCAGAGATGGATGGCTGACCACTGAATGTTTGTGATCGGCTCGTGTGGTAGAGTGTGGAGGGGAAGCAGCTAGCCAACCAGGAACTAGTTTCCACTTCTTTTGCCTCTAGTTTTCTCACCAATAGAATTTGAACAGAATTAAGTTGTGTCAATTCTGGTCAAACTTTCTCCTCCACATGCTTTCTCCTAATCCTCTATTGGAATGAAGAGGATTTCTAAACCCTGGAGGAGAGGGGAAGCAACAAAATGGAAGGGGCTGTGCCTCGGATTGATCACGTGGAAAGCTACAAATCAACCGGAAACTCTGGGATTAGATATTACTTGAGCTAGAAAAAAAAAACAAAAAACAAAACTCTATTAAGACATGGAGGTTTAGGAGTTTATTTGTTGGCCGGGTGCGGTGGCTCAAGCCTGTAATCCCAGCACTTTGGGAGGCCGAGGCGGGCGGATCACGAGGTCAGGAGATCGAGACCATCCTGGCTAACACGGTGAAACCCCGTCTCTACTAAAAAAAATACAAAAAACTAGCCGGGCGAGGTGGCGGGCGCCTGTAGTCCCAGCTACTCGGGAGGCTGAGGCAGGAGAATGGCGTGAACCCGGGAGGCGGAGCTTGCAGTGAGCTGAGATCCGGCCACTGCACTCCAGCCTGGGCGGCAGAGCGAGACTCCATCTCAAAAAAAAAAAAAAAAAAAAAAAAAAGGAGTTTATTTGTTCCTGGAGCAGGTATTAACTAATTAGTTGCTGATATGTTTGAATCAAAGTTAGGAAGCAAATAAATAACAAATATGAAGAAAATGTGTTTATTTGGATTTGTGATTTGTATTAAATAGTTATAAAGATTTGACTTATAATGGTATATAGTTCATATTAAAATGCTAAACGTACAAAAGTTTTTAAAACCAGTAAGCTTTCCTTTCCACCCTTTGGATCTAAAAATATTGATCCAATTACAGTGTCTCTGCATTTAAAGAGTTTTGTCACATAAAGTCTCAGTGGTTTGATTAATTATTCTTCTGTGCTTAGCACCATGGTCTCTTCAGGTTTTCCAACAGAGATGGACTATGTGGATAAATTAAAGCACTAGCTTTAGATAATTCTCCTGGTTTTCTCCCTCTGATACCAGTGAAAATCTATTGACACTCAGAAGCAATTAGAAAATCTATTGACACTCAGAAGCTACTTAGAAAGATTTAATAACCAGAAGCTCTTGATTGTTAAATTAATTTTCCTCAGCTTAGCAGTGGAAATGATCCCAGAACTTTCTTTTTTTAGGTATATGTATTTGTCCTAGTAAACCTATTTACATTGCAGTTTTTCTTTAATACAACATTGGCCTTGTAAGCTATCGAGATGATTAAGCTTACTAAAATTTTGTTTGGTTCCCACTGTACTGACCCTACCAGCATTATGTGTGCCACCTTGTTTCAATTATTTATTGTTTACTTGATGGCATTAGTTCTTTTTTAGAAATTTCTTTATTTTTAATTGACAATAATTATATATATGTATGGGGTATAGTGTGAAGTTTTGCTGCATGTATATATTGTGCAATGATCAAATCGGGCTAATTAACATATCCATGATGTCACGTACTTATTTCTTGTGGTGAGAACATTTCAAGTCCACTCTTTTAGGACTTTTGAAATGTACAATACATTATAATTGACTATAGTCACTATGCTGTGCAAGACATCAGTGGAACTTATTCCTCCTGTCTAACTGAAACTTTGTTGGGAGGATTAATTCTTAAGCAGCTTTTCCATTCTGTTTCCCATGCTCCCTTGTAGAAATGGGACGTCAGCTTCTGCCCACAGCCAGGTCTTTTTAGAGCTTGTCTATCATGCATGACTACACAGCAAAGGAATATGGGAACCCTCTTTTCTCAGGCATCTACCGCAACTATCCTTCCCTAGACCTCTATAACCATTGATGCTAACACGTGTAATTACATTTCTTAGGACAACTACCAATAATTCAATCTGCTTTGAATATATTTCTCCCTCAACCATGGGTGTAACTTAGGATCATTTTGGAAGCTCCTATCCACAAGTACCTAGGGATACATATCAAAATGAAAGGCAGAGACCTTACATCACCTTATCCAACCCATGGCTGGCGGGCAGCATGGAGCTCAAGACAGCTTCAAATGCGGCCCAAACCAAATTCGTAAACTTTCTCAAAATATTGTGAGGGGGTTGTGTGTGTGTGTGTTTTAGCTCATCAGCTATCATTAGTGTTAGTGTATTTTATTTGTGGCCCAAGACAATTCTTCCAGTGTGGCCCAGGGAAGCCAAAAGATTGAACATCCCTGCCCTACATACTAAAGAAATTCAGAGAAGGGGAAGTCAGAGTGGTCTGCTGTAGCCAGGTGTTGATTCATGAAACAGATGAAACATGAGACCTGAAGATGTAGAAAAGATTTCAGTGGTCAGAGAGGACACTGGACATTGTGGGCAGGGGGTAGACATAAAGAGAAAAGGCACAGAAGGAGAGAAGTGAACATGACATGTTCAGAGTAGGATTGAAAAAACAATCTGGCAGGTGCCAGAGGCATGTAAGGGCACACTGGGAGATGAGAAAGCAGTGAGGGGCCTGATTGAGAGGGGCCTTTTTCATTCAGGAGAAGTGGAGCTATGTAAACAACAATAACAGCTGACTGTGGTGAACTAGGAAGATTATCTGGTACTGAAGTGTGGACTGCAGAGGGTAGATCCTGCAGACAGTGAGACCAGTTTGAATATCACTGTGATCATCTGAATATTGGGGATAGTAAGTAGCAACAGAAACACAATCCTTTAGGTAAGTAAAGATTTTATAAATAATGAGATATAATGAACCAGAGTCAAAATGATTGTAAGAAGAACTATGATGCCACTGATAAAATCAAGGGACTCTGGGAAAACAGCTATTAATAGCTTGGTGAGGAAGTTTGGACATCTTGAAGCTGATGTGGGACATTCAAGCTGAAGGGCTGGGTAGGCAACTGAATATGCAAAACTGGACCTCAGGTAAGAAGGCAGTGAAATGCTGAGTGTGGAGACATCCTTTGTGCTGAATAGCTTCCTTCTTCCACCCTAATCTTCCCTACGTTTTCTCCAACCTGCTCCACAGCCTAGAAACCAAGTTTGGACCATCTAGTACATCAAGCTGAACTTCCTTGTCTTCCGGTTTTCAGTAGAGTTCAGTCAAAGGCAAGCACTGGCAACAGATTGGAGCGGTGAAGGAGAACATAGTTGAGGTGTCTCTTTCTCCTGGCTCCTTGTTTTGAGATCTGGCTGGGTCCCCGCCCAATGGAAGGTCACAGCTCCTAGCCATTAGCACATGAGAACACGTAGGCTGTAATGGCATCCTCAGGCTGGTGTATCTTCAAATCTTTCTTCCCTCTCAAGGGGACAGACGCGAGCCCTTCCAACCTGCAGGGCTGATTTGAAGTAGAATGTTTATAACCAGACTGCCAGTGAGTCCTCAATGAGAGGAGAGATTAGAGGGGAGAGATCAAGGAGTCCATAGAGTCTCATGCTACTGATGTTCTAGTGTTTCTCAGCTTGGGTAAAAGTTTGATAAGCTACTCGAGGAAAGTCACCGAACAGGTACTGCGCACCCACCACGTGCCAGGCAATGGGGCGCTTTCCCTAGTTTATCGCTTTTAACGACCTGGCAGCGGTTTATAGCACGCGCTGAGCCCTAGAGCAGGAAGCAAAGGGTGCAGAAGTTCTGCGGGAAGGCGGCTTCCCAGGGCGGTGTGCTGGGGACCCACCCACGCGGCACCGCGGGAAGGGGGCTCTGCGCGCTCAACTCGGTCCCGGGCACTGCTCGCCGCCTCCACCCGCCGGCCTCCCGCAGCCCGGTCAGCGCCATGAGGACCAAGCAGGTGAACTTGCTGATCACCCTGGTCGCCGTCGCGCTTTTCAGCTTCTCTTGTTTCTGCATCTACAGGATAACTCAAACCAGTAAGCGGCGGGCCCTCCTCCCGCCTCCTTTCCCGCCTCGGGGGCTTCCGGGCCGCAGGGATGCAGGCGGGGCGGGGGCGATGCGGGAAGCTGGCGGTGGCCGCCTGCGCTGACACTGGGAGGCCCGCGTCGGTGCCCACGTTCCGGTCAGCGGCGGCTGGGCTGTAACCGGCCTGCGCGCGCGCTAACGGATCTGGCCCGGGGTACCTACCGCTCCCTTTTCCTCAAAGGTTCAAGGGCCCCATCTGTGCCCTGCTTTTCCCCTCTCCTGTTCTTCCTTCTCGAAACTATAACTGTCTGACCCCAAGAACTGCTCTTATACAGCCAGCGTCTTTCCGCATCTTTCCTCCTTTGTGGTCCGGGTTACATCACCAGGCCACGCTTCGTGCCTCCCTCCTCCCTGGAGTGTTTTTGGCATAGCTGAAAAGAGGTGGTAGAAAGGAGAGGGATGTCACTGACCGCCTACAGCGCCGGCCCACAGCCTGGACTTCTCCGATGGACCGCCGGCCTGCGTTCCGCTCCCACACACTCAAGATGTAATTTCGCCTGGCCTATAGAAGTGCCAATTTAGGAAACAAAAGTACAGATTGCCCAGTTCAATTTCAGATAAACAATTATATATTGGTATAAAAAAATGCATGGGACATAATTATTCTAAAATATTTATATCTTTTTTATTTTAGTTTCCAATTTAACCAGGCATCCTATACTTGATCTTTCAACCCTGTTTGTCCGCGGTATAAAATTTTATCGTTCAAGTAGTTGAATTTCTCAATTTAAGACTTAGGAACCCTGTAAATTATGATCCCAGCATTCCACGATTGCTCTTACGTTGTTTTCAGTTAAATTTTCATTTATTTACACGTGTGACTTAAGTGCACACAAGGCAATCTTGGTAAGAGTGCTGAGGTTGAAGTTTGGGAGTGGCTTCATGTTTTAGCTCTCCAGTTAAGACTAGATTTTATCCTCACATACACAAAATATTCTATATGCTGCTTGTTTCAAAGATAAGGAATGTATATTAATTTATCTGCATTATAGTATATCTACTCATCTTTATAGTCATTTGACAAAGTTTCCCTCCTCTTCATTTTCTATAAAGAACATTATCCTAATGTCTTTTTATTTATTTTAGCACAATGAACAATAAGCACATTTATAACAAAATATAAATAATTTCTTGTAATTAGAAAACAAAATGTAAAGTTTTATAATAATTTTTTTTTAGATGGAGTTTCGATCTTGTTGCCCAGGCTGGAGTGTAGTGGCGCGATCTCGCCTCACTGCACTGCAACCTCTGTCTCCCAGGTTCAAGCGATTCTCGTGCTTCAGTCTCCTGAGTAGCTGGGATTGCAGGCATGTGCCACCAAACCCGCATAATTTTTGTATTTTTAGTAGAGATGGGGTTTCACCAAGTTGGTCAGCCTGGTCACAAACTCCTGACCTCAGGTGATCCACCCACCTCTGCCTCCCAAAGTGCTGGGATTACAGGCGTGAGTCACCGCACCCAGTCTAGTAATTTTGGAAGGTAATTTAGAATGTTAACCTCAGAAGTTTAATATCATTAATGATTTTATAATGAAACTGTAAACTTTGAGATCCTCACAATCATTTTGGTGTGTTTTCTAGTTACGACAAGGAAAAAGAAGTTTGATTCCTCGAAACATTTATATCTTCATCATTTATATGTTCAAGTTCAGAAACAAGATATTGTTCTTGAGAATGAAATACTCAACACACAAATCAGATTTTTTCATTTTTTAGGTATTTGTTTCTGTGGAACTTAGCTCTAAGATAATTAGGATATCAATCCTATAATGAGCTGTTCTTACATCAACAAAAGAAAACACAGACTTCACTTAGTTTCTGAAGTAATGATTTTTATAAAGCACCAGAGATAGTCCCAATGTCTTAAAAATTTAATCTATAGTTGTTATTTCTATCATTGAAAATTTGGGAACGTTTATTAGAAAGATGGCCACCACCTAGTGCTTTATTCTTTCTCCCTCTTTAAAATCAACTAAATTTTGCCGGGCGCGGTGGGATGGCTCACACCTGTAATCCCAACACTTTGGGAGGCCGAGGCGGGTGGATCACAAGGTCAGGAGTTTGAGACCAGCCTGGCCAACATAGTGAAACCTCGTCTCTGCTAAAAATACAAAAATTAGCCGGGTGTGGTGGTGCACCTGTAATCCCAGCTACTCAGGAGGCTGAGGCAGGAGAATTGCTTGAACCCAGGAGGTGGAGGTTGCAGTGAGCCGAGAGAGCGCCTCTGCACACCAGACTGGGTGACAGAGCAAGACTCCATCTTGGAAAAAATAAAAACAAACAAAAAAATTAAATTAACAAAATTTTATGGGTAGGTAACCTTTTTGTTCACTTCTATAAGCTTGTAGTATTAGCAGTTCATAATTTGATCAACAAATATGCAAGCTCTGTGAGGACAGAATGTATTTTCTGTTTTTACCTGTTATGTTCACTACTGTGTCCCAGCATGTGGAAAACTACATGGTATGTAATGAGCATGCTAAATATTCAATGAATGAATGTTTGAAATAATGAAAGAATCAATGAGTTTAATAACTACCTATACATATTGTAGGCACCAAGTGAACAACATCAAAGGACACCCCCTCCCTTTTGTGAAGCTTACATTTTGCATAGGGGAAATAAACAACAAACAAATGATCTAATTACTATATGATGTTGGCAGGGTTAGGGAAAGCAAAGTGCTGTTTTAAAGGAAAGGGCTGTCAGAGAAGGATTATCTGAGCAAGTTATATTTGAGCAGATTCTCAAATGAAGCGAGGAAGCATCATGTGTGGATATTTGGGGGAAGAGTATTTCAGGCAAAGGGAAATGCCCGTACAAAGGCCCTGTGGTGGAATCTCCTTGATTGTTTGAGAAACAGCCAGGAGGCCAATGCCAACAAGGAGGAGAGTGATAGAAGTATTATATCATGGGGACCATAGTAAGGACTCTGCATTTTATTCTGAATAAGATCGGAGGCCATCAGAGTTTTGTGCAGAGGAGTAACATGATTTCACACATACATTTAAATGATTATTGGATGTGTGCTATGAAAGAAAGAAAAGAATCACGAGATGCTCCAAGAATTTTTAACTTAAACTAGGGTTTTTCAACCTTAGTGCTGTTGACATTTTGGGTTGGGTAATTCTTTGCAGGGAGGGGGTTGTCCTATACATTGTAGAATGTTTAGCAGCATCTGTGGGTTCTATCCAGGAGATGCCAGGAGCAACAACCCCTCTGCCATTGTGACAATGTCTCCAGGCATTGGCAAATGTCTCCTGAGGGAGAAGTCATCCCTGGTTGAGAATGAGTGACTTAAATACTGAGAGAAATGGAGCTGCCATTTACCGAAATGGCAAAGGCTGGAGTAGGAGCAGGTTTGGGGGTAAAGTCACTATTTCTCTTATGTATGAAGTGCCTATTAGATATCCCAGTGAGAGTGTTGAATAGGCAGTTGGATATATCAGCCTGCATCAGGATTAGCAGTATAAACTTGAGAACTGTTAGCATATAAAGCCATGAAATGGGATGAGATCACCTAGGTAGTGAATGAAAGGAATAAGTCTTGGGGAATTTCAGTATTTCAAAGTAAAGGAAAAGCTAGAAAACTGAAAGAACTAAACCAAGAAGATAATTCAAGAAGGAGAGTGCAATAGTATCAAATATAGTGAAAGAACATTCTCTTGTAATGAAAAGCCATCTCACCCACAATCTTTGAAGTTATCATTCCCACATTCTTAATGAATGCAGCAGGCCCTTGATCTCCAGGGTCTCAATTTGAGTAGGTACTTCATTCCAGTTAACCAGAGATGATAATTAAGGTAACTATTTTGCCAGTGCATGTCATGGAATTCTAGTGTCCTATTTTCCATGGGCAGTGTGGTAGGTTGTCACTGCATTTAAGCCCAGGTACATCAGGTAACCAATTCCAGATTTTCTTCTTTGAGAGTGTTTCCTGGGTAATGCAACCACTCCAGGAGCCCCTAGTCATCTGCTAGCTACCTTCCTTGGAAAAGCCAGTACTTGCCTGCTACTACCATTGACAATCCTGGTCGTGTGACTGCCCTGCTACTACTCTTGCCTCTGGCCACTGCCTCAATGTCTGACACCCCAGCAAAGGCTGGCAGTTTGGTGGAGGAATCACCAAAAGGAGAAATACTACCTCCTTTCATGCACCCTCTAATATAGCACAACTGCCTCCCATTGGCAAAATAGAATAGCACTTGCAAGGAAATCTGGGACAAGTAACAGGTTTCTAGTTTTGATCATACAAAGGAAATTTAGTGGGGCCTATAAAGACAGAGTGTCAACAGACAAAATTTTTAGAAAGTCCTGGAACAAAGAAAACTAAACAGCATCTTATATAGGGACATCCATAAGTGTGATAAAATTACACTTTAAAAAGTAAAGGAACAATAAGCAGATACAGTTTGGGAGAGTACTGTAGTATCATCATGAGATGGGGTGGGAGAGGAATCAGTGGTAGAAGCAGAGGCATCAGATAACTTTCAGTTATTAGTTTGAGTGATAAGCTATTAATTTTATGTTATGTTATGTTGCAGAACTTACCTATGTATTACATGTCTTCTTTTGTATATATAATTTTTTAATCTATTAAAAAAATTTGTATAGAAGGAAGCAAGAAATGATAGACCTACAGTACCCAATTCACTTAAAGATGTAAAAACAATAAGAATGTCATTTTTGAAAAAGTTCAACTTGGGATGTAAATGCAAATGACTTTTTATTTTTCCAATAACTCCTCATATGTGTTCTATTGAGCCCTCTTTTCTGCTTAGAGGTTTAGAGAGACAATGAACACTTATTCTGTGTCTTTTTGGTCACTTTTTGGTCACTTTTTTTCAGTCTCATTCCTGTTTTTAAAACCGTGTTTTATTATTTTTAGAACTTTAATCTCCTAGTCAACTTGAAACTTTCTTTTCCTTTCCCTGCTGGACAGGAAAGACTTGTGTTTCAAGGAAAATGGAATGGCAGATGAGAAAATATCAAGACTTCCACAAACACTAGTGGCTTATAACAATCACTTGGTTTTTTTTTGTTTGTTTGTTTGTTTGTTTGTTTGTTTGTTTGTTTTTTGAGACAGAGTCTCACTCTGCCGTCCAGGTTGGAGTGCAGTGGCATGATCTCGGCTCACTGCGACCTCCGCCTCCAGGTTCAAGCAATTCTCCTGCCTCAGCCTCCTGAGTAGCTGGGACTACAGGTGCGTGCCTCCACGCCCAACTAATTTTTGTATTTTTAGTAGAGACGAGGTTTCACCATATTGGCCAGGATGGTCTCGATCTGACCTCGAACAATCTCTTTTTAAAAACTCTTGATTTAGTAATCAGGAGTTCACAAAGAGCTCCACTGGGCAGTTTGTCTATAATCCGAGGTGGTGTCAACTGGGACATTTGGAGCTGAAGACTCTACTACTAAGAAGTCTTTTTCCCTCACAGCTCTGGCATCTCTCTCTCCTCTCCCCACGCAGTGGTGCATCCTCCAAAGCCTCTCCTCATGGCTTGGGTTTGTTCCTCACAACATTATGGTCTTAGCAAAATGATACCTTTTTTCCCCCCTACAAGGCAACTACCTTTTAAAAGGCAGGAAGTGGAAACTGCCAAGCCAGTTAAAGGTTATACCCCAAACTAGTACTCCATTGCTTTTGCTCTATATTACTGTAGTGAAAGCAGTCACAGGGTGAACCCAGATTCAAGAAGGTAGAGAAATTGACTTCTTCAGGAGTGACTGGGAAGGTCAAAGTGCACAATACCATTTGGCCTGGAAGTCATCTTTGGAGAAACAGTCTGCTGCACCCCCTTCCTCCTTTCTTGTGCTTCCCTTGTGGTACTAGGGTGGGAAAGAGCTGGGGGGGCGGAGGCTTTCTTCCATGACAGCAGCTTGGTGGTTTCAATTTCTCTGGAAGACACTTGGATGTGGCGGACACCTAATGCTCTTGTAGGGGTAGTTTGTGGCTGCTTCTGAGCACCTGCTGTGGTGTCTCTGCTATCTATTCCCTGAAGGGATATCCATCCTCTGCTTGAATTCTTCCTCCCTACCTCTGCCTTTGCCACAGCCCCTTGGTGCTGGGAATCTTCTGCCTGGCAGAAGACCTTCTTGCACATGGCCTGCAATATTCACTTGAGCCACAGCCGACTCATATGTCTTTGCCGCTTCAAGCTGCATGCCTGCAGGCTACTTCATATGATCCCGCTCTTGGCTTAGTAGCGTCTCTTTCTTTCTCCTGCCTCTTTTCATCTGGCGGCATGAGAATTTTGGTAGGTCTAGCAGTTCCACAATTTTCAGGGTAAAAATGTTCTTCAGCCCCTGAATTAGTGACAAGAGGGCTCATGCTAGAGCACCCAACTTTATTTCCTGGAGATCTTTCTCTCTTCCCTTGATGGAGGGAAAACGCCCTCATCCCCATCCAGTTGGGGAAGGGTTTCACCAATGTGTATGACCTTGTGGGAATATGCCAACAAAATAGATGGTTATTACTGTCCATGGGACAGAGGAGGAGCTCCCAGATGCAGCTGTAAGTCAGCAGAATCCAAGGTCCAAATGTGGGTTATTTCAGAGAATAATTGAAATGTCGTGTGGAATTTAAAATATATGTACAACAACAATGCACGTCAGCAATTACAAGAAAAGTTAAGAGAGAGGAAATGGAGTTAAATTGCACTAGACTTGTAGAACTGTTGAGAAGTGAGAATGTAAGAATTGGTATTCGACTATTAAGTCGAGGATTCATGTTGAAGTACCTAGTTGAACCACTAAAATAAAGTAAAATAACATAACTATATCACTAATTGCATTAAGTGTGCCAAAAAAGAAATTAAAATATTTCCTGATTGGATATATGACAAAATTCAACTTGATGATTACTAAAAGAGACATATTTGAATTTTAAAGACAGAAATTTTGGAAGAAAAGGGATGGAAAAATACCCACAAACCCAAACCAAAATGAAGTTGATGTAGCTGTATTATGTTATCAAGCACATGGGCCCATGGTCCAGTGCATGCAGAAGCCAGTAACTTTAACAATGGCTTTTGAGAAAAGAAATTTTTTTTTTTTTTTTTTCAAAACCAGCCAGCAAGAAGATAAGACTCAGACTCAAATCTGTGTCTCTTATTGGGTCTGGGCCAAGTTTTAAGGGATCACAGGACAAGGGAAAAGATTTAGGAACGTTGGCTTGGCACGGTCTAATTAGAGGGCTTCCAATCTGGCCATTGATGGTAAGGTATGTTGAGGCAAATTTCAGCTCCAGATCTTCTGGGCCAACAGACCCCTCGCATCTGAAAGAGTTCCAGCATTCAGGTTCTGGTCATGTCCCAGGCTTCTTGATTCAGAGGGAGGATTCACTGGTTCTGGGTGTGGTTGGAGGTCAAAGTTTTTGCTATTGCACTTGCCCAGGCTGTATGAATTGCAGTTTTTGGCTCTGTTACACCTACAAGCTAACTGGACAGTTTTCAACAAAGTAGGTCCAGTTTGGGCTGGTCTTGTGGTTACTTATATTAATACCAGCAAAGTAGACTCTAAGACAAAGTGCAACATAAATGTTGAATATACATGGAAAAACCACTAGCAATTGAGAAAATGCAAGTTTAAAACATGAGTTACCAGTTCATGCTACTCTGTTCCTTCAATTAGGAAATTAGACACTTAATGAGAATATGGAGCTTTGGGAATTCAAACTTCTCTTGGAGGAGTATACATTCAGTCACGTCTGTTATGAAAAATATGCCTTTCCTATGTCTTAGGAATTCCACTACTGACAGGGTTGAAATTAGTGTACAGCCTTATCAATGGTTTATGGCCAGTATCTGTTCTTACTGATCAGCACCTATACCATACATGTGGCTAAATACTTTAAATAATGGCTCTACCACCAGATATATCCTAGGGAAGCTCTTGAACATGTTTACTAGGAGATATGTACCAGAATGTTCTTGATAGCATATCTTATAATTGTTACCAACAACAGAAGAGACAAACATGTTGTGGTATATTCAGTACACTGGAACATTTTACATCCGTAAAAATGAATAAACTACAGCTTGAGTCATCAATATAAATAAATCTCAAAAGCATAAATTGAGCTAAAAAAGCAAGTACAGAGTTTTATTTATTAATGTATAAAGCCAAGTGTAAGTCAGCTTGCAAAAATAGTAAAACTATAAAGGAAAGCAATAAATGATTAAAACGAAATTCAGGATTCTGCTTATCTGGGGCTAGGGAAGAAGGAGAATTGGATCTGGGAAGGAAACAGGTAGAATATCTAAGGCTAAGGTAGTTCGTGATGGGTTCATGGATGTTCATTTTTATTATTATCCTTTAAACTGTCTTATATACTCTTTGTAATGTCTAATATATTTCACAATAAAACCTAATGCATACAGGAGCCACTCACAGGGAATTTAAAGGGCTTAGTACGTAGTTTGATTTGATTATTGCAAAGCATACATAGGGGGAGTAATCTGAAATGTCCTTTATGTTTTTAGTTTCATCTTCTAGTAATTGCCTTAGATATTCTTTATTTGGAACCACATTGGATACAAGTAAACTAATAACAACTTTAAAGTGACCGGCCAATGCTTTAACATTATACCTTTTGCCCTTCTATTTACCCCCTGAGTGACTGACATACGTTCCCCAAGATAAACTGTAGTAGGCCATTCTTGCATTGCTATAAAGAAATATCTGAGACTGGGTAATTTATAAAGAAAAGAGGTTTAATTGGCTCCCGGTTCTGCAGGCCCTACAAACATGGTGCTGACATATGCTCGACTTCTAGGAAGGCCTCAGGGAGCTTTTACTCATAGCAGAAGGCTAGGCTGCAGGCAGGCATGTCCCGTGGCAAAAGCAGGAGTGAGAGAGAGTGGCAGGGAGGTGCCACACACTTAACCAGATCCCAAGAGAACTCACTATCATGAGGATAGCACCAAGCCATGAGGGATCATCTTTCCCCATGACTCAAATACCTCCCGCATTGGGGATTACAATTCAACATGAGATTTGGTGGGGACATATATTCAAACTATATCACGTACCATACCATTTCACACTCTATGCACTTACGGTGTTTTTTTCTGAGGCTGGAATGCCCTTCCCTTCCTTCTGCTATAGGCAAGCTTCTGTACATACAAGTTCTCAAGTCTTCCTTCTTCTCTCAAACCTTCTCCACCTGCCCTACTCCTCAGTTCTCCTTAAGAATTAATCATTCCTGCCTTCCTGTGCCTGTGGCACTTTGAGAATAATTCCATTTTAACAGTATATTATAATTAGTCAAGTTTAAAAATATGCACCATTCCCACATTCCTTGCAGCCTGATTGTCAGGAGCCAGATTTTATTCGTACCAATTTAATTTAGAGCAGGAACCAGATTTTATTCATGTTTATTTACCTACCACATAGCACATGGCAAGTATGTAATGGAAGAATAGAAATCTCAGCATGCTTCTTGTTACTGGAGGTGTTTAGTGAATGAAGTGAGGTCAAGTCACGTTCATGGCTATGTTGTATAGGACCTGGTAGACCAAGGCAAGTAAGCACTCAGGGAACTATTTATAGTCTTTGAGCAGTGTTTCCAGAAGATTAATCAGGGATTGGAGGTGAGAGACCAATTAAGAGGCAATTATAATAGTACAGCTAAAGGCAATAAAGCTTGAACTATGGTAGTACCAATGATGATAAAGAGAAAACCATGAAAGTGGTCTGTCACAGTCCTTCTCAAATTTTAATGTGCATAGCAGTCAACTGGGAATCTTATTAAAACACACAATCTGGCTCAGTAGGTCTGGGGTGAGGCCTGATATACTGCATTTCTAACAAGCTCATAGCTGATGCCGGGGACTTATGCCATCCAGCATGATAGTCAGGTGGCTTTGAGGCACCCGAAATGCAGCTAGTGAGTGCAACTGAGAAACTGCATTTTTATTTTATTTTAACTAGTTTGAGTCTACATTTAACAACTGAATTGTGCAAAATATTTCTCCATTAAGCAAAACTGTACTGGTTTGGTAGGATTACATTTCACTATAATTATTAAAAGTTAGCATCTGAATTGAGATGTGCTGTGAGTGCAAAATACATGCAGGATTTAGAATATTTAGTACAAACACGTAAAATAGCCCATTGTTTACTTTTATGTTGAGACATTTTGGATCTATTGTATTAAATAAAATACATTGTTTAAAATTACTTTCACTTGTTTCATTTGTTTCTTTTCACTTTTTAAAATGTGACTACTAGAAAATTTTAAATTACAGATGTGGCTTGCATTTTATTTCTACTGGAACACAATGCCTTGGAACCTTGCTGTGAGAGGCACAAAGCAGTGGCACTTAGGATCTAGCCTGGAACCTATTTTTAATGTGCAGAAGTCACATTCACCCACTGCACACTTGAACTGGTGTTTGTTTTCACAGTTTCACTACAGAGATGCCCAATTGACTAAAAGCATCTCATTATTGTTTATTTCAAACCTTTGCAAAACAGTGTTATAACGTTTCATCCTCACTAAATACCTGAGTAAATATGCAAGTAATTTCAATATTTTAAATAGAATATTGATGAATGAATTACCAGGGAAAAATGTACAAGAAGCAGATCTGAGGTTAGAGATTATGTCCTTTAACATTTGTTTATGGTTGTTGCTGTAAATACTGCTTCCTCTAGAGAAAACTTTCTTTTCGTGTTTACTAAATTGATCCCTAGGGACTGACCTACAATGTAGAATCCCACATAGGTTGCATCACCCATGATATATCAACTCAGAACACACAATCCATTTTGCAAAGAGAACATTACCTGGGAAACCCTAATATCATGGGCTTAAACTACATCCCCCTCTGAGGTTTGTAAGCATCTTCAAATAGTATCTACAATATGAATGTTTAAAGCTTGTCTGGATAGGTGCAGTTCTTTTGATTAAAGCATGATTCAGTTTAAGAATCACTAAAATTAGTTCTTATACTGACAAGTCCATTCATTTCATTAATGTATTTATTTATTAAGCATATATTCATATAAGAGCTACATGCAAGTCACTGTTTCAGATCGTTGGAATTTAGTAGTAAAAAGTTCTTGCTGCTCTCAAGTTTACATTCTAGAAATCTCTGGAGTGAAACATCAAAGCAGTCAATACATAATATGAAGTCAGGTGGTGATAAGTGATTTGAACAATGAGAACACATGGACACAGGGAGGGGAGCATCACACACCGGGGCCTGTCAGGGGGTGGGTGGCCAGGGGAGGGATAGCATTAGGAGAAATACCTAATGTAGATGACGGATTGATGGTTGCAGCACATGTATACCTCTGTAACAAACCTGCACCTTCTGCACATGTACCCCAGAACTTAAAGTATTTAAAAAAAAAAAAAAAAAGAAGAAGGGAAGGAGAGGGGTGTGCTATCTTACAAAGGATGGCAGGATGGGCTTCCCTGAGGTGGTAATGTCTTAGCAGAAAACTGAATGAAATTAGGGACCTCCTGCCACAACAGGATATGTAATAAAACAATGAAAGGATATCGGGGAAGAGCATTCAGTGCTGAGAACATTGCAAAAGCCAAAACCCTAAGGTGGGAGAGTGTTTGGTTCATGTGAGGAAGAGCAAGGAGGCCAGTGTGGGTGATGCTGGGCTCCCTCAGAGTGAGGCAGGAAGGGTAGAAAATTAGACCAGGGAGGAACTCAAGGACTGATCACACAGTGCTTTGTGGGTCATGGTAAGGACTTTGGTTATTTTTTTAAGTGTGATGAGAAATATTTTGGAGGGTTTAGAGCAGGGGAGAGGAATTAGTCAATTTTTGCCACAGGCTATCCACTTGCGCACTCTGGTTCAGACAAAACAGATGAATGAAAAAATATTAAATGTTTCAACCCAAATGTATCACCATTGCTTTTTTTTTTTTGAGACAGAGTCTTGCCCTGTTGCTCAGGCTGGAGTGCAGTGGTACAATCATGGCTCCACTGTGGCCTTGAACTCCTGAGCTCAAGCAATTCTCCCACTTTGATCTCCCAAAGTGCTGGGTTTACAGGTGTGAACCATAACATCCATCCAACATACAGACTTTATTTCCTTTGAATACATACCCAACAGTGGGATTGTTGCATTATGTAGTTCTATTTTTAATTTTTTAAGGAGCCTCCATACTGTGTTCCATAATGGCTACACCAATTTATATTCCTGCCAACAGTGTGCAAGAGTTTCTTTCTCTCCATATTCTCACCTTTTGTCTCTGATGATAGCCATTCTAACAGGTGTGAGGTGGTAACTCATTGTTTTAATTTGCATTTCGCTGATGAATTGTGGTATCAAGCACTTTTTTATATACATGGCCATTTGTTTGTCTTGTTTTGACAAATATCTGTTCAAATCTTTTGCCGATGTTTTACTTTTTTTGTTTGTTTGTTATTGAGTGTTTGAGTTTCTTACATATTTTAGATATTAACCTCTTATCAGATGTATGGTTTGCAAATATTTTCTCCCACTGGACAAATTTGAACCCATAGATTGTCTCTTGGGTTGAAATGTTTTCAATCCATGTTGTCTCTTCACTCTGTTAATTGTTTACTTTGCTGTGCATAAGCTTGTTTAACTTGATGTAATCCCATTCATTTATTTTGTTTTTTGTTGTTTGTGATTTTAGAGTCATATCTGAAAAATCATTGCTCAGACCAAGGTCATGAAGCTTTTTCCTAATGTTTTCTTCTATTAATCTTACAGTTTCAGATCTTACACTTAAGCCTTTCGTCCATTTTTAGTTGATTTTGTATGTGGGTTAAAATAAAGATCTAACTTCATTCTTCTGCATGTGGATATCTAGTTTTCTCAACACAGTTTTATTGAAGACACTGTTCTTTCCCTGTTGTGTGTTCTTGGCAACTTTGTCAAAGATCAAGTTACTGTAAATGCGTGAATTTATTTCTGGTTTCCCTATTTTGTTCTATTGGTCTATGTGTCTCTTATTATGCCAGTACCATGCTGTTTTGATTATCATAGCTTTGCAATGTATTTTGAAGTCAAGCAGTGTGATGTCTCCAGCTTTATTCTTTTCATTCAAGATTGTTTTGGCTTTTGGGGGGCTTTTGTGGTTTCATATGAATTGCAGGGTTTCTTTTTCTGTTTCTGTGAAAAACGTAATTGGAATTTTTAAAGGGATTGCATTGAATCTGTCGATTGTTTTGGTAGTATAGACATTTTAACAATATTCTTCTAATCCATGAACATGTGATATCTTTCCATTTATTTGTGTATTCAATTTCTTTCACCCAGATTATATAGTTTTCAATGCACTGCTCTTTCACCTCCTTGATTAAATTTATTCCTAAGTATTTTATTGTTGCCATTGTAAATGGGGTGGTTTAATAGATTTCTTTCCTGGATAGCTTGTTGTTAGTGGATAGAAACTCTACTGTTGATTTTGTATCCTGAAACTTTAGTTTATGTGCATCATCATTACATCTCTTCACAACAGCTCTGAGGCAGGGATTTTTATGTATGCATTTACACCAAAAGGAGCAGAGTCAAAAAAAAATTAAGTAATTTTCCCCAGATAACACAAATATTAAACATATTATACATGATTTGACATCAGAGCCATCAGAACTCTTAAAAGAATATTCTGTAATTTATTTAGCAAATTTCCTACTGTTGGGCACTTTGGTCGTTTCCAATTTTAAAAAATATTGCTAAATACTATGGCCTATGTTAAATATCCTTAGTTCAAATCTGTGTACATATTCCTCATAATTTTCTTCAGATAATTTCTTAGATGTATTTTTGGGGGGTTAATGGGATTACACTCTAATACAAATCTGATATACGCACACCACGGAAAATTTGGAAAAAAAAGAGCACAGAGTAATAAAGCAAAAAATCATTGATAACCCCACCTTCCGCATATCACTATATTTAACATTTTGTTCTTTCTTTCCAGTCTTTTATATTTGTACCTATGCATGTATTTACACATGTAGTATATACTGTATGTATATTGTATTGTGTATATATATACATATAATACATATATAGTACTATATATAACTATATTGAAACTTGTATTTTACATTCTTATCTATTATAGAAAATTGTGTGACACCATTGCTACATGTACAAATATATACATATGTTTTCATTGCAGATAATCGATTAATTAATTGTAGAAACCATATTTTGGAGTTTAAAGAAAATATGCTACACTTAAGAAACAAAACTGAAAAAAATAGCCAAGAGATGATGAAAGTTTTGAATCGAATAAAGTATGAAATTACAAAGAGAGAAAATTTGTCAGGAAACTTAGGTTTGTGTTGATTTTGTTTTTGTATATTGTGATTTGTTTGTTTTGTTTTTGGAAATGTAGATTCAATGTCTTATGATTTTAGGGCATCTTCTCTCTACAAACTTAACTAAATCAGTACTGGTTCTTTTATTGTGAGACATGCAAAAATCAGGTAAGAGATATCACTGACCTACTTTCTCTCATCTCGACCAGGAAGTAGTCTCCTGTGCTTTCCGGCTCTGTGAATTGCACCACCATCCACGATCCATTCAATAGATGCAACCAGAAACCTGAGGATCATCTCTGACCCCTTCCTCTGCCTCTTGCATACTTCCATGTCAGTAATAAGCAATCCTGGTTGGTTCACCATTCTATCTATCTCAAAAATTTGTCCACATTTTCTATCATCATTTCTGCTACATTAGTCAGGCAACCTTCCGGCTTTATCTGAGTGACTAGTAACATACAGCTAATTTTTCTCACATAAACCTTCAGTGGCTTTCCATTTCTCCAGGACAAAAATTCCTGCCTTGTGCATCCCCTTTGTACTCCAGTCCTCCCCCTACTCTTAATCCCTGGCAACCACTGATTAGATCTCTGTTCTTATTGCTTTGCCTTTTCCAGAAGCCATACAAATGCAATCAAACAATGTGTAACCCTTTGAAACTTGCTTCTATCACTTAGCATAGAATTCACCCAACTTGTCCTGTGACCAATTGTTCTGTTTTTAGTGCTGAGTAGATTTCATTGTATCAATGTTCAATGGACATATTGTTTATCCTCTCACCAATTGAACGGCATTTGGGTTGTTTTCAGGTTTGGGCAATTAAAAATAGATGTTCCTATAAGCATCCATGACATGTGTTTGGTATGAAGATAAGTTTTAATTTTTTTAGAATTAATATGTAGAAGTAGGATTGATAGGGCATAGGTAAGTATATGTTCAACTTTATAAGAAACTGCCATACTGTTTTACAGAGTGGCTGTACCATTTTTCACTCCCTCCAGCAATGTATGAGAGTTTTAGTCACTCCAGTTTATTATAGCCATTTTTTAAAAATAGGCTCTTGCTCTGTTGCCCAAGCTGGAGGGCAATGGAGCAATCATGGCTCACTGCAGCCTCCACCTCCTGGGCCCAAGCAATCCTCCTATCTCAGTCTCCCAAGTAGCTGGGACTACAGTCATGTGCTACCACACCTGGCTAATTTTATTTTTTGTAGAGATGGGGTCTCTCTATGTTGCCCAGGCTGATCTTGGACTCCTGGCCTCAAGCAAGCCTCCCACCTCAGCCTTCCAAAGTGCTGAATTACAGGACCATGCCTGTCCTATTATAGCCATTCTAACGCCATGATATCTCATAACTTTATGTTGCATTTCCCAGAAACTAATGATGTTGAACATTTTTACTATTTGCCATCCAGATGTCTTCTTTGGTGAAATGTCCGTTCAAATGCGGAATGCAATGGCACAATCATGGCTCACCGCAGCCTTCACCTCTGAGCTCAAGGGATCCTCCCACCTCAGCTTCCTGAACAGCTGGGACTCCAGGCACATGCCACTATACCCCACTGTGTGTGTGTGTGTGTGTGTATGTGTGTGTATGTGTGTGTGTGTTTAGAGATGGGGGTTTTGCTATGTTGCTCATACCGTTCTCAAACTCCTGTTTTGCCAGTTTCTTTAATTGGGTGATTTTGTTTTCTCACTGAGTTTTAAGAGAGTGCTACACATTATCCTGGATACGTATCAGATGGATATGTGAGTTGGAAATACTTTCTTCCAGTTGGTGACACTCTTTCATTCTCTTTATGATGCTTTCAGGGGCAAGCATTTTTAATTTTTGATGAAGTCTAATCTGTGAATTTTTCTTTTATGTATTTTGTTTTTTGTATTGTTATATTGTATCTAAGATCTCTTTACCTATCTCAGGGTCATAAAGGTTTTCTTTTTTGTTTTTCTTTTTTAAAAATTCATAGGTTTATGTTTTACATTTATGTCTATGAACTTTTTAAGTTAATTTTTATAAACAGCATGAAAAACGAGTCAATGTTCAGTTTTTTCCACATAGATGTCCAAGTGTTCAAGCACCTTTATCAACTATATTTTCTGCATTCAGTTACCTTTGCAATTTTGTCTTACGTCAGTCAACCATATTTTTGTGAACTTACTTCTGTATTCTATGGTCTGTTCCATAGTTTATATATCTAATTTTTATATGACACTGTTTTTACTACATTGTTATTTATTATGAATTAAAATTGGACAATGTGCGTCCCCTAACATTTTCTTTTTCAAAATTGTAGAGGCAAATTCTAATGAAGGTTACAAATACAGTCATTAAATTTTAGGGACTACAAAGCAAAGCTGTAAAGATACAAATTTAATAAAGTGATATTAATCAAAGTAATAGAGTAAACCAATTACAGCATGTTTCAGTTATACTTTTTTCATTTGGAACTGACAGTTCTATTGTCCTCCGTGTATCTTATAATTCTAGGCTTAAATTAAATATTACTTTATAAATAAATATGAATCAATAATAGTTGAGCTTTATTTTTAGCATTATTATTTTGACAATTTACATTTTGGAGTATTTCTTTTATATATTGAATGCTAAATGAATCTGTGAGTTTATTAACACCCCTTTAAAAAAATTGTTCCAGAGGGAGAAAAATCCTTATAATCATATACTCAGAAGCATTGTTTTTTTTTCTTTCAGTTGCACAGAAAGCAGACATATTAAATAAAAATGAAACAATATCTAATACATTTGAAGACTTAAAGTTTTTTTTTCCTCATATAAGGAAAGAAGGCAGAATTTATCCTGATGTAATCATTGGCAAAGGGAAAACTGGTGGTAAGAAAACTTAGAATTGGAAAATTAAATACAGGTATTTTGATCTTTGGGGACATACTTTTAAGTTTTAAGATGTAACTCATTAATATCTTAGATTGATACGCAGACTACCAGCCTATCTGGCATTAATTTGGATTACTGGAAGTCAGTATATTGTCTGGCAGAAAATAATAGTTTCATAAACATTTGGTGACTTAAATTCAAATTTAGTGTAATGCAAATGCTTTGAAAATAAGAAATATAAGTCAAATATAACTAAGCATATGCCAAATGTCTGGCAAATTTTTTCTCCTTGGTTTTGGTAAATCTATGCTTACCTGGTTATTTTCCTATTTCCCAGTCTTTCTGGAGACCAAGGTCAGTAATAGCTTTATAGAACAGGTGATGCTTGAGGTAAGCCTTGACACATAAGTTCAGGTTCACCAGGTATACAAGACAAGAAGCTTTGGAGTTTGAAGCAGGAATATTAAGCTAAGCCTCAGGATACCTGCCATTCCTATAAACCTCACTCATTCCAGTGAGTGAGTCACTCTAGGCCAGGCCCATCGGCTCCATGTTTTAACACACAGTTTCGTTGGAACATAGTTATGCTTATCCATTTACTTGTCTATGTCTGCTTTTGTGCTCCAGTGGCAGAGTTGAGTAGTTGCAACGGAGATGGTATAACCCAACAGCCAAAAATGCTTACTATCTGCCCCTTTATTTAAAAAAAAAAGTTTGCTGACTTCTGTTCTAGACAGTTCCAGAGGAATAAGTAGTGTTGTTTTGTATCATATGCCTCTGATGACATCGTTTATCTACTGCGTTCTGCGTTCCATTTACTGAGTTCTATGTTTTCTTACATTATCTCATTTAATCTTTACAATCCAATGCAATAGGGCCTATTATTGTCATCTGTTTTTTACACCTGAAAAAACTGAGGCTTAGAGAAATTAAGAAACTTCTTGAGTTCATACTTGTAAAACTCTTTACCTGTATATACAAATACATGCATACGTGTGTGTGAATGTATGAGAAAGTACAAAAGCTACAGTTTGTAGGATGACGAAAAGTTGAAAGATACAAGCAAGAAGAACAATGCATAGAAGTGATAAGATATTAGATACCAAGAATAAGCATAGCCTTGCATAAGCATCATCAAATGTAAGTGGAAGCCCATGACACAGAGTGAAAGGAAGGAGGGAGAGACAGGGTGGTGTTTGGGAGAAGCAATAGACCTTCTTGTATAGGGAGTTGGAGGGTTGAGGTAATCCGGTTATCGGAGCTGTGTTAAATCCAGAAAAATTTTCTAATTCCCCAACTATTTCCTGATCTTCCATCATGATGTATATATTTATCCTTGTTCGGAGGCCCTTTTGGTGGCTTTTCTCAATTACCAGAAGCAATTTAAGGAAGATTCTGTTACAGGCAACTAAAAAACTCCTAACACGTGAAACATATGTAAGAGGATTGAAGCCTGTGGCAAGGTCTACTAGGGAATCCATCATCAGTCTTGTTTATTCTGTATTCTGAATAGATCTCAGATAATTTCTGCCTTCTGAAGCCCCTCTGTAACTATTTTTTATTGAGCCTGTCATCATTTTTTGCCTGGTTTATGGAAACATATTTGTAATTTCTCTCGTGATTTTGGTATCACCAAAATCAATCCATTCTTCATACTTTCCTCAAAGATATGTTAGTAAAATTCATCACCGATCATACTTGACTCTTGCTTAAGATCCTTCAGTAGACCCTCAGTGCACATGAGGTGAAGTTAGCCCCTTGGCAGGGTATATGCACAAAAGACTATATCTTTCAAATCTCAGTCTCTGCCATGCCTCTCCTTTCCAGAAACCACAAACCACTTGCAGTTCTCACAGATAGGCCAAGCTCTTTGAGAACAGATAGGACAAGCTTCATATATTCTGCATGTGCTAACCACTGCCTATAATAAACATACCTCCTCTGGCAAACCATAACTGATTTGTAATGTGACTCCCTTATCCAACATGACTTTTCAGCTTAAATGACAACTTCTCTGTGAATTCTTCCATGTCTCCTCATTTAATAAGCTTCTACACTGTTCTGGGCACTTCTTAGGCCCTGGGATATGGGGTGAACAAGACATAGACCCCACCTTCATAGAGCCAAATGATAAGGTAATTATAATGTAAAGTGACTAGTGCTGTGATAAGGGAAATACCAGGGTGGAGCCAAAATCCTATGCTATGCTTTCTGGAAGAAGTGTCATATAAGCGACACGAAGGGTAAAAGAATTGGTATAGAATAAGTAAGAAAGTGGTAGGCGGTGGACAGCGGAAAGTAGAGGGTGGTCATCCAGACAGGGGAAAAGAAACGTGCAAAAGTCAGGTGGTAAGAAGGCCTAGAAAGGATGTGTGTCTTGCATGCACAATTGGGGCTGGAGGGTATAAGTAGCAAGACCATGGACACAGGCCAAATAATAAAGGGGCTTGCCCATTTATTGTTTGTTCATTTTCAACTTATTATCATTACCATGTGGCAGTCTTTATGTTAGTGCTGGATTTATAATGTAAGCACACATGAAGGTGTCTCTGCTGTCACCAAGCTGACATTCTAGATAGGAATGAGTAACAACCGAAGGGGTGATGAGTACTATGAAAGATAAGGTAAGAATGCATAGCTGGTGAAAGGATTAAGTAACAATTTGTGATCCAATGACTAATATTTAGTTGAATCCTGAGAAATAAGTAGAATTATCAAAGGAAACTAGACGAAGAAGAGTATTCTAGGCAAAAAGAATGGCGTGTGCAAAGGCTTCGAGGTGAGAGTGGTATTTGGTCAATTCGAAAAGTGTGGGTAGTTGAAAAAAAGGGATAGATCAGGACCAGGTCACTAAGAGCCTTTTAAACTCTTGTAAATGCAATGTAAGCCATTCCAGGAATTGCCTTTATACTGTAGCTTACAGCTTGAAACTTGATTCCTGCCTCAACCTATCCATAAAAATCAATTCCAGGTGGATTGCAGCTCTAAATATGAAAGGCAAACAATAAACGATTAGAAAATCACTCAGGAGAATGTCTTTATGACCTGAAGATAAGCAAAGATTTCTCAATAAGACCCAGAAAACCCAAACAATAAAGAAAATGGATGACAAATTGCACTACATAAAAATTAAGAATTTCTCTTCATCAAGGGGCAAAACAAAGAAAAGGGAACCAAGAGTGGGAGATAATATTTAACAATAACACATATGGCCGGGCGCGGTGGCTCAAGCCTGTAATCCCAGCACTTTGGGAGGCCGAGACGGGCGGATCACGAGGTCAGGAGATCGAGACCATCCTGGCTAACACGGTGAAACCCCGTCTCTACTAAAAAATACAAAAAATTAGCCGGGCGAGGTGGCAGGCGCCTGTAGTCCCAGCTACTCGGGAGGCTGAGGCAGGAGAATGGCGTAAACCCGGGAGGCAGAGCTTGCAGTGAGCTGAGATCCGGCCACTGCACTCCAGCCTGGGCGACAGAGCGAGACTCCGTCTCAAAAAAAAAAAAAAAAAAAAAAAAAACAATAACACATATAACTGACAAGGGGCTCGGATTCAGAATATATAAGGAGTATCAATACAATCAACAAGAAAAATGCAGACAACTCATTAGCGAAATGGGCAAGAGCTTAAACAAGGATTTTACAAAAGAGAATATCCAAAAGCCAATAAGTAGCCCTGCACGGTGGCACATGCCAGTAATCCCAGCACTTTGGGAGGCCGAGGTGGGCAGATCACTTGAGGTCAGGAGTCTGAGACCAGCCTGGTCAACATGGTGAAACTCTGTCTCTACTGAAACAACAAAAGTTAGCCGGGCATGGTGGTGCACGCCTGTAATCCTAGCTACTCAGGAGACTGAGGCAGGAGAATAGCTTGAACCTGGGAGGTGGAGGTTGCAGTGAGCTGAGATTGTGCCACTGCACTCCAGCCTGGGCGACAGAGTGAGACTCCATCTCAAAGAAAAAAAAAAAAAAAGCCAAAAAACATATGAAAATATGTTCAAACTCAGTGGCAACCAGGGAAACACTGATTCCTGCTGTTCCTTCCAAAGTTCCACGGTTTTTCTTAAATAAATACTTCTCAGTTTATCAGGGCACTGAAATGACTGTTTTGACCTTTTTTTTTTTTTTTTTCCAGTTTTATTGCTGCTTTCTAGAAAGGATTTTCTGAGCTTCTCACTTAGCCATTCTGGAAGTCCTTATCCCTATCTTAAAGGTGGGGACATCAGGCTGGAGAGGTTGTATATCTTGCCTAAGCCCATATGGCCAGGTACTGGTATAGCTAGGATTGGTAGCCTCAATCTTAGCTGCACCCATACATCCAAGATGTGTACATCTTGGAGCTCTAGTGCTCCAGTTATTCTTGGGCAACAAAAGTTACTTAGAGGTATGGATTCATTCCATCAAATCATTTAGAAATTACTTCATACATTTTTTTCACAGATGAAAATATTTCATAGTGATTTTTTCCTGTTTTGAGTCCCAGTGCCTTGTTAGGAAAAGAAGAGAGAATCTGCCAATATGTGACATTTTATACCCAGTTAGATGAAGCTATAGTAAGTGGAAAGTGGTTAGTTTTATTTTCGCTACACCAAAATCTTTTAATATGAGAACGTCTTGGAGTCTATTTAGTGCTTTTACTGACAATCCACTGCAAATTTCCTCAAAAAGAAAATGAAATATGTGATAAAAATTAACACAGTTTGGATTATTTTTGTAATACAGTTTCAAACACTCATTTTATTACCATAAGACTAACCCAAACATAGGAATAAGCATAGAATGCATGCTAAACTGTGTTTTTCTCTGTGGTATGGAATGATGATTTCATACTCCTATGTCCGCAGTTTCTTTTGCGCTGGGTATTTCCACTGTTAATAGAGGAAATTACAGTTACCTGAAACAGACACTGACCTCTGTTGTCTCCAGGATGACGCTCTCCGAAGAGAAGGATTCTGTAGTGATTGTCTCGGTCGCAGATGTATGTATACAAAATAAGGAGCTCTCCTTACTCCTACCCTATGGTCTCCAAATTCCCTTCCTCAATGGTAATAATCATTGTACCATGTTGAAAACTGTTTTCTTAATTTTAAAAAGCAACCCATAGATGCCTTTTTTTGGATACTAGACAATATACTTAATACTTCCTCAATACTGCTGAGAAGGAATTAAACATGTAAATCTAAAAGGAAAACATAATGGCTTCATGTGGGAAATATAAGATTGCTAAATTTGAATTGCATTTAATATAGAATCCCTGCCTACTATGTGGGTCAGAAGTTATATTTACAAACAAAATTAAAATTATTAAAATAGATGCTAGTAATAAAATGTGCCCAGTCCAATAAGAAGTTCGTATATGAATCAAGAGATAATTTGTATTAAGTAACAACAGCTATGATTAGAGACTTTCTTATGCTTGAGAGATGGTAGATGATTTTTATAGACATTTATAACCTGTATTACATCCCTGTGAAGTAAGTATTACTGTCCTGATTTTAGGGATAATGGACCTAGAGCTTAAAGAAGGTAAGTAACTTGCCCGGTAATTAATAGAGCAGATTCAAGCCTAGGTCTCTTTAATGGCTCCAGAGATTTCCACTTTGTTCCTAACACCATTTAAAACTATAAAGTACTGTGTGAATGTCAGCACCATAAGACTTTTTGGAGAGAAATTTGGCAACCTGTGTTAAATTTAAATGTATATATTCTTTATCTCAGAAATTCAAATTCTGGGAACTTACCCTAAGGAAATAATCAGGCAAGTGTATAAAAACAGGAAAAATGGTTGGGATTCATGCCTGTAATCCCAGCACTTTGGGGTGCTGAGGAAGGAATGTCACTTGAGCTCAGGAGTCTGAAATCAGCCTGGGCAACACAGCGAGATCCCCATCTCTACTGAAAAAAAAAAATTAATAACTAGATGTGATGGTGTGCAACTGTAGTCCTAGCTACTCGGGAGGTTGCAGCAGGATAATCATTTGATCCCAGGAGATAGAGCCTACAGTCAGCCGTGATTGCCCCACTGCACTCCAGCCTGGGCTACAAAGTGAGACCCTGTCTCAAAAAACAAACAAAAACCCAGTAAAAATATGGCAGTATAGTATGGAAGTTGAGAACAGACTTAGATGAGAACAGGATTTAGATGACCAAGGTTAAAATGCCAGCTTCTCTACTACCCAACCAGTGAACTTGAGCAACTTACTTAACTTCTCTATGCCTCACTTTCCTTTTCTTTTTTTTTTTTTTTTTTTTTGAGACGGAGTCTCTGTGCCCAGGCTGAGTGCAGTGGCTAGATCTCAGCTCACTGCAAGCTCCGGCCTGGTTCACGCCATTCTCCCGGCCTCAGCCTCCCGGTAGTTGGGACACAGGCGCTCGGCCACCTCACTGGCTAGTTTTGTATTTTAGTAGAGACGGGGTTTCACCGTGTTAGCCAGGATGGTCTCGATCTCCTGACCTCGTGATCCGCCCGTCTCGGCCTCCCAAAGTGCTGGGATTACAGGCTTGAGCCACCGCGCCCGGCTACCTCACTTTCCTTTATCCCTAAAATTGTGATAATCATATTGCCTATGTCATAGGGTTGTTGGGGGATGAAATTAGCTAATATATTGAAAGTACTTAGAATGATGTTTGGCACAGAGAAAGTGCTCAATACATAATTATTTCAAGGATTTTCAGTGCACCCTTGTATTATGAAAGCATAATATTAGAAACAACCAAAATATCTGCCCATAAGAGGCTGATAAAATACCTTGTTATATATCTCTACAATGTAATACTCTGTAGGCATTGAAAGAAGAATGAGTATCTATACTCAATGATATAAAGTGATGTTCATGTCCTATTGTTAAGTGAAGAAAAGCTGTAAAGCATCATGTTTAGCATAATGTTATCTATATAAAATAGGAATGAAGGAAGGAAGGAAAAGATGGAGGGTGGGGAAAAATATACAGAAACAAATGAAACATACGAAGAAAACAGAAAATGAGCAAACTTTGGAATAATGTAAATGTATCATTAATATAAATAATGGTTATCTCTAAATGCTGGGATTAAGAGGAATCTTTGTTGTCTCCTCTTTATTCTTTTTGCTATTGCTTGAATTTTCTATAATAAAGATGTCTTTGAATGCAGAAAAAACTCTAAACAAAACAAGCAATAGAAGAACTATTAGAAAAATAGAAATGAAAGATTCAAGTCATTGCATCCAGGTTTAATTTATTAATATTAAAAGAAAGCATGCACATAATCTCCAAAATGTTTCATCCTATTTCCTTATTTTATATATTAGAATGTTTATTTCTTTGCTGTTAGGACAACACATGTCTGTCTAAAATGTTCAGATTTGTTTAATAAAACATTGGAGGAAGATTTTTAAATGGAATATAAAATGCTTACAAAATATGACTTTGATGCTGTGTTTAAAATATAATATGTTTCAGTGTGTGACAAATAGCCAGTGATTCAATTTATGGTTAAGAGCCTCCAGTACTATAATAGATTTATCTACATCGTGTCTGATATTTTTAAACAAGAAACTTGAGTATATACATCCAGAGTTGCCTTTCAGAGTACTCGGATTCAACAATAGAACTGTCATTGTTGAAAATATTTTCAAAATTTTGTATTGGAAATGCTTATGGGCCCTGAGGCTACATCTTGTAAATGCCATGTTACTTTTTAAAAAATTATCCCAAGAGGGTAAACCATCAAAAGCTTTTTGCAGGAGTCTGTCATCTAATCTAGCACACTGTTCAATGAAGAGCAGGCCCACAAAGTTTATTGTCAGGAAGGTAAATGGGAATCAAGCTGAGTAATACTGTCTGGAGAAATATGATGTAATTTTGAAGTAAGCTTATTGTCATTTAATACTGAGGAAAGGAAGAGTAGTTTTCAAAAAGAGTAGTTCTTTGAAATAAGCCATTCATAGATGACCATTTTTAGACCAAAACATCTTTAGATATATAATATTTTATGTAATCTTATATATCTAAAGGGTATATAATTTTAAGGGTAAGCTTTTAAGGGTAAATTTTGGATTGTAATATTTCACATTGTGGCAAAGGGAAAAGAATGAAATATTTCCTGTATTCAAGTCAAATTTTTTTGAGAACATGGATATTTTTAAATCTTTTAATAGAAAGTAAAAACACTAAAATTATTAGTATGTAATAACATTTCACACACAAATTAGATTTATATGTAGCAAAAAAGTTGTATTAATAGAACTATGAGACATGCTTAGTATCAGTAAAATATTGTTTCTCATTTTTAGAGTAATGAAGATTATTTACATTCTGTTGTTAAAATGATTACAAGAAAGTAAGTACTGTCTGATATATTTTTAAATTAGCCACTTTCATTTTTCTGTCTTTTTTTCTGCCCAAGTGTATAATTATTTTCTTAGTGATCATATTCCTTTTAATGAGTATAGCTGTGCAGAAAGAACCTGTAGTCCTTTCTAAGCTGTAATGAAGTATGGCTTAATGGTTTTCCCCAATTTTGCTGGATATCTACCAATTAGAATTTATATTTTTCATGTTATACTGTTTATCCTGCATGATAACCATTGGTATGAGAGAAGCCTATTGAGTTATTTTTAAAACACTCCTGTATCCTTTACTGTATGAAGTTACTTCACCACTTCTGCTTATAATCTTTAGCTGTAAGCAGCCGAAACACACATGGATTAACCAATATGAAACTCTTTATCAAGCAAGATGCTGTGGAATGGACCCTGCCTGCCAAATCCTATGTTCAAATGGGTGATACAACTTGAAAAAGAAACAAAAAGAAAGGAGAGAGAGAGAGAGAGAGAGAGAAGGAAGGAGGGAAGGAAGGAAGGAAGGAAGGAAGGAAGGAAGGAAGGAAGGAAGGAAGGAAGGAAGGAAGGGAGGGAGGGAGGGAGGGAGGGAGGGAGGGAGGAGAAAGGAAAGGAAAAGGAGGGCCAGGCATGGCGATTCACACCTGTAAGGCCAGCACTTTGAGAGGCCGAGGTGGGTGGATTGCTTGAGCCCAGGAGTTCGAGATCAGCCTGGGCAACATGGCCAAACCCCGTGTCTACTAAAACAAATAGCCCCCAAAATTAGCCGAGCCCTGTGGTGTGCACCTGTAGTCCCAGCTACTAGGGAGGCTGAGGTGGAAGGATTGCCAGTGCCTGGGAGATGGAGGCTTCAGTGAGCCAAGATCATGCCACTGCACTCCTGCCTGACAGAGTGAGACCCTGTCTCAAAAAAAAATTATAAAATAAAGAAAGGAAGGAAGAGGCTAGCATTGTCCCAGTGGTAATGGGGAATAAATATGACAACATGTAGAGGAAGAAGTATTTAACTCTACCTGCAAATATCAAGAAGGACTTTCCTGAGAAGGTAATAACTGAGCAGAGTCTGAAGGAATAAGTAGACATTCTTCAGGAAGACAGGGGAAAAAGATCATGCCCGATAAATAGAATTGCTGGGGAAGACAGAGAGACCAAAGAAGGAGCATGCTAGACTTTTTAACATGAAAGTCTATTTTGGAAATGGGTATTTGGAGTTAAGGCGGAAGGACTGGTGGGAGATAAGGCAGGGGCTGATGACGTCACGAAGGGCCTATGCACCATGCTAAGGAATATGCACTCTGTGCTGTAGACCAGGGCTGCAAATGTGGCCTTCAGGCTGAATCTGGCTGACAGGCACGTGTTTCGTTTAGCCAGTAAAGTGTTTTGCTTGTTTTATTTTTCCTCACCAAATAGCTCTAGTGGCTGAGGCTGTTAGTTGTTCTAGCCAAAACGATTCCAGCTAGTAAGTGTAGAATGAATGGAATTGGAGAATCACCGTTTTGAAGCACGGCATTAAGTCAGACGATGGGGGGAACTTTACCAGGAAGTTATGCCTCTCAGTGTCCGCACAGGAAAACTCCTGGTCGTTCAACTAGAGGAAACAGGGAATTTCACACAAACAATTGGTCAAAACAAGTTTCAGAGGACTGAGAGTGCAGAAGGGAGAAGAAAGAGCACAGAGCAGCGTGCAGGAGAAGGCGTTAAACCCGGGGATCGGAGGCTCTGGAGGTCGGCCTCCTCAGCAGCTGGAACCTCCGCCGCCACGGGAGCTGAAACAGGAGGAGCGTCCTCGGCTTCTACTGCCTTCCAGTCCCTTGTCACTTACTGCTTCCCGCAGGCAGAGGCCAACCGGTACCCCGCTAGCAAGGGCGCCCCGCAGGTCAGGACGCACTGCGGAGCAGAGGGGTGCGACGTGCAGTGTGAGCTGAGAATAGCCAGGGTTCAGGGACCCCACCCTCACCTCCAGCAGCTCGGGGTCGCTGAAAGTCGGGCAACGAAAATGATGCCAAGAAAGAACTATTGAAAGTTATTCTCCCGACTTAAGCAAAACAACAAAACAAAACAAAAAACCCTGAATGCAATCAAACCTTAGGAGCTGAATTCCAGTTTACGGGATACACAGCAATTAAAGGAAGCCATCTGGGGCAAAACAATCAAGATATGGGACCTTCTGTAGGAAACTGATCCAGATTCTTTAAAAAGTGGAATGGGGATGGGGGAAGAAAGAAAAATGAAGGTTACCGGTCTAGATAATAAATTTTAAAAAGAAATAGGGATAATCAATTACAATGAGCGACCTTGTTTGGGTACTTGTTTGAGCACCTACTCCCCAAAAATAGGCACTGTTTAGACGGCTGAGGACTTTCGAAAATTGACTAAGTATTACGTGATGTTAAATAATCATTTATAGTTTTGCAAAGTGTGAATATTGGCATTGTAGTTATCTAAATAAATGTCCTTTTTAATATTCACACTGAAGTAAGGGCGAAATGATATTCAGCACTTGTTTTAAAATAAGCAAAAAAGGGGCAGCTGCATAGATGAAACAAACGTGGCAGAAAATTAATGCTTATTGAAGGAAACTGATATGGGGTTCATTATATTTCTATTTTTGTGGATGTTTGGTAGTTTTTATAATACATATTTAAAGAATTGAATGTAGACTATTCTCAGTAAGTTCAACTGATAGGAAGAAAAGTCAAAGCACACTGTCTTGAGGGAGACAAATACTGTTTGGGAGGTTTTGAGGTGGAAGCACCTGGAGTTTTTACTTGTGCTGTAGTAGAGAGAGGAGGGGCTGATGAAGCAAGGCAAGAGGGAACTGGAGACTCAGGCAGAGGGAGCTTTAGACAGGACTGAGACCAAAGAGGAGATGAGAGCAGGTGAAAAAGTAGAAAAATTAATTTGTTGGGGAAAAGACAGTGTAATCACCTTAAAATTCCTTTTTTAAAGATTTCTCTTTTCCCTGTGAAGGAGGTAAGTCCCTGTGTTGACAAGGAAGAATTTGTTGACAGTGAAGGAACTTACGGTAGTGAAGGCTTGAAATAGGTGATTTATGTGAAGGGAGAGGGATTAAATAAAGACTAAATAAAACATCATACACATCTAGTATTTCCCCTGAAAGACTCCCCAGGAAAAAAGTTACCTTATACTTGAACCCTTAAAAATCTTCTCCTAGTCAAGGACGCCTTCTCAGTTATTTTGCTTTATTCTGAATAATAAACTACTATTTAGAGAAGACACATTATCCTGAAGTGGCCTCAATCTATGCTAGTTTGGTATTCTTATAGGAGACTCCTGACATAATCAATTAAAAAGAAGCAAAGGTGTAAAACGATTCCTGGGTATATGACTACATCATTGTAAGCCTTTTGAAGATCACTTAAAAAAATTAGAGTATGTGGTTACTTGTAAAGATCTCCAATGAAAACGTTACCTAATGTATGAGAATACTTCTGATTTGCTACAAAATTTTCAGAGACAATGTCACTGGTTTTAGAAATTGCTGTATTGTAATTAGAATTGAAAATCAAGGATACTGGAAAACTATGTCAGGTGATTCAAAAAGTGATTCTAGTGGTGATAATTATATTGATCATACCAATGCAGAATAAACAGTTGGAATAAAATTATTTTTGTGAAAGTAGAATAAAGCAATAATTTAAAATTAACACATTAGTGAATATTCAATTTAAAACATTATCTAAGATAATATAGACATATAACTTTTAAATTTACGTGTCTCAACTTTTGCCTATTTAATTTAGCTAAAAACCCTTTTCCTAGATCTTCTCATTAGGGTAATGAGAGATTGTTCTATGTTTGGATTAGTCCTAAATTGAAAATATAATTTTTAAAGGACCCATCTATGTTTGTATATAACCTTATATGAAACTGTATATAACTATGTACTTTACATAAACCTATAGAGTTGTAAGATTTCTACTCTTGTATGACTATAAGGTAAAATCATTCATTTTCAATGGCAACAACCTAGAGTTATATTATTTTCTCCAGTCATTGGAAACTAGCAATTCCCATATAATTAAGTCAAGGGCTTTTGATGCTGTATATAAATAACCTAACAAGCTATAAAAGTTTTAGAGTCCTAGAAAGGTGTCAACACACAAAATTTCCAATATCTTGCTTAAAACAAATGAATAAAACCAAGACTGGAATCTTTCTCTCCATCGTGACTGGGAAATTATATCATCAAAGTAGAAATTGTTGTATCTTTTGGTGCTTTTTGGACTTTGGATGGAATTTTCTAGAGATCAAAATTCGTGTATTTCTGTAATCTAAACTTTTTGATGATTGTGTATGCTGCAACTTGATGTTATTTCCCTTTACCACTACTAAATTGCTGCACGAGATCTTGTAGTTTAAAGTTACACAAATTCATTTGAAAATTTAGATATCATGTTACTAACTTTTACCACAAAACAACCAAACTCTCCATTCTTTTTTTCCATACCAGTATTTTCTATTCCCCAAGGAACATATTAGAATTCATTTTTTAAAAACCTTTTCATTTGATATATCATAAAATCAGAGGGCAGCCGGTAAGACTTTGATCCCTTTCACTCCTCCACTTACACTCCCACCAAAATAAATGACCGGAAACTTTTCCACTAATGTATAGAGCCTGGAAGAATTCCAGCATGTATTTTGAACAGTTCTTTCCCCCCAAAGTTTTTAAGTTGCTATTCCAGTTTTACAGATGAGGAAATTAAAGATAGAAAAAATAAATTACTTGCTCGAAGTTAGGAAGTAAAAGAAGCAAAATTGGCACAGAGACTTTTCTAGGTCTAATACCCGTATATTATCTCTAGCACAGTATGCTACTCCAACCCCATTTTCATGGTACATACCCATTATAAAACATGAGCTTTCTTCCATTTGTGTTTGTGTGTCTTTATACATGCTCAGGCAATCCTTGATTTGCAAGATAGCGTGGGGCCATAAAAATGATTGTGCAGGTTTAAACCATGCAAGCCAATATTAACAATGGAGAAAAAAATCACAATTGTTCCATGACATTTAAACATGTGTTAAAACATTACTCTCTGTCAACTATAAATACATAGAAAACTTTAAAATATTGTTAAGCTAATTTATTACACTGTACTTTAAAACATTAAAATTATTGAGTATTAAAGTATTTGATTTCTTTTAAAAATTTTATCAAGAGTCGTTTAAATTGTCCTTGCCTTTTTCTTATCATAGAACTTAAAACACTGAGCAAATGTCTTTTCTATGCTTCAGCAAATTGTTATATTCCTTTCTAAGTTTGGATCAGTTACAGCATTTTATCATTTGCGTTTTCAGTGTCATGAAATATCTCTGAGAGTTCCTTTAATGTGAAGTTTTTCAGCAGCATCATTTCCTATGTGACATAATTTCACCACAACCATTTTTCTTATTTGTCATTTAAGTTCACCTTCACTAAGTTCCCTTTGTTGCATCTCTAGAGTCTCTCAGACAGAGGAGGTGTCAACGTTCCCGTGATCAGCTCTTTTATAGCACATCCAAATTCACTTCCAGCATTCACTTTCTGCACTTTCGTCTGTCAGCCACTTCCCTCTTTGGATTACCTACTTTTGTTAAATATCATGTAGGCCTATCACTGGGAGGCAAGGCAAGGCAACCACATGTTTTGCTGTCAACAAGTGAACTAAATAGCAGACGTACAGAGACCAGTCACCAAAAGACTTTGAAAGAAGTGATCCAATTAGTCACTAATGATGATGTGCATCTGCTATTTATATAGTGACTTGTGCACTAAAGAGCTAGCAGTGAAGTTTGTACTTTACACAATTATTCACAATATATCATGACTACAGTGTTGTTGCGGGAGACTGGTGTCATTTAACTAAAACACAGTAACTAAAATTTATGCATTCAGAATTGTGCAAAGCAAGGACTGCCTATTTTGCACATAATGGAGATTACGCATATAAAACTGTAAACTTTTAAATTTTTTACATAGTACAAAATAAACATTTCCTTGAACTTTTAACATGTTAATGAATAATGTAGTGCCTAAATTCCAATGTCATTTAAAATCACATTATCTCTAAAGGAAGACCATTTAAAATTTTCTAGTTGGTTTCCCATCCTTTACCTTGATGGTACAAGATTTATATTGGAATTTTTGTGAATCATATTTTATGTAGTTTAGTGATGTCCTTGTTGGTTTCTCAACATTAATGTTTAAAAACAAAGATGCTAAAGAGTATACATAGTCCTCCAATGAGTTGTGGACGAGAGTCTGACTGAATCCTTGCTTGCTGTGATAATCTAGTCTCAGGAGCCACGTTGCTATTCAGTGGGACTCTTACTCAATTCAAAATTATGCATTTAAAAATGATCCAATGTTCTTGCTGTCTTGCAGTGACTGTGTTATCACAACCCATGAGCTTCATTGTTTCAAATGTCACAGTACACATCTGACTGGAAACTTTAAAAAGTCAAAGTACCTGTAATTTTTATAAGAAGAAACTGATTTTACGTTGTGTATTTTAATATGTCTGTTATTAATTTATAGAAAACATCCTTTGGCTAGTTTTATGATACTGGTATCGTGTATCAACATGTGATATAATTCAAATCAAATACTATGTAAACATGCATAAGAAAATTATTTTTAAGTATATTATTCTGGAAAATTAAATATTCAATTGTAAGTCTGCATTTACTTCTATTTATAGATTCAAAAGGCAAGTGAGGTCTGGATCCTTAGAGGTCATTTCAATACCTGCCTTTTTATACTCAAGTATGTTAAATGCCAAGCACTTAGCTGAGGCCTCACAAAAATTAGCCAGGTATGTCATATTAGAAAATAGTAGCCTTAAATAACTAATTTCATCTGATAAAATCTTGAAATCAGCTCATACTAGAAACTATTTAAGACACAGTGGTGATCTGGAGCTGGCTCCTACTGGCTTTCAAGACCCAATTATGTGCATCACTTCCCAACTCTGTGTTCAATAACATCAAGTTGATAGCATGAACCACAGTAGGAGTATTTACACCATGGAAATGGGTAAAGGCTACAAAGCAAGATGTCCATCCCTCCACCCCTAAGTCAGTTGTTAAATATTTACCAGCACACCACTGATGGTCTATGTTCACGTTTATAGACGATAATTAGTAAGGCATAATGAGGAGGGGGGGAGCCTGTGATTATAAATAATTACAGCTGGATTCTAGTCCCAGCTGTTCTGTTTGCTGGTCATTATAGGCAGCTGTTTGCTGGTCATTATAGGCAGGTAGTTTCACCTTTTTTTCCCTTAGCTTTTCTAACTTTCTAGTGTATATAATGACACCTACATTGCATTATTGCAAGAGTCATTATGAGAATAAAATATATTTATGAAAGAATCTTAAAAAATTAAAAGCTCCATACACATACAAAGGATTATAATTTGGGGTATTAGTGTGGTAGGTATTATGGGAAATGTAATAATTTGGTCCCTCAAAACTTAATAAAGAAAAAGACATGCCAGAAATTAGAAAAAGGCCTTATCCCAGGAAACCGATTAGTCTTCTTTTGTTTTAAAATTATAAATAGTGTGTCAGAATCTAGTAATCTTTTAAGTGTTTTGTTTTGCTTTTAATTAGTGGTCCACATTATGCCCAGTTTTTAAAGTCACAAAGCTGGAAGTCATCCTGGATCCTTGTTTTTCCTTCAGCCTTTTATATCTCTGTCATTGTTTCTTTTTTAAAATCTCTCTACACATTATCCCTCTCATCCTCCTTCCATTGGCTTGGATTTGGTTCAGGCCTTCACCATTACAGAGTCCCTAATCTTAGCCTAACCTAACCTCTCTTACAATCCATTCTTCACGCTATACCCAGAAGAATATTTTCTCATATGAGATCAAGTCCAAAGTTTCCCACATATCAGAAAATGTCATTCATGATCTGGTCTCTGCCAACCTTGCAATCATCAACTTTTTTCTGTCAGCTCTCTGTGCTCTAAAATTAAGTGGCATGCTCTTCTACCCTTTCCACATCTTTGAAAACTTACTGTAAGATAGCCAACATTGTTGATATCTTCATATAGCACTTATCCAATTGTTGTAATTTTATTATTTTTATTATTATTATTACTATTTTCATAGGAGGTTATGAGACTCGGAAGGGCAAGAATGACTTTGGGTACTGCTCTTTGTATATTCAGGACCTGGCCTGGTATCTAGCTTTGTATGAGAATAAAGTTTCTTTGGGTGAATTTATATCCAGGCAGCCCTATGAGCAGGGATGAGCTCTTGTTCCAGGCTACAAGCCTCCCCACTAAGAAAGCAAGCAGGGCTCTCATGCCTCACCCCTCCCTGCCTGCCCACACCTTTGGCAGCGGCTTCTGTGCTCATATCTGCACTCCCCATTCACCCTGCCTCCAGATTATGCTCAAAAAAATTTGTGCTCAGTCAAAATTATTACAAAGTTCAGCTAGGAATTTCCTTCACCCTGTGGCCCATCCCCAATTCCACTGGCTGCCTTCCCTTCCCCAAGGAACTCTGTGAGATAAGGCCAGGAATGACGTCCCTGGTCTGGAGCTGGGGACCAGGAGTGCCTACAGGGCTCTTCCCACTGCTTCTACTTTTATATTTCTCTTGGCTCCCTAAATCCATTTCAGCTCTACTAGAGTAAGGTTAAATCCTTCTCCTGTGATCTGGATTTTCAGGTTCCCCAGTGGGGATGTGTGTATGGAGGCTAACATTTCTCCCCTTACACTTTGGGAACTCGCAGTTTTTCTGCCATCTCACGGAGTTTGCAGCGTCAAGTCAGTTCTTTCAAAGAGTTTGTGAATTCTTTAGGTTTTCCTGGTATGTTCCTGCAGTGTTTCTCGGAGCAAACGTTTACAATGTGCGTCTCCAGGCACTGTTCTGTCTGGCCAAGCAGGAGATGCACATTAGTCCTGTCTCCTATCTGCCATTTTTTTCTATAATTCTCTAATTCTTTTCAGTTATCATTCAAAATATTTGACTCCCTAGAGTTCAAATTGCCCCAAATCTGGCCACAATCAATCAGCTGGAGAGTAGTAATTCATATAATTACTCCATTCCCTAGGATTGGGAGAGTTGGGGCAATGTGTGGCCAAACATAAAGTCAACTTGTGAAGGGAGTTACATTGGGTTTCTTCAAGAGGCCATGAAGAGTTCCAGAGGCTTGTGGAGACTACTTTCAAAATAAAAACAAAAAAAGCAACCTTTCCCTTCCAAGTAAACCGAGGGATAAGACTTAGGGGAAATGGTTTAAAGACCCATAAAAAGAAATATTAATACTCTGTAGCAGATAGTTAACCCTAAGAATTGGGGAGAAAACTCTTGGATGATAGAATCAGTAAAGAAAGCTATTAGGAGAGACATTGAAAAAAAGAGTAAAGTTTCTTTATACTTTCATTTAAACAAGACCTAAAATCAGAAAGAATATTAACACTATTATCTAGATCAAAACTTACCTAGATAAAAATGTAAAACAAATGGGTTGTGCTTATCCTCATTTAGCAATGATAGACACTGTTCGTTGAATAAAGATGGAAAACTTTTTAGTATAAGTATATTCAATTTTACTTAATTGAAATTAATTAAGTAAAATTAATTACTTAATTATAGCTAGTACTCTGTTAGTAAATTGCCAGAGTTTTTAATTACTATTCTTATAAATAAAAATTAAATAATAATGACAAATATTAACAGATCTTATTGATTACCTTTAGTTGGCGAATCAAGCAAGTATTGGATTTTTGCATTTTGATGCTGTATGCCCAACCCAAGGCCAAGTATTATTTACAGGTAAGAAATTGGGGTGTGTATGTGTGTGTGTATATATATGTGTGTGTGTGTATATATATATACCGTGAACCTAGTAAGAATATTCATATATAATCAATTTTATATATATATACACACACATATATATGTACACACCAACTATATCTGTAGATAGATATAATTTAAATTGAAAGTGTTACTTTCTCCCTCCTTCCTATAATTTCTTCTTCCTCATTGTGTTCCTCCACCATACTTTATGCTCAGAAAATAGAAAATACTCACTGTAATAAAAAGGCAAAGGAAGTTTAAAATCGATTATATATGAATATTCTTACTAGGTTCACGGTTATAGAGAAAATTATAGTTACCTGAAGCAAACTGAAAAGAAAATCTCAAAAAAAAAAAAAGAAATTGTAGCGCCTATATTTATTTCTTGGCTTACAATTTTACTAGATTAAGCAAATGCATTTTGAGCATTTGTCAGACATTGTATATACATGTATCATTGCTACCCTAAATTTACTCATACTTTATGAGTAACACAGTTCTCAGTGTCTTACTGTATTTGTAAAAGTGAATCAATTATATATAGTTTGTACCTTCTAAATCCTTGTACATGGTAAAATAATAATGTTGTGTTTCTAAATAGTAAGTATGGACCTCACTACATAGACAATGTGCACTTATTGGAAGAATTTGCAGAAGAGAGTTCTAGACTAGAGAGAAAGTTAGAGAAAGGCCTAAAGCAAGGTATTTTCTTTTATTGGAATTAAAAAAAAAAAAGGTCCCTTTTGATTCCTAGTTAGTGGCAATGTCATGAAAACACAAGATCCGGCCAATGTACTCTTCCCAATTTGAAACACCACAGTTCTATTCTGTGTCCTCATAGTGTGCCTGAGGACGGCCACATTTTTCTTTATTACTTATGAGGCTCTCTTCGTCTACAGATTATGCATAATATATATTAAATAAAAAAGAAAGCTCATTTCCATTGCCCTCTCTTTCTTGTGGAGGATATTTTTAGGCTTACCCCATGACTCTAACCAGCTAGTTGTGGAGTTGTGGGTGAGACAGCCGGTTGCTTTTTGTCTTCTCTTTGCTGGGAACTACTTTGTCAGTCACAATATCTGGAGCTAGAATGTGGCACCTTCATCAGGAGCATGAAGCTCCTTCGTCTTAGCTATGGGCTCAATGTTCGCATCTCTCCCAAAGCCTCCCAACGTTTCATTTTTGTTTTGTTTTGTTCTTGAGACAATGTCTTGCTCTGTCGCCCAGGTCGGAGTGAAGTGGCACAATCATGGCTCACTGAAGCCTTAAGTAGCTGGGACTACAGGTGCACATCACCACACTCGACTAATTTTTTGTAGTTTTTACATAGGCAGGGTTTAGACATGTTGCCCAGGCTGGTCTCGAACTCCTGGGCTCAAGCAATCTGCCTGCCTCAGCCTCCAAAAGTGCCGGGACTATAGGCGTGAGCCACAGCTCCTGGCCTCCCTCCCAAAATTAATATGTTAAAATTCTTACCCCCAAGGTGATAGTATTTGGAAGTGGAGCCTGTGGGAGGCAATTAGATTATGCAGGCAGAGCCTCATAAATGGGATTAGTGCCCTTGTAAAAGAGACCTCAGAGAGCTAGCTGGCCCCTTTTACTGTGTGGGGATACAGTGGAAGCCATCATGTATGAGGAATGGGCCCTCAGCAGACATAAGCCTGCTAGCACCTTGTTCTTGGCCTTCCCAGGCTCCAGGACTGTTTGTTGTTTATAAACTACCCATCGTATGGTATCTTGTTATAACAGCTCAAATGGACTAAGACAGTTCTAAACTAGAAACTGAAGTATTTGTGAGGATGAAAGTGGATTTAGATAAAGAGACTCTTTCAAAGAGGGATTTAGATGGAATGTTTAGTATTTAGGAAAGAAACAGATAATTTCTTGTCTGGTTAATCTCAGAATCAAACATGGAGCAGGGTACGGTGTCTCATACCTGTAATCTCGGCACTTTAGGAGGCCAAGGCAGGAGGCTCACTTGAGCCCAGGAGTTGGGAGGCCAAGGCAGGAGGATTACTCGAGCCCAGGAATTCGAAACCAGCTTGGGCAACATGGTAAATCCCTATCTCTACAAATAATATAAATATTAGGCAGGCGGCACGTGCCTGCAGTCATGCCAGTGCACTCCAGCCTGGGTAATGGAGTGAGACCCTGTCAAAAAAAAAAAAAAAAAAAGGAGATCAACTAACTGTAAATACCTTCAATTAACTGAAACTGAAATAAAATTATTATTTTATAAAAAACATTTTCTTCAGTATATTCTATTGTATTTTTTATTTTCAAGTTAATGTAGCTTACTCAATGAAAGCGTCGAAGGTACTAATGTCTTTTGGGGTTTTTTTTTTCAGCTAGAAGATGATATCATAGCTAAAGAGATGTACTTTACAAAAATAACAGATTTTGTAGGTAACATCAGTTCAAATAATTGGTTTTTTATTGAGTTTTCAATGCTTGGATTCATAGGTAAGCAATAGATCTACTTTGTTGGATCAAGTTTTTTAGCACACAATAATTTAAAACATTTAAAAGAGTTTTTCAGTTTGTTTATTACTAAAGGAAAAAGAATGGCATGATTTTTATAAAGACATGAATATCTTAACAGTATAATCAGATACAAGTACCTGAATTCCAGATAATGTGTTTTCTTAAGTCAAACTTTTTTCTAGAGAGATAAAATTGACATTTAGACACTTACGTTATAGAAGCATAAAAGAGTTACCATTTATTAAGTGCTTGCTGTGAGTCTGGCACACATGTTAGCTCAGTGGCTAAGACGCACTTTTCTCTGCTTTATAAAAATACTGAAACTCAGATAATTAAAATTTTAGAGAAAGGGATTTTAACTCAGTTGCTGCAATTTCCAGTATGCTAAAGCTGACGGTCTTAAAAAATGTAAAAACATAAGAGGAATTATATCCACCGCAGAAAATTTCCAAATGCTGTGCCCATAATGAGATTTTTTTTGTTTTTTACTATTCTTCCATAGATTTTCCTTTTAAATTCTTCAATTTTTCTTTCTTCACTTCCATGCTTTTTTCTTTCCTTTGAACTTCAAGGCCCCAAGTTAAATTACCATACTCCTCATTTTATGGTGCATGACATTATTGATTCATGCAGGAACTCTTCCTTATTTATTCTTTTCTTTTATTCCCAATCCCTACACCCACTTCCTGCCATTCTTCAATATATTGTTCACTCTAATATGTTCAAAATACACTTATAAATACACAATATCCATGTAAAATATTTGATGCTTTTCATATTTGTATATTCCTATTCCTTACATTTTTGTCCTCAAAACTTGATTTCTAAACTATCAGCATGTTTTTTTATGTTCATGTAGTTTATTGGTTTTTTACCGTTGCATAAGTGCTGCATAATGATGGCCACTGAAATTTCTGCATTCAGAATTGTGCAGTGAGGACTACCTGTTTTGCACATAGAGGTCATGCATATAAAACTGTAACTTGCTTTTAATTTCTTTACGTCAACAATCCCACGATCAGCTGTCTTATAGTCACATCCAAATTCACTTCCAGCGTTCACTTTCTGTGCTTTCATCTGTCATCCAGTCCCTTCTTTTGATGACCTACTTTTGTTAAATGTCATGTGGATTTATCACCGGAAGGCAAGGCAAGACAACCACACGTTTTGCTGTCTACAAGTGGACTGAATACTGGATGCACAGTGACCACTCACCAAAAAACTTTGAAAGAAGTGACTTATCACTTATCACTCACATTTGGTTTATCTATTTCCTGAGTGGCAGACTTTAATTGCTTCCAATGTTCTGCTACTATGAAAAAATGAAGTGACGTATATGTCCCCTGGAGTGGACTGCTGAGGATTCACATAGCTCTAAGTACTGCCGATTGCTTTACAGATTGGTTATATGGTTTATGCTTTCTTTTTTTTTTTTTTTTTTTTTTGAGACGGAGTCTCGCTCTGTTGCCCAGGCTGAAGTGCAGTGGCGCGATCTTGGCTCACTGCAAGCTCTGCCTCCCGGGTTCAGGCCATTCTCCTGCCTCAGCCTTCTGAGTAGCTGGGACTACAGGCGCCCACCACCGCGCCCGGCTATTTTTTTTTTTTTTGTATTTTTAGTAGAGAGGGGGTTTCACCGTGGTCTCAATCTCCTGACCTTGTGATCCGCCCACCTCGGCCTCCCAAAGTGCTGGGAGCCACCGCGCCCGGCGGTTTATGCTTTCATAAGCAGTGCATAAAAGTTCGTGCTTCCCCATATGCTTGACAACACTTGGTTTTATCTATTATTATATGCATATATTTGCCATTCTCAGTATAAAGCATTTCTGGGATTGCTGGTAAGGTCCATCTGTTTTTCATATACTCACTCGATGACTTTTGTGTTTCATGTTTTCTGTAAAATTTTAAGGGCCCAAAGGTTTTTCCTCAGCCTTTTTTAAAATAAGAAGGAAAATTTTTGTTAACAATAATACCCAATGAAAAGCATGGAGACAAAATAATCTTGCTGATGGATTAGTCTGAGAACTTAAAATTCTCAAAAAAGTTTACTTTCTCAGCGAAGTCAAGTAGGAGACACACAGAGAATACTTACATTCTGATCACAAGAGCACATTGAACAAGGTGCACTATTTACAGGATGCCAAATCTTATTCAAGCTTAAACTTACAAAAGTTTTGCTTTTAGTTATGATAATTCGGTTATTCATTATTTGCTAAAAATATGAGCTTGCCAACTAGAATTTTACAGCATGGTGACAGCAGGTTAGGAATTGAATCAGCTATTTTATACATCATTAAATCACTTGCTTTGGTCACTATACAAATGGGTGCAAAACATTAAAATACAATTATACATTTTAGTAAGTGACCCGTATAAACTCAAGTCCTAGTGAAGAATGAAGCATGCTTACATCCTACTTTCATATTTATCAAATCATTAGATGTATTTTACATTATTTACTTTGAAGTGAATATGTACCTGAATCTTATCCCTTCAACTTCATTTTAAAATTAAAGATGCAGCATATTAGAAAAAAATTATTAGACCTAATGGAATAATATTTTAAAATATAGTAAATCTTTAAGAATAACAAATATAGGCCAGGCGCGGTGGCTCCAGCCTGTAATCCCAGCACTTTGGGAGGCCGAGACGGGCAGATCACGAGGTCAGGAGATCGAGACCATCCTGGCTAACATGGTGAAACCCCGTCTCTACTAAAAAAAATACAAAAAACTAGCCGGGCGAGGTGGCGGGCGCCTGTAGTCCCAGCTACTTGGGAGGCTGAGGCAGGAGAATGGCGTAAACTCGGGAGGCGGAGCTTGCAGTGAGCTGAGATCTGGCCACTACACCCCAGCCTGGGGGACAGAGCGAGACTCCGTCTCAAAAAATATATATATATATATATATATATATTTATATAAATATATATATATAAAGAAAAAAGCATCCTGTTAAAATAATTCTCAAATATTGAAATAAGAGAGTACTTTAATAAAATTAAGTAGTAAAAATGAAAAATGTGGTAGATTAATAAAGTGCTACAAAAATCAGGTAAAAAATACAGTTTGTACAAAATTAAGTAAAAGATTACAGCGCCTATATGTTTCATTCTATTCACTTATCTTTCACTTGATTTAGGCAATCGATTCGCATTAGTTATCACAATTGATTTCCTGAGAGTATTGACTATTCTAAACCTGCTTATATTCTCCTTCAGATGTGGTAATTCTTGATACTTAAGCAGATATAGTGTTCAATTTTATCATTGTCCAACTTCAGTAGTGCTTTAATCTTTAGTGCTAAGGAATGGGACATATTTAAATTTTAATAACTTTTGCTTTTTTCCCATGTTAAAGGAATGAACAACTATATATGAATTATTTGCATCTAATTATATTTTTTCCCATAGGAAAGCTGTTTAGATCTGAGGACTTAACTCACTTTGTACGGTTTTTTTTAATGTTCTACAAAGAGAAACCCATAGACTGGCTCCTGAATGACATTTTTCAGGTAAAGGTGTGTGACACAGGAGAAGATCTTGTGAGTATTCATTTACTTTACGAATAAAAAATATTTTAGGAAAAATATTATCTAATGTAATTACCTAAAATGTGTTTACCAAACCAAATCTGATAAATACATCAATTTTTTAAATTTCTAATATCCCCAATTTTGATCTTTCTACCTGTTAAATGAAGTAATGAGAGACCCCTAAAATGTAGTGAAAAGTTGAAACAGAGGATCAAAAACAGAGTGAACAAACAGAAAAAAATGGTAGACATAAATTCAAACATGCCAATACTTACATTAATATAAATGATTAAAGTACACTATTAAGAGTTTGTCAGAGTCGATTTTTTAAATGATGCCACCACTAAAGTCAATATTCAGTTCAAATATTATAGATAGGTTAAAACTGTGGATGAAAAAAATATACACCATACAAACACAAATCAAAGGAGAATTGCAGTAGTAGCTATTTAGTTATTTATTGAGACTCATTCTGTAGCCCAGGCTGGATTGCAGTGGCACAATCACAGCTCACTGCAACCTCAACCTCCCTGGGCTCAGGTGATCCTCCCACCTCAGCCTCCTCAGTAACTGGGACTATAGGTGCATGCCACCATGCCCAGCTAATTTTTGTATTTTATACAGAGACAGGCTTTCGCCATGTTGCCCAGGCTGGTCTCAAGCTCCTAGGCTCAAACCATCACACCTTGTCCTCCAAAAGTGCTGGGATTACAGGGGTGAGCCACAATGCCCAGCTTATAGTAGCTATATTAATATCAGAATAAACTTAAAAGCAAAGAAAAAAAAACAGTCTAGGTATCAAGAAAGATATTATATATAATAAAAGGGTTAATTTACCAAGAAGACAACAGAGTCTTGAAATACATGAAGCAAAAACTGACAGAACTAAAAGAAAAAATACATTGATCTACAATTACAGTTGGAGATTTCAACTCTTCTCTCTCTCAGTAATCAGCAGAACTGATAGTCAGAAAACCAGCAAGGAGATAAAAGAACTGAACATCACCATCTGTCAACTGGATTTAATTGGCAGTTAAAAACCACTACATCCAATAACAGTAAGAAATACATTCTCTAAAAAAAACAGATACAACATTCACCAAAATAGCCACATCTTGAATCATAAAACAAAGCTTAACAAATTTAAATTGAATTTTTAAATGTATGTTCTTGTACCACAATGGAATCAAATTAGAAATCAGCAACATAAAGATAACTGAAAAATCTCAAGCACTTGATAATTAAACAACACACTTCTCAATAAGCCCTAGATGAAGGAAGAAGTTTTAAAGGAAATTAGACAACTCTTTGAAATGAATGAAAATACAATGTTTCAACATTTCTGGAATGCAGCTAAAGCACTGCTTAGAGAGAAAGCTTATAGACTTAAATCTATATCTCAGAAGAGAAGAAAGATCTCACATTCATAATCTCAACTTCTACATTAACAAACTAGAAAAAGAAGGGCAAAACAAAAGGTAAAGGAAGAGAGGGAAGAAAATAATAATAATAAAAGAAAACAGAAAATTAAAAGCATAAAAATAACAGAGAAAACCAATAAAACCCAAAGGTAATTTTTTTAAAAAGAGCAATAAAACTGCTAAGTTTCTAATAAGAGTGACAAAAAAATACAGCTTATCAACATTAGAAAGAAAGTGGGAGTTCCACAACATACTCCACAGATACCAAAAGGATAATAAGGGAATACTGCAGGCACTTCCTTGCATATTCAAAGAGCAACTTGAAAATGAAATCCATCAAAAATTGTAAATTACCAAAACTCATCCAAACTGAAACTGGTAACCTGAGTAGTCCTATATCTACTAAAGAAATTAAATTATTATTTTAAATCCTCAAAAGGAAATTTCTACATCCAAAGGGTTTAAAGGTGTATTCTACTAAATGGAGATGAAATAATAACAATTGTATATAATATCTTCTCCAAAATAGAAGAGGAAAAGGTACATCCCAATTCTTTTCATGAGGCCGGCATTATCATGACATGAAAACCAGACAAAAACAGAGCGAAAAAGGAAACCAAGACCAAATATCCCCCAAATATATAGACAGAAAAATCTTCCAAGTAACAGTGAATTGAATCTAGCCATATGTAAAAAGAAAAATACACCATACTAATTGGTATTTATCCTATGAACACAAAACTGGTTTAATGTTTAAAAATCATACAGTGTAACCCATCAATTTAAGATTCTAAAGAAGAAAAGCCACATGATAATATCAACTGATGCAGAAAAATCATTTGATGAAATTCAAAATTCATACATGATAAAAACTCCCAGCCAATTAGGAATAGAAAGAAACTTCTCTGACATGTTAAAGAGCATCTAGGGAAATCCCATAGCCAACTTCATGTTTAATTGTTGAAAACTGGATGCTTTCTCTCTAAGATTAAGAAAAAAGTAACCATATCCATCCTCACCACTCCTATTCAACCTTTTACTGGAAGTTCAAAGTAGTGCAATAAAGGGAAAAATAAAGGCACATGAATTGAAAAGCAAATGCCATGATTGTCTATGCAGCAAATCACAAAGAATACACACACACACACACACACACACACACACACACCCTAGAACTGATAAATGACTTTGAGCAAAGTTGCAAGATACAAGGTCTATACACACAAAAATCCATCATTTTTCCTCAAAATAGCAATGAAACGTTGAAAACCAAATGTATTAGTCCATTTTCACACTGCTATAAAGAACTACCTGAGACTGGGTCATTTATAATGAAAAGAGGCTTAATTGACTCACAGTTCTACATGACTAGGGAGGCCTTAGAAAACTTACAATCATGACAGAAGGTGAAGGGAGACAAGGGACGTCTTATATAGCAGCAGGCGAGAGAAAGCCAGGGGGTAATTGCCACACACAAAACCATTAGATCTCATGAGAACTCACTCACCAACATGGGAACAGCATGGGGGAAATTTACCCACATGATCCAATCACCTCCCACCAACTCCCTCCCCTGAAACATAAGAATTACAATTTGACATGAAATTTTGGGTGGAGACAAAGAGAAAAATGGTCTCACCAACATTTCAAAATTACTTACAATATTTAAAAACATTATATATAAAATATTTATGTATCTGTATGTGTATACATTTAACAAAATATGTACATTGTCTATATGCTGGACACCTTAAAATGCTAATGAAAGGGATAGAGAGACATACCATGATCATAGATTGGGAAGCTCAACCTAGTAAAGGTATGAATGTTCCCCAAATTGGTCTATGGATTTAATACAATTCTAATCAAAATCCCAGCAGAAATTTTTTGGTAGGTATTCTACCAAAACTGACTCTAGAATTTTTAAGAGAAGACAAAGGAAATAAATCAACTAAAATAATTTTGAAAAAGCAGAATAAAGTTGGGAAAATCACATTATTCAATCTGAAAGCTTACGATAAAGCTACAGTATTCAAGACAAGCCACCTTTATTGGCAAAACGAGAAACATAAAGGTCCATGGAGCAGAATAGAGTCCGGAAATAGGCCCACAAAATATAACCAACTGATATTTTACAAAGAAGTGTATGCAATTCAATGGAGAAAGAATAATCTTATCACAAATGTTTACTGGATCAATTGGTGCCCTATCTCTCAACCAGACTGCAACCTAAACCTCACACTTTATACAAACATTATTTCAAAATAAATCATCTATCTAAATACAAAAAATCATCTATCTAAACACTAAAACTCTTGGAAGAAAATATAGAAAAAATGTTCAGGACCTAGGGCTGGGTGAAATTTTTTTTAAATGACACTGAAAGCATTTTTAAAAATTGATAAATTGGACCTCATCAAAATTAAAAATTTTTGTGCTGCAAAAAGGTACCGTTAAGAGGATGATAAGACACCACAGACTAGGAGAAAATATTTGTAAATTTCATATCCAACAAAGGACATGTATTCAGTATATGTATAGAACTCTCAAAACAAACAACTCAATTTTAAAAAGGGCAAAAGATTTGAACAGACACTATCCAGACTCCATAAAAGTAATGATTGTCCTTACAGCAATATGAAATAAGCTCAGCTTTATCAACAGTTTGTTTTGAGGGTGTATTTACCAAGCCATTATTTTATATGCTAAACTGTAACTCCTCAACCAATTTTATCTGATGCTAATTTAATTTCAAATTAAATTAACTCTAAACCATTAAATTACTTTACAGTTAAAAGAGAAACTGTTAATATTTCCTATGTGTTAGTACTGGGTAGAAATGCATCTAAATAAACCTGTTATGTAAAAAATCACTATATATATAAATTTTAGATTTATTTTTCTGAATCTTCTATGTATAAAAACCTATAAAATAATTCTCAGTGATCATAATTATTCCAAATGTTTGTGGGGTTTTTATTGTTTGTTTTGTTTTTGTTTTTTAAAAATGGAGTCTCACTATATTGCCCAAGCTGGTCTCAAACTCCTGAGCAATCCTCCCACCTCAGCCTCCCAAAGTGCTGGGATTACAGGCATGAGCCACTGTGCCCAGGCTTCAAATGTTTGTTTTTAATAGGAGTGGTTCTATAGGTCATCCTTCTTATTTTCATTTTTGAGAAAATTATCCAGATTATTCTTCATTGACTATAAATTGGTTCTTTGTTTTAATATCACATTTTTACTCTCTAAGAAGAAATTGAGGTGATATAATTCAATACAGAAATTAGTCAATGAATATGGGAAGTGAAAGAATACTGTAGTCTGACAGATATAGATAGAAAAATACCAAGCATTTTATTTGAGTTATTATAATTAAAAGAAAGAGAGGAAATATAGTTGGTACAACACTAAGCTGGTTTTCTAAGACAGAGTTCATGCAAATACACGTTGTAACAAAAATCTTTTTTACCCCAACTCCTTTGCTCTATTCTTATGAAGAAAAAGCTAAGAATTAAATATTTTGTTTATATTTTTAAATATGAAAATAGAACTCTAGCAAAAACTAATATATAAAAATTCTACTATCAGTAAACGCAATACAAAGCAGTATCTGGGTTTTTACAGAAGATTGTTGTTTCTCTTTTTCCACAGGGAAACTGTATAAAAAGAAAGAAGCAAATACGTATTCGGTATAAACCTTCTCTTTTCCAGCATGTGGGTATACATTCATCATTCCCTGGAAAAGAACGATATGAAAAAGTAAGATTTTGAAATGTAACTTTAGTAACATACGATATTTTATAAACGTATAAAATACGATTTAGAAAAAGAGTGGTGACATAAGAGACTATAAAATATGGTTGCTTAAGCAGAATTCATCTTATGGTAGAACTGTATGTTGTGAAGAACATTTGTAAATTAAGCAATCATCTTTTAAAGCCCCAAGTTATCTATCATGGTAAGAAGAATTCAGCCTACATAAACTATTTTGCCTTACTGTTCCCAGTCGTGCAATTCAAAGAAGACTAAAAAAGTGTTTTGAAAATTATAATAAAATTCACTATTTTAGTCTAAAATTCAAAATTATACTATAATATTTCAAAAATAAAATCCTTCTACTATTTAATTTAAATGTATCAGAATTTTTATTTCAGATCTCTGTTTGTTTTACCAGATGCAGAAAAATTTAGCATTGCTTGGTTTTTAGTCATTCTTAAAATTTTGCATCATTTTCAGATACAATATTATTGATAATTGACTCAGCCCCCTAGTGTAGTAGAAGAAACAAAGATTTCAAGGTCAAAGCACCTAGTTTTCAGTCCTGGTGAACTAGGGAGTACATATATGATACTGGGCAAGTTCTAACACTCCTCTGAGCTTTCTTCATCTATAAAAGCTTTAAAGAGTTTAAATGATCCTTAAGATTTCTTCCACCCTCGACACCTCTACCTTTAGTGTCTTTACACTATGAAAGAAATGCTTGCTTTAATCCTCTGACAACTGAATGAGAAATAGACATATACATCTTCCCATCATTTATGACTCACCCTCTTTCTGCTTTTTCTGCTTTGTGTATTGTAATGCATGATTTGGAACCATGCCTAGAACATAATGTGAAGTCAGTAAATGTTAGCTGTTGGCTATCAAGCAAGGTGGAATCCAACAAAGAAAATGTGCCAAACAAGACAAATATGTGCCTGGAATAATGAAAACGTAACTGTTGTGAATCTTTGTGCAAAAAATCACACCATCAGAATACATAGCTGTAGATATGATGCAGAAATAAATTGGTCTATACCATTCTCTTTTTCGACGCTATTATAATGCGATTCTTTCATTATACTTTTTGGCCAGATATGATATTTTAACCTCACTTTTGTAAATTCATGGCATATTAAGGAAATGTAGACACAAACATTCATATTTTGATGTTATAATGCTGGCTTTTTTTCCTTTTTTATACTTGATACCACACAAAATAGAAGTCAATAACAATTTAAAAATATGTCAAATGTGTTTATATTCAAATTATTTTTAAAATTTTTAACAGGATGTTTATTATTAGGAGTTTCATGCTTCTAAAGCTTCTTTAAAAAGTATCAAAATCATTCTTTGGAAATAATGGCATAATAAGGATTAGACTATTTCTCAAATTTCTTAAGAGACTACATCATATTTTAAAATACTAATCCTTCAATAAAGTGGTAAGTATAAGAAAATTGATATAAATATATAGACATCAGATATTTATTAATTTTATTTTAAATTACATTCTATGAATGTTCAACTTTTATTACTGTGTTTCCCTTAATATTCATTTCTTTAAGTCTTTTTTAAAAACTTTTAGATAAAATTTGTTCTTTAACCAGTTAAATTTTGTTTTACCCTTATGATAAAACTTGTTTTTTTGAGAAGTAGTCTCGCTCTGTCGCCCAGGCTGGAGTGCAGTGGCGCGATCTCGGCTCACTGCAAGCTGCGCCTCCCAGGTTCACACCATTCTCCTGCCTCAGCCTCCAGAGTAGCTGGGACTACAGGTGCCCGCCACCACGCCCAGCTAATTTTTTGGTATTTTTAGTAGAGATGGGGTTTCACCATGTTAGCCAGGATGGTCTCTTACCTTGTGATCCGCCTGCCTCGGCCTTCCAAAGTGCTGGGATTACAGGAGTGAGCCACCGTGCCCAGCCATGATTAAACTTTTTAAATTGTAAGATAAATTTTCTACAGTTTTATTAAGCAGAAAAATAATTTTATTTATCTCTAGTCATCCAGCTTATAGTTCAAAAAATAATAATTTAATAAAACAAAAATATGCCCTTTTAGTGATGAATTTTCTTAGTTTTTAAATTTTTTGAAATTTGCCTAGATTGTCAGTTTAAATGCTGTTTATCATTTCATATTCTAGGTCTATGATAAACATAAAAATTTCTTTTGGAAACAACTAACATATTTCCACATTGGTTAACAAAACCATACTTTCTGAAAATTCAAATAAAATACTTAAAAGAAAGATTTTTCTTAGTTGATAAGCTAATATTGTGTATTCTATAATTTTCTACTTCTCCATTGTATTCAAAAAGTCATTTTCCATTTATTACAGTGCACTGGGCATAGGGCCAATTGTTTAAATGTACTGCAATTAAGGTTGCCAGATAAAATACAGGACACCCAACTGACTTTGAATTTCAGTTAAATAACGATTTTTTTTTCATGTATGTCTCATTTGTTTTGTTGTTGTAGTAGTTGTTGCTAAATCTGACAAGCCTAGTTGGAGGTGATGAAGGGACAGGGAGTAGAAGGATACTGCCCATAAAAATGCTTTAACTGAAAAGAATACCACACACAGAGAAGAAAGGATCAGCACAAGAACTCCAGCAACTCAAATGATCAGAGTGTCTTCTGTCCTGCAAATGACCACACTGGTTCTCTAACAAAGGCTCTTAATCAGGCTGAGATGGCTGAAATGACAGAAATAAAATTCAGGATATGGATAGAAATTAAGATCTTCAAGATTCAGGAGAACGTTAATACTTGATCCAATGAATCTAAGAATCAAAATATAACAATACAGGAACTGACAGATACTTGATCCAATGAATCTAAGAATCAAAATATAACAATACAGGAACTGGCAGATACTTGATCCAATGAATCTAAGAATCAAAATATAACAATACAGGAACTGACAGATAAAATAGCCAGTATAACAAATAATCTGACCTGATAGAGCTGAAAAACACTCTACAAGAATATCCTAATGCACTTGCAAGTATTAACAGTAGAATAGACCAAGTTGAGGAAAGAATCTCAGAGCTTGAAGCCTGCCTTCCTGAAATAAGATAGTCAAAATAAACAAAAAGAGTGAAAAAGAATAAACAAATCTCCCAGAAATATGAGATTACGGAAACAGGCCAAATCTATGAATCACTAGCATCACTGAATAAGACAGGGTTTGAAAGCTGACAACTTGGAAAATTTATTTCAGAATATTGCCAATGAAAGCTTCTCCACCCTTGCTAGAGAGGACAACATTCAAATTCAGGAAATGCAGAGAATCCCTGCAAGATACTAGAAGATCATCTGCAAGACACATAATTATCTGATTTACAGAGGTCAAAATGAAAGAAAGAATGTTAAAGGCAGCCAGAGAGAAAGGGCAGATAACCTGTAAAGGGAACCCCATTAGGCTAGCAGTAGACCTCTCAGTTGAAACCCTGCAAGCCAGAAGAGATTGGAGGCCTATATTCAGCATTCTAAAAGAAAAAAATCTTCAACCAAGAATTTCATATCCAGCCAAACTAAGCTTCCTAAGCAAAGGAGAAATAAGATCCTTTTCAGACAAGCAAATGCCGAGAGAATTCATTACCACCAGACCTGCCTTACAAAAGCTCCTGAAAGGAGCACTAAATATGGAAAGGAAGGACTGTTACTGGCCAATGCAAAAACACATTTAAGTACACAGACCAGTGACATTATAAAGCAACCACACAAACAGGTTTGTGTAATAAGCAGCTAACAACACAATGACAAGCTCAAATGCACACATATTAATACTAATCTTGAATGTAAATAGGCTAAATGCCTCACTTAAAAGACAGAGTGGCAAGCTGGATAAAAAAGCAAGTCTTCAAGAGATTGGTATGCTGTCTTCAAGAAATCCATCTCACATGCAGTGACTCTTAAAAGCTCAAAATAAAGGGATGGAGAAAAATCTACCAACAAATGGAAATCAGAAAAAAGGCAGGGATTGCAATCGTAATTTGAGACCAAACAGACTTTAAAACAACATCAAAGAAGACAAAGAAGGGATTACATAATGGTAAGGGGTTCAATTCAACAAGAAGAGCTAACTATCCTAAATATATATGCACCCAACTCAGGAGCACCCAGATTCATAAAGCAAGCTCTCAGAGACCTACAAAGAGACATAGACTGCCACACATAATAGTGGGAGACTTTAATACCCCACTGACAGTATTACACAGATCATCACGGCAGAAAATTAACAAAAGATATTTAGGACCTAAACTCAACACTCGACCAAATGAACCTAACATACACCTACAGAACTCTCTGCCCCAAAACAACAGGATATACATTCTTCTCATAACCACATGGCACATACTCTAAAATTGACCACAAAATTGGACATAAAACAATCCTCAGCAAATGCAAAACAAAACCTCAAAATCATACCAACCATGCTCTCAGACCAAGTACAATAAAAATAGAAATGAAAACTAAGAAAATTGCTCAAAACCAAACAATTACATGGAAATTAACCTACTTCTGAATGACTTTTGGGTAAATAATGGAAGCAGAAATTAAGTAGTTCTTTGAAACTAATGAGGACAAAGGTAAACATTCCAGAATTTCTGGGACACAGCTAAGGCAGTGTTAAGAGGGAAATTTACAACACTATATACCCACATCAAAAAGCTAGAAAGATCTCAAATTAACAATCTAACATCACAGCTTAAAAAAACAAACAAACAAAAAAAAACAACAAAAAAAAACCTAGACAAGTCAGAGCAAACCAACTCCAAAGCTAGCAGAATACAAGAAGTAACCAAAATCAGAGCTGAACTGAAGGAGACTGAGACATGAAAAACCATTCAAAAGATCAGTGAGTCCAGGAGTTGGTTCTTTGAAGAAATTAATAAGACATATGGACCACTAGCTTAATTGTAATAATGAAGAAAAGAGAAAAGATTCAAATAAACACAATTAGAAATGACAGAGGAGACATTACCACTGACTCTACAGAAATACAAATAATCATAAGAGACTACTATGAACACCTCTATGCACACAAACTAGAAAATCTAGAAGTGGATGAATTCCTGGACACATACACCCTCCCAAGACTGAACCAGGAAGAAAGTGAATCCCTGAATAGACCAATAACAAACTCCAAAACTGAATCAGTAATAAATAGCCCACTGAACCAAAAAAGCCCATACAGATTCACAGCCAAATTCTATTAGGTGTGCAAAGAAGACCTGGTACCATTCCGACAGAAACTATTCCAAAAAATTGAAAAGTAGGGACTCCTCCCTAAGTCATTCTGTGAGGCTAGCATCATCCTGATACTAAAACCTGGCAGAGACAAAACAACAACAAAAAAAACTTCAGGCCCATATCCTCAATGAACATCAACGCAAAAATCCTCAACAAACACCCAGCAAACCAAATCCAGCAGCACATCGAAAAGCTAACTCACCACAATCAAGTAAGCTTTATCCCTGGTATGCAAGATTGGTTCAATACACGTAAATCAATAAATGTGATTTGTCACATAAACAAAACTAAAGACAAAAACCACATGATAGGCTTTCAGTGGTACTGGAACAAAAACAGACACATAAACCAATTAAACAAAATAGAGAGCCCAGAAATAATGCCACACATCTACATCATCTGATCTTTAACAAAGCTGACAAAAGCAAGCAATGGGGGAAAAGACTTCCTATTCAATAAATGGTGCTGGGATAACTGACTGGCCCACGCAGAAGATTGAAACTGGACCCCTTCCTTACACCATATATAAAAATCAACTCAAGTTGGATTAAAGCCTTAAATGTAAAACCTGAAACTATAAAAACCCTGAAAGATAATCTAGGAAATACCATTCTGGACACAGGAACTGATAAAGATCTTATGATGAAGATTCCAAAAAGAATTGCAATAAAAACAAAAATTGACAAATCAGATCTAATTAAACTAAAGAGCTTCTATATAGCAAAACAAACTATCAACAGAGTAAACAGACAACCTACAGAATGGGAGAAAATATTTTTAAAAACTATGTATTTGATAAAGGTCTAATATCCAGGATCTGTAAAGAACTCAAAGTTACAAACAAAAAACAAACAACAAAAAAACACAAACAGATGATTTTTAGAAGAAGACATACATGCAGCCAAGAAGCATATGAAAAAAAATGCTCAGTATCACTAAGTATTACAGAAATGCAAACCAAACCCAAACCACAGTGAGATACCATCTCACACCAGTCAGAATGGCTATCTTTAAAAAGTTAAAAAATAGGGTTGGGCACGGTGGCTTATGCCTGTAATCCCAGCACTTTGGGAGGCCGAGGTGGGCGAATCACCTGAGGTCAGGAGTTCAAGACCACCCTGACCAACATGGTGAAACCCCGTCTCTACTAAAAAAACTACAAACATTAGCTGGGTGTGGTGGCAGGTGCCTGTAATTCCAGCTACTCTGGAGGCCAAGGCAGGGGAATTGCTTGAACCTGGGAGGCAGAGGTTGCAGTGGGCCAAGATTGCACAATTGTACTCCAGCCTAGGCAAGCAGAACTCCATATCAATTAAAAAAAAAAAAAAAAAGGCAAAAAGTCAAAGATGCTGTTGAGGTTGCAGAGAAAAGAGAACACTTACACAGTGCAGAGTGTAAATTAGTTCAACCATCATGGAAAGCAGGGTGGCAATTCCTCAAAGAACTAAAAACAGAACTATCATTTGACCCAACAATCCCATTACTGGGTATATACCCAAAGGAATACAAATTGTTCTACCATAAACACACATGCGCACATATGTTCCTCTATTCACAATAGCAAAGACACAGAATCAACCTAAATGCCCATCAGCGATAGAGTGGGTAAGGAAAATGTGGTACACATGCACCACAAAATACCGCATAGCCATAAAAAAGAATGAGATCATGTCCTTTGCAGGCACATGGATGCCACTAGAGGCCATTATTGTTAGTAAACTGACACAGAAAGAGAAATCCAAATACTGCATGTTCTCACCTATAAATAGGAGCTAAATTATGAGAATCACATGGACACAGAGAGGTGAACAACAGATACTGGGGCTTACTTGAGGGAGGATGGTAGGAAGAAGGAAAGGATCAGGAAAAATAACTATCAGGTACTATGGTTAGTACCTGGGTAGCAAAATAAGCTGTACACCAAACCCCCGTGACAAAAATTTACCTATATAACAAACCTACACATGTACCCCTGAGCCTAAAATAAAAGTTTTAAAAAAAAATGTTTTAACTGAATTACTACTTAAGGTCATGCCCTTGACTTTTATTTTTATTTTATTTTTATTTCTTTATTTTTTTGAGATGGAGCCTTGCTCAGTTGCCCAGGCTGGAGTGTAGTGCTGTGATCTCGCCTCATTGCAAGCTCCGTCTCCCGGGTTCACGCCGTTCTCCTGTCTTAGCCTCCCGAGTAGCTGGGACTACAGGCGTCCGCCACCCCACCTGGCTAATTTTTTTTGTATTTTCAGTAGAGACAGGGTAACACCATGTTAGCCAGGGTGATCTCGATCTCCTGACCTCGTGATCCACCCGCCTCGGCCTCCCAAAGTGCTGGGATTACAGGCGTGAGCCACCATGCCCGGCTGACCTTGACTTTTATTAAAGGATGATATGTTAATACTGTATGACATTTTTGCGTTTTCTTCAAAACTGTTATTTAAATTTTTATGATTCTCTTTTGTGTGAAAATACATGGAACAATTCTCTTTTAGAATTTGATGCTAGGAAAAGATATTTCTCAAAAAACTGTCATGATTTATTTGGTTTTGTGTGGGGTTTTTTCCCCTTTTAGTAACAAGAAATTCAAAACTCATTTCATATGATATGTAGTATCCATATAATCTTATATTAAAACCAGAATTTCTTCAGTCCTCATTTTATATTTAATTCTGGCTTTCTCTTATATATTATTATTAAAGGATTATTGTGTTTTCACTTTAAATTACCCTAAATCTTTTCTATATTTTTATTTTATGTTATAAAAATCAAATAAATGAGTTAAACTATTTGTACATTACCTACAATGCTTTGTTGGCTGCAATGATAGTCTGACTATACAGATTTCCCTAGAATCCCACAGATGGAAATCTGTTTTCAATCATTTTAACAGCATGAGAGTATTAAAATTGGCATTGTCTAACATATCTTAAGAATCTTATCTTCTCCTAATATAAAGTTATCTTCCCTATAGTAAACGGGTGGGTGGTGTCAAAGAGGATACAACAAGGAGATAATATGATTAAGAAATTGTGAAAATAATTTCATCTTTATGAATTAATATATTATTTCTATATGTTATATTTTTTATTTTTATTTCAGAAAATATGAAGATAAAGAAGCATAAGAAGAAACTCCATAATACCTGGAACCTCAGATAACCTTGATTTCTAATGGCATGTTTCAGAAATTGTAGTAATAAAAATACATAATTATCTAGCAGATAAGTAAACAATCAATAAACTAGTAGACTTGAAAGTACTAAATGACTTCTTACGTCAAGAAAAAAATAGAACATTGATTTATATTGCTTTTACCCTATCGCAATTTAATTTAAAAATACTAAAGGCAGGGGAGATTTTTTTTTAAATTAAGAACCATACTTTATTGACTCCAATAGTGAGACCATCACATAATTTCAATAAACAGTTAAAAGTTCGAAAGCTTGCTATTGTCGCGGAGAAGTTTTGGGTGAACTGGTATATGCTGTTACCCGTTTTGTTAAGACACAAAGAAAATAAAGAAAATAAAGAAATAGAAAGCACAAATTTAAACAAGCCTGGATCTGACAATGCCACAATGTCTTCTTATCTTTTAATAAATGCATTTAAAACTACACACTTATCCCTATGTGCCATTTGAACTGATTATCAAACATCTTGATACATATGTATTTTGATAGTCATTTAGTTCTAAAGATTTCATAGTTTCTCTCATTATTGCCTTCTTAACACACAGATTATTTGGGAGTTTTTTTCCCAAATATATTGGTTTCTCCATCTTTTATTGTTAATTTCTAAATTACTTGCATAGTGGTTATAGAACTTTACCTACGTGATAGAATTTTGAGAAATGTTGTGAATCCTTATGTTCCACATGACTTTGGAAAGAATGTATAGTTTCTGTATACTCCCTTTTAAACATGTTATGTTCATTTGTTTTTAAAAGTGTTGGTTTTGTGCTTTAAAAATATCTTTTAAAAATATTCCTATCTATTGAGTGCAAGATTCTCTTATATCAGGTTTTTTAATTTGGTCGTTGAAATCTTTTCACTCCTTACTAATTTATACATGGTTGATCCATCAGTTTCTTACAGGGGCCCATTAAAATCTATTTTTCTTCTTGATGTTATTTTATAAGATATTATTTATTTTGAGCAATAATAAGCGATATTTGTTATCCTTTAATCAAATATTGTGAAATTCTTCATTTCACATTGTTGCCTTATTCTTGAGTGCCAAGATCTCACACATTCGCCTTGGTGTGAACTGTATCAGATACCAATTTATAAAGAGAATAGGAAAGATGAACTACTTCTGTGTCTCCATTTCATTCTCACTTTTGAGAAGAAAATAAGATATTGTACGTATGTTACAAAGATTTTAAATTTGACTTAAATTTTGAACTTTGGAAATTAAATCTGCCAGAGCATAGTCCCAGATAATATGAAGAATTGAAACAAAGTCCCAGAATAGTATTTCTTGAAAAGAGCAACATTCCTTGAAAAGGTGCTTACTTGGACTTCTTATCCTGTTGAAGACTAGAACAAAATACCTAAATGATTGGCACCATAAGCTAGGATAAATATATAAAAAGCCTTTCCAACATTCTGCTGAATGTCAAGAGAAAGCTGAGATGATTCCAAGGGAATGCTGCTGCAGTGCTCAGAGGCATTTGAACCCTGACTGAGATACAGTGAGAGTGAAAGATGCTAGAAGAAACAAGGGAGAAGAAAGTTAAAGACAGCCTTAAAAGTCCAAACCAATTACCACAGTCCCTGAAGAAATTATTCATGATTAAGAGTATTTGGGTGGTCAGCACAAAGTATTTCTAGAAAATATTTCTAATGTAGCCAGAAGAGATGCCCCCTAACTTCCATCCTCACCCCTGCTGTTTGCAAATGTGGATGTTTGGAGGATATCATTTACCACCCATGGTCATTAGTCTGAGATACATGAGGAAGGGGAGATTTGGAGAACCCCAGACACGTAATATAGAGTAGAGCAGAACAAATAGTGCTTCATTGGTTGGTTTGAGCATTTGTTTTATAGCATTTATGCTGATTTTGCTTCATTAAAATCACTCTTCTTCAAACCTACATGAAGACAAATGATGATGTATAATAGATAAGTTTTAGAAACCAGATTCTCCTGAAATCTTTTTTCATAAAACAACTTTTGAAGCAAATAGAAGCTCTGCAAACATTAGAGATATAAGTAAAATTATCTCTATTGCCAAAATTTCTCTCAAGTATTGAGATAAAAAAGCCAAGAACATCTGTATTATTTGTTATTGACTATATGAGTAAATAGCAATGTACAAATATTACTACTAATAATTAGTAATTAATAGAAATAGTCAATGTGGCTCCACTCTTGGGTAGAGGAGAAAGAGATACCCTCTACTAACATAGGTGTGTAAAAATGTCTCAGAGTTAATTGTGTATTCTTGCATAGAACTTTCACCCTGTGGTAGGATTATGACAATTGTGAACAAATTTACCAAGATAAATCTGGGCAGGCATTCCCATGGGAACACATCTCTTTATGTTTCCATTTTTAAAAAATAGCCTTGGTTTACGTTTTTAGACACTGCGTTCATTTTAGTGGTAGCTCAGGTGATGAATTATGAGAAAATTTATATAAGCTGACAGATTTTTGTTGTGCTGATATTAGTCTTCTTTCTATAAGCCCAGATAAAATGTATAATTTCTTAGAAAACAGTTTACCAAAATTAATGCCAGAAGAGGCAGAAAACTTAAACTAACCAATTTTCATAGAAGAAATAGAGAAAATTATCGAGAAAAAACAAATGATCACAAAGAGACACCAGATCCAGATGACTGCACAGGGAAATTCAACCCAACTTTTAAAGACCAAATAGTCCCAATATTTTTAAATTGTTTCAGAGCATGGCAAATAAGGAAAATTCTCAAATTATTTTAATGATGTAAATATAACATCAGTACCTAATCATAGTAATGGTAGCACAAAAAAAGAAAAGTAGAGAGCAACATCATTTATGACAACTGATGCAAAAATCCAAAATACGATTTAGAAATAGATTCCCTAGCAACACTTAAAAAAAAAAAAACAAAAAACACCACACCATGACTTGATATTTATACGAAGAATGCAAGAACCTGTTAGGACTCTGTTAGGAAACCCACTATTAGAGTGCACAATACTAATAGGACTAAGAAGAAAAATCACATGGTTACCTCCACAGATGTTTAAAAAGCCTTTGAAAAAGTTCAACTTATTTCCTATAAAAAAGTGAAGAAAATTGCAATGAATTGGTTCTTAACATGTGGAAATAAACACTCTCATACACTGCTTGTGGGAATAAAAAAAGATACAATTCCATGTATCTACAAAACATCCCAGCCATTCCACTCCTAGTTATTCAAGAGACGTAAATAACTCTGTATTAGGCCTTTTTTGTATTACTATAAAGGAATATCTGAGACTGGGTAATTTATAAATAAAATAGGTTTAATTGACTCATGGTTCTGCAGGGTGTATAAACATGGCACCAACATCTGCTCAGCTCCTGATGAGGGCCTCAGAAAGTTCACAATCATAGCAGAAGGTGAAGGGGAGCCAGCATGTCACATGGTGAGAGCAAGAGCAAGAGAGTGAGAATGGGGAGGTCCCAGACTCTTAAATAACCATAACTCACATGCACTAACTGAGAACTCACTTATCACAAAGGAGATAGTGCTAAACCATTCGTCAGGGATCTGCCACCATGATCCAGTCACCTCCCACTCGGCCCCACCTCCAACACTGGAATCACATCTCAACATGAAATATGGAGGGGACACACATTTCAGCCATATCAGCATCTTTATAACAGCCAAAAACTAAAAACAATCCAAATGTCTATTAAGAGATGGATGTATAAACAGTTTCGTATCTGTATGGTGGAATACCACCGAACAATAAAAAGGAGCAAACTATTGATGCACACAAACACATTCATGGATCTCAGAATCATTATGCTGACTGAAAGAAGCCAGACAAAACAGAGTACATCTATATAGTTTCATCTATATATAATTCTACAAATGGCAATCTAATCAATAATGACAGCAAACAAATCTGTGATTGCTTAGGGATGGGGCAAGGAAAATTTGGGGGTGATTAATATGTTCATTATTTTTGTAGTGTTTCTTGGGGGTATATATGTCAAAAGTCATCAAATTGCATGCCACTCAATATGTCACATTGCAACTAAATATTTTCCTGAAATTTAGGGTTAATCCTGTCACTCTGCTGTTTAAAATAATCTGACGGTTCTATCTGAAGAATACAGTTTAATTATCTGCCTTGACATTCAAGCTCCTCAATAAACTGGCCCCAATGTACTATTCCAGAATCATTTTCTGACATTCACTTTCATGCCCTCTACGTCTAACTACAATGGACTAGTTTCCATTCTCCGGATACTTCGTGCTGTGACCATGATAGCCAGAATGTCCATTTCCTGTGCCTTTGTCACACAGTTCTAATGGCACTTCTTTGACGAAGTTTTCTTCATTTAGGAAGAATGAGTAACAACATACTTTATGCTCCCATAACATTTTGTCTATGCTACTATTATATAATTTCTCATATATTATAGATATTTGGTTATTTGTCTATTTCCCTAACTACATTATTAGCTATTTGAAAGCAGGAGCCATGTGTTTGTCAGTCAAAATTTTTGCACACTGCCTAGGACACAGAAGATGCTCAATAAATGTTTGTTAATACTTCTAGTAAGAAGTGAATAAAAGTACATGAACCTTCCACTCTGAATTCTTATTAATATATTCATTAAAATAGGTAAATAAGTACCCCCTGAAACAACATTCCAAATTGAGAATAAGAATTAAACATATATCAGAAACTTGGAGTTTTACAAATTTTCACATCAATGGGTCAGGTTAATGATCTGTTTAGCTCACTTTCTGAGCTAAAACGCCAAGACTAGAAGCAAGAGTAGGACTTGGCTGATTTAATGATAGCCACAAACAAGGAAGGTCAGGAGCAGAAGCAAGCAGAAAGGAAAGCAGGGTCCCAATGTAAAAGGCAAAAATGTCCTCATGAAAGCTTCTTACGGAAAAGCTTTTCTTTGATGCTTTATTTTACCTTTGTGTGCCAATTACATTAGAATCTAGTGGTATAGGAAAAAGCCTGTACCAGATCTTCAATGAGAAGAACCATATGTGATGGCATTGGTGTACTTACCACTAGAGAGGAAGCCTAGTGAAAAGCTTCATCCTTCCTTCCTCCAGTTTCTTGTCAATGCCTTTCATTGGCTGACTCCATAGAAACCATTAATGTCATCCATAAAGGCCACCTGCATGGCTCACAGAGCAAAGTGAAAGAGGATAGAGACTACATATAGTGGAATATAGTGGGGCAAACGGAAAATATCTAGCATATTTCACTCCCTTTGTTAGCATATATTCTTGTTCATATATCTTGCCCTGGTGAAAAATGTATTCACACAAAATCCCCAGTAACATATCATTATGAGGTGATGCCAAGTCAGTTATACTCTTACCTGAAACCTAAAATCTTAGCTACCACCTGTGCTTCCACATAAGTAGCAATGGGAAAAAAAGGAAGCCAAAGGAAACAGATCACGAGACCCATTCTGAGGTTTGTGATGAGTCCTGGGTTGATTTTCAAACTTCCTTCTTTGATAACTCTTTTATGGTCCTCTTACCCTCTCCCGATTCTTGAATGGAAGGGATAGTATGAAAATTGGTGTGACTCAACTTTTCTTCCTGTAGAATTTGGGTCCTTGGTGGACGTATCTTCCATTGATCAATACAGTTGAGTAAGGACTTACTAAGAAGTGCTGGGTTTTAGATATAGTTCTCTATTGCCCCCATTTTGTAACGGAAACCTAATTTCTCCTTGGTAATCAAGATCAATCACACCGTACACTAACCTTCTTTCCTGCCTACTGGTTAAGCAGTACAGACTGTTAAGAAACAGCCTCAGATTCTAGTTTAACGGAACTATGACTGTTCCCTCCCCAAAGCGTTCCTCCCTGGAGCACTAGGACCTTCAAACCCACTGAGCTGAAAGTCATGAGGAAGAGAACAAAAATTGTGTTCAGGAGAGGATTTGTTGTAACGTAATTGGCACACTTTCCCCTCACCCTTGTTTCCTACATTGGTCACTAGATTAAGACATAGCAAATCCAGTAGACCAGCACCCCAATCTCCCAGATGTTATTTTCGTGAGGAGCCATACTGAGTCTTCCAAAAGCTATTCCATGATTCTAACAAGGCAACTTCTTTTAGGTGATGTGGTTCATAGTCAGACTAGTGAATCCATGGGGGTGAGACCATTATTGCAGTTCCTCCTTGTAATATGTATTTCTTGTTGGAAGCCATATTGTGTGGGCTACCATGGCAATGGATGAGACATTCTGTAAGTTCACAAATGGTAGCTCTGGCAGAAAGGGAATAGACAAATCCACAATCAGAATGTGTATTTCTCCTTGTGAGGAAAAATAGCTGCTTCTTCCATCATGAAAGAATTCCAGATACTCAAAATACTGCCAGACATCTGCCTGATCCCCATAAAAGATAATTCCAGCAAGAGTTCCGCATTGGTCTCTGCTGTTGACAGGTTAAGAATTCAGTTACACTGGTAGCTAGATCACCCTTGTGAATTAGAGCCCATTTTATTAAATCCATGCCTCCATGGTCACTTTTTATATGGGGCCTTTGAGCTTCCATTGATGACCAAAGAGGCTGATGTGGATATTCTTATCCATCTGGATTTTAAGAACTTCCTCAATGGATACCTGTAGGGGGGCTTTATGTGGAACATACATATCTTCACACTCTGTGCCCACTCCAAGAAACCCATCCACAAACCTCTTACAACCTGCCTCGCCATCAGTATATCATTCTTGTTCTTTCTACATCCCAGGTCAGCCAGTCTATCTGCTAGTCCCCATATTAGTGAAGATCTATATTAAGGCTGCCCACTGGAATGATTTCAGCTCACCCCTGTCTCTCCAGGACTTCCTTGAGTGGGGCTGTAATGTAGCAACTGTCCACTTCTCACTGCTACAAATATGGCCGGACAGATCCATCCACAAACCAGGTGGTACTTTTTCCTTCATTGTTGACTGGTCATAGAGGCCTCTTCATCAGGCCATAGCTGCAGAGTGAGAGAGAAACAATAAAGAGCCGTGTGAATCTGAGCCACCAGCATAAGCAGTTTTGTTATGCTTCTTAGACGTGATCACATCTCTCCAATTTTGTGACTTGGTGAATCAGATTACCTCAATTCAGGTCACTTTATGTCTTACGGGCAAGCATTCAGTATTTATCAAGATCCAGTAGTACACCAGGAGTTGCTTTTCAAATGGAGAATTGTTGTCAGCAGAAGAGAGCATCTCTTACTGCAAAATCCTAGTGGTATGTTCTGTGATCCTCCTATTAGAACTTACCAGAAATTCCTCACCATGTCTTTATCGGCCATTTACACTTCTAATGCCACTGAATCTCCTGAGTCATAAGGCCCAGGTAGTAGGGACACTCCTTCTGTAGTCTGAACCTGTGGCAACTTATAGGCCCCAGTCAAATCTGGCAGTTTTATAGATACCCAGGAAATGTGTCCTAGCAAGCTGTCCAAATGTGGTGTATGTCATATCCCAAATCTGAGGAGGCCTGCCAAGTGTTGTGTCTCTTTCTTTTGGGGGGGTGGCCCAGGGTACAGCAACTTGTTTCTCATGAGGTGATATCTTGTCATAGCCCTCACTCCATGGAGCAGGGAACAAACATGAGGGACTCTGTTAGTTACTGCATATATTTAGCCCTAATACATATTCTGGAACTAGATAAATACTACAGGTAGGGGGCTGTGACTTCACTGGACTCCTTTGGCATGGGGACTTAGGCCAAGACTCCATCTAGCATGTGACCGCCATAAATTTGCAAGCTGAACAGAAGTACATGACGGTGCCTGGAGTCTTTAGGAATTAGTGTCAGTTCAGAAACAGTATTTTTAAAACTCCAGAAGGTCTGGATATTTCCCTTCAGCTAGTGCATAGTCGCCTTGGTTGCTCTGGGGAAAATTTGGGGAAAGAATCATAATATACACGACTATTGATGTTGTAGGCTCCTTCCTCAAGAAAACAGGCTTCCCTTACTACAAACGTGCATCCAGCAACTTTGAATATCTCACTGAATGAATGGTTTTTTGGAAAAAAGTATTTAAAATTATATAGCAGAAAGTGGAAAATCTGAAGAAATAAGTAATAACTCAGGAAAATTCAATGAACCAATCCACCAAAAGCCCATAAATTTATACTAGTTAAACTTTGCAAAATTTCAAAAAACAATATAAAATTTCATACTATATAAATGATTCCAGAGCATGAGAGAATTCTTAAAACTTCCTAATTCATTATATAAAATAAACTTAATTCTGTTACCAGATTCAGGCAAGAAAAATTATAGACTATCTCAATTATGGATACATATGTTAAAAGGCTAAAGAAACTCTTCATAAATAGAACTGAGAAACAAAATAATGGAATAATCAGTTATGAAAAGGTTGGTGTCTTATTCCGTTTGGCTGCTATAACAAAATGCCGTAGACTAGGTGGCTTCTAAACCACAAAAATTTATTTCTCACAGTTCTAGAGGCTGGGATGTTCAAGATCAAAGTGCTGGTAGATTTGGTGTCTGGTGAGGGATTGGCTCCTCAAAAGACGGCACCTTCTCACGGTGTCTTCATATAATGGCAGGGGAAAGAGAGTCCACGGGGCCTTACTCTCATGACCTTACCAACTCCTAAAGTCCTGGCCTCCTGATACCAGACTGTGGGGGTTAGGATTTCAGCATACAAATTTTGAAGCGACATAAACATTCAGACCGTAGAAGTTGTCTTTATTCCCCAAATGCAAGATTGTTTCAAATTCAGGAAATTTATGTATTAATAATCTCAACATGGGTTGAAAAAGCATGTACTGGAATTCAACACTCATTTCTAACCATTAAAAACTACTGAAAAATAAAAATAGGAAATTCAAGTAAAGGACAATATTATACTATGATAATTTTAATATTATTTATTTAATTGTACAATTAATGCATAAATATATCCTTGTTATTACAAAAAAAAAAAAAAAAACCTATTACCAACCAGGCAAAAGTTCTACCTGACAACCAACCAAAATCCTAGTCCTTTTCCCAGAAATTATTTCTGATTTCAATTTGGCATGAATACTACCGTATCTTTTCCTATGCATTTACATACATATGTACTTATTAAAATATGTGGTATTGCTTTGGATTTTTAAAAGCCTTTGGTTAAAATGTCAGTTGATTTTTCACTCAATATTTGTTACTTAATTTTTTTCTGTGTCACCAACATGGATTTAATTCTTTCTTTTCAGCATCAACACAATATTCCAAAATATGAATAGGCATAATTTATTTAGCATTTCCTTCTCTAATGCAGAAATTGATCCATTACTATTTAAATTTTTTTTTAGTGTTACAGCAGTGTTTCAATGAACAATCTTCTGTGTGCCTACTTGAGCATAGAGTCTTTTTCCTACTTTAAATATAATCAGAACTGGTATTGCTGACTCAAAGGGTATGAACATTTTTAATGTTAACAGATACTGCCAAATTGCCACCAGAATTGCCATATCAACTTGTATCCTCAAGAGTAGTGTTTGAAAGCAGCAGTTTTCCCAAGCCTTGACCTTTGCTATTAGTGAGCTTTGAAATTGTTGCCAGTCTAGTGAAAGCAGTATTTTGTTATAGTCTTAGTTTGCCTTTCTCGAATTACAAGTAGGGTTTAAATTTTCTCACATATTTATATCTTTCATGATTTTTTAATGAACTATTTGTCTTCTTCTTCTTCATTTAAATGTGAGGTTCTTAAAACACACGCAGGAACCTAATTAAACTCCCAAACCAAATATTAATAGTTTGTCATATATGGCAAAATTACTTTTTTCAGAAAATCTTTTGTCTTAAACTTATTTTGTATTGTCTCTTGACATAAAAAAGTTTTCAACTTTGAGATAGTCAAATATATTAATAATTTCCTTTATGACTTTTGCACTTTTTATATTGTTTGAAACAACCTACCTACCCACATCAAGCATATAGTCCCATAAATTATATTATAAAACTTCTATAATTTTTAAAGTTTAGGTCTCTATTTCCATTAAAATAGTGTGTGTTTGTGTGTGTGTGTGTGTAAAATGGTAGAAAACCCAGCTCTAAATCTTTCCACCCCAAATGTAGACCCAGATGGCCCCACTGGTTTATATATTTATTAGTCCATTTTCATGCTGCTAATAAAGACATAACCAAGACTGGGCAATTTACAATAGAAAGAGGTTTAATGGACTTATAGTTCCACGTAGCTGGAGAGACCTCACAATCATGGCAGAAGGTTAAAGTCACACCTCACATGGTGGCAGACAAGAGAAGAGAGTTCGTGCAGGAAAATCCTGTTTTTTTTTTAAACGATCAGATCTCATGAGACTTATTCACTATCACAAGAACAGATGGCAAAAACCCACCCCTATGATTCAATTACCTCCTGCCAGATTCTTCCCATGAGGCTCGGGAATTGTGGGAGTTACAATTCAAGATGAGATTTAGGTGGGGACACAGCCAAACCATATCATTCTGCTCCAGCCCCTCCAAAATCTCATGTCCTCACATTTCAAAACCAATCATGCCTTCCCAATAGTCCCTCAAAGTCTTAACTCATTTCAACATTAACTCAGAATTCCACAGTCCAAAGTCCCATCTGAGACAAGGCAAGTCCCTTCCACCTATGAGCCTGTAAAATCAAAAACAAGTTAGTTGCTTCCTAGATACAATGGGAGTACAGGCATTGGGTAAATACAGCCATTCCAAATGGGAGAAATTGGCCAAAACAAAGGGGCTACAAGCCCCATGCAAGTCTGAAATCCAGCAGGGCAGTCAAATCTTAAAGCTCCAAAATGATCTCCTCTGACTCCACATCTCATATCCAGGTCACGCTGATGCAAGAGGTGGGTTCCCGTGGTCTTGGGCAGCTGCATCCCTGTGGCTTTGCAGAGTATAGCCTCCCTCCAGGTGCTTTCACAGGCTGGTGTTGAGGGTCTGCAGCTTTTCCTGGTGCACAGTGCAAGTTGTCAGTGGATCTACCATTCTGGGGTCTGGAGGATGGTGGCCCTCCTTCTCACAGTTCCACTAGGTGGTGCCCCACAAGGACTCTGTGTGGGGGGTTCTGGCCCCACATTTCCCTTCGTCACTGCCCTAGCAGAGGTTTTCCATGAGGCCCCTGACCCTGCAGCAAACTTCTGCCTGGGCATCCAGGCATTTCCATACATCCTGTGAAATCTAGGTAGAGGTTCCTAAACCTTAATTCTCAAATTCTGTGTACCCACAGTCTCAACACCACCTGGAAGCTGCCAAGGCTTGGGGCTTCCACCCTCTGAAGCAACAACCTGAGCTGCACCTTGACTCCTTTTAGCCATGGCTGGAGCAGCTGGAACACAGACCACCAAGTCCCTAGGCTGCACAGAGCAGGGGGGCCCTGGGCCCAGCCCACAAAACTGTCTTTTCCTCCTAAGTCTCTGGGCCCGTGATGGGAGGGACTTACATGAAGACCTCTGACATGCCATGGAGATATTTTCCCCATTGTCTTGTGGATTAACATTTGGCTTCTTGTTACTTATGCAAATTTCTGCAGTGGGGATTTTCATTTCTCTCACATTGTCAGGCTGCAAATTTTCAAAACTTTTATCTTCTGTTTCCCTTTTAAAACTGAATGCCTCTAATAACACCCATGTCACCTTTTGAGTGCTTTGCTGCTTAGAAATTTTTTACACCAGATACCCTAAATCATCTCCCTCAAGTTCAAAGTTCCACAAATATCTAAGGCAAGGGGAAATTGCTGCCAGTCTCTTTTGTTATATGTGCTGTGCAGTATGGATTGAAAAATTTACTTATTACATGTGAAAATTCAATTGTACCACCACAATTTGTTGAAAAGACTATTCTTTCTCTACCAACTGCATGTGTACCTATGTTGAAAACCAGTTGTCCACACTGTCTTAGTCTGTTTTGTGTTGCTATAACAGAATACCTGGGACTGGGTAATTTATAAAGAAAAGAGGTTTGTTTAGCTCACAGTTTGACTGGCTGGGAAGTTCAAGGACACGACTCTGGCTTGTGGTGAGGCTTTTGTTCTTGGCCAAAAGATGGCGGAGAAGGTCAAAGGGGAAGCAGAGCATGCAAAGAGGGAAAATCCTGAGGGGCACCTAGCTTTATAACAAGCCATTCTCATGGGAATGAATCCAGTCTCGTCAGAGCAAGAACTCACTCACTACTGCAATGGCATCAAGCCACCTACGAGGACAGGACCTTCATGACCCAAACACCTCCCATTAGGCCCCACTTTCCAGCACTGCCGCACTGGGGACCAAACTTCAACATGAGTTTTAGTTGGGACAAAGCAACCATATCCAGGCCATAATACATACACATGTAAGTCCATATAGAATCTATTCTGTCCCATTGATTTGTCTTGATACTAATACTCTTTGATAACTCTTTGATAACTATGACTGTATATCATTCTATAAATCCTGAAGTCGGGTGGCATTTCTGGGGGGCTTTATCTTGAGACACAAGATAAAAATTCAGCATGGGCTCATTCTGCCAACTATATAGTTTAACCAGACGAATTCTGGGAAAAACCAGGAACAAAACAACGATGACTATTGTCATTACTATTATTTACTATTGTTTGATATTTTTGTTAAAGCAATAAGGGAAAAAACCTCAGAAAATAAGTATAAATATAAGAAAGAAAAGATTATTTTCTGCCATAGACATAATTATACACCTTAAAAATAAAAATCAACCCACTGGAAATACTTGTGGAATACTTGTTTCCTTTTCTCTATTCTCTGCACCATTAAAAAGCACATTTCTAAATATATGAAACTATACAAACATTTTAAAGTATTATTTGAATTATCTAGGCTCTGAGTCCCCTCATTGTATTTGAGTTAAAACTTCATTCTACATAGTTCTTTAATCCTGAGAATCAGAGGCATTTCCTATATTCTGCATTTTTCAAGTGGCAAGGTGTTGTGGAAAGAGCACAAGCTTTGAATCCTCACTCTACATTTTAAGGCCTGTGTGAATAAGTTATGTAACTGATTGGGGTCTATTTCCTTATAAGTAAAATAAGGATGATACCTGTGGATCAACTGCATATAGCAACTTGCACATAGTAGACCATTAATAAAACACAGCTCTGATTTTGATTACAAAACAGGCTTCCAACAGGACATCACTCTGTTCCATCAAGTAGCATGAAACTTTCTGCCTTTTTCTGTTTGTTTGTTTTGTTTGAGACAAGGTCTCACTGTGTCATCTGGGCTGGAGTGCAGTGGCACTATCTGGGCTAACTGCAATCTCTGCCTCCTGGGCTCAAGCCATTCTCACCTCAGCTTCCCATGTAGCTAGGACTACAGGCATGCACCACCATGCCCAGCTAATTTTTGTTGTATTTTTCGTAGAGATGGGGTTTCATCATGTTGCTCAGGCTGGTCTCAGGCAGCTCAGCTCAAGCGATCTACCTGCCTCAGCCTCTCAAAGAGCTGGGATTACATGCATGGGTCACCATGCCACGTCACCTTTCCTGCTTTTTATGTTTTTCTAGATTTCTGATTACTCTGGTCCCTCCAATCTTGATTACATTGCCTTGGTCTCTTCCCAAATCTCTCTTCAACTTTGATGCATCAGAACACTTCACAACTCTACCATTCAGCATTATCTTCTGAGACTCCTCCCTTTGTATTATTAAACACTACCTCATGCTCAAAAAGTCATACCCCGGTCTCATTTTCAGATTATTCTTTGACATTATTATCACACTGTATTATTCTGATGAAAAGTTGCCTATTAAACAAAATTACAAATATTATATTCAATCATCCTTTCAATAAGTGGCAGATAATTTTGGAAATATGTTAAGACCTTAAATTTCAAGGTAACAGATTAGATTTCATTCTGTGGGTAATGAAGGGTCATTGGAAACTATTGAATGAGCTGAGGATTCAACTATGAAATGTAGGTGGGAGGCTCTGAAGGGGGGCAAGTAGTTAGACAACTCTGAGCAACAGTTTCTAAAGGAGTGAGAATCTAGAGAAATGGCACAGCAGCCGAAGGGGGTGAGGACCTCTTTTAGATGATTTTATGGAGATAGAGTTTAATTTATGGAGGCAGTGAATGTAGCAGCCAAAGAGTAAAAAAAAAAAAAAAAGTTCTCAAGGTTTTGCGTACTATGTGACCAAGAAGATACTACTAAATCTTACAAAAATTCACTATTCTTACATCTTTAGCTTTCAGCTTCTTCATTGCAAACTTTGAATGGATCCTTTAAAAAATCCTTCTCTAGCAGTTCAAGTGTATTTGTTATGGGCTACAGAAGTATGTTGAATAATAGAAGTCAGGATGGAAGAAAGAAATAAAGGGTATAATATTGTCACAAAGTATCTCAAATGTCTTTTTAACCAGTAAATTTTAACACTATCCAAACACTCTCCCAGAGGTGACAAAGTCAAAAGTTTAGAAATGCTGGTCTTAATTAGTGAAGCAATGTGAAAAAAAACTCAGTGATCTTGACCCCAGCCAATAATGATACGGTGTGCATGGAATGCCACCAGTCCCTCAAGATTGAAACTCTTCAACAAGGGTGTTAGTCTCACAAGTCAATCAAACGTTGTTAATTAATCTTCTGATAAAATTAAATTGGTATTATACCAAATTCAAAGTCAAGATTTACTGTAAAATATAAGTAGTAAAAGCTGAATGATCCAATATATAAAAGGCAAAGCAGCTTGTGATTGAACACTGCGTTTATGCTGTAGTTTTATTTCAATGTGATTGAAACTGCAGGCTCTGGGAGAGACAGACCTGATTTACATCCTGTTTCCACTGTTTACGGGTTGTGTAACTTCGAGCAAGTTATCATCAGTTTCATCACCTGGGTTGCTATGAAGGTTAAACAATGAATGTAAGCCCCTTAGAGCACAATGAACACAATAAATGTTAGCAGCTCTTATTAATAGTGTTGTTGGAGAGAAAAAGAACATATTGTTTTATATACAATGTATTTATTAACACTTAACATATCTGTATTTGTCATATACACACACCAGACAGGAAAGCTCCTTATTAATCACCACGACTGCAGATCTGTTAACATCTAGAACTCTAGAGAAAGCCTAGAGCCCTAATCTTGCTGCACTTATTACTGGACGTTGTTCATAAATATGATTTACATAAAATTCAGGACCCAAGCATTGAGCAACAGGAGGTAGAACCGCACGGTCTGCAGAGAGGGCGGGCGCTCAGAGAAGGAAAAATCTTCGGACTTGCAGGAGGAATTCCTCCTCGGCTAACCCGGGAGCGGGGCTCACTCCACAACCGGCCGGCGGCGGCACAGGCTCGCTGTGCGGCTCCCCCTGGAGGCGGTTGAGCCCCTCGGAGCAGGAGCGCGCAGCACGCGCCTGGGACAGCCACCGCCTCTCGCCCGCCGCCGCACGCGCATGCGCGGTTAGTAGTCGCTGCTGTGCGGCCGCTAGCGGGATTGGTCTGAAGAGACGCGGGGACCAAGTGGCAGCGACTCGGACATCTGGGCTGTCACTGCCGAAAACAGGCCACAAGAGAGGTGCGTGAGCAGCAGGCCGCTTTCCCGCTGTCCTTTGCGCGCGAATTGGGGTGAGGAAGCGGATGATTGCTGCTTCCCCAGGCACCCAGTTATTTTGCCGCCAGAGGGCTGAACCGGTCCGGGCCAGGTGGGGGTGGATGTTGAGTCTGGCGATGGGGCTGCAGCGAGCTAGGGTCTTGACTGGGCTCTGGCGGCCCCGTGGGTGGACGCAGGGGGTCGGTCGCACCTGGGTCCTTTTGTGTCTCCGGCACCGCGGCGTCCACCTGCTGCGCCCGGGCTGGGGCGGACGGGTGCCGGGACAGCTAGGTTCCCTGCCCAGACGGCCTCCCCTGCTGGCTTGAGGAGCCACCGGGAGCCGAGGCCGTTATCTCAGCGGTTGCCATTGCGGCCCCGTTCCACGCTCGAGCCCCGGGGCGCTCTCCCAAGGGTTGTGGAGGGGGCCCGGGGCGCGTCCGGGCGCTGCTCACTCCGCTGACTGCTCCTCACAGAAACCCAAACGAGACCAAAATAGGCTCGACTGTCGCAGTCTCCACCTCTGTGGAAGCGAAGGGACCCCACCTCAACGCGGTGGGGCCAAGGACTGTCGGCCCCTCCCTGGATACCCGCGCGGAGCCCAGTGTGCGCCGCCGGGGGGCGGGCGAAAGGGCTGGGTTGAATCCAGAGAGGCCCTAATTACTAGACTCATTATCGCCCCAGGCCTGTTTACCATCAATCAGACACTTTCGCTGATTTTATTTATAGCAGCTGCCCAAGCAACAAGGCGGAGGTGTTTGCTTGGGAGTTGAAAGCAAATGGCAACCAAAGCTCAGGACTGGGAGAGAAAAGGTAAATAATGTGGCCTCGGGAAGAAGTCTCAAATTAGAAGAGGGTTCATTAACATAGAAACTTTTTGTTGCTTAAAAGCAGGCAAAATCCGGATCTCATCTGATGATTTTGCTTGCTTTACAAGTGTCGACATCACTCGAGGTAGCCCTCCTTTGGGTCATTGAGAGTTTGACCTTTTTTCAGTTTGGAGTTTGGCCTTCACGTCGTATTGGTTTGATCTTCCAGTCACATTTACATCTCATCCCCAAATCCTCAGAACAAGATTTTCTGTACTCTCTGTCTTAGCTAGTTGATAAGGTTAATTACTGTGTGTAAATGATGTAAATATGTTGATACATCTGTCTAGAAATTGAACAGTGTTGTAAGTTAGCTGTAGTACTAAGTACCTAATAAATATTGGTGTTTTTAAATAGAAAACTAGAATTATGAACTTTAAAGAATCTTTGGATTGTCTAGTTCATGTCACAAATGAGAAAACAGGTGCAGAGCAGTTTTAATCACTTGCCTTTTTAATAATAAAACTAGAAACTTGGTGCGGTGGTGCCATGTTCAGTGTACTTTTTATTCTATCATTCTACGTTGCATTCCTGACGCCACATGAAAACTAAAACTTTAAATAATAGGTGATTGTCAAATACCACTTCTGGGATATGCCAGTGTTGGTCCCATCCTCAGTCAGCCTTTAAAACTGAGTAACAGCAGAAAGGCATCGCAGTTATAAGAAATAGCGTGTACAGAAGTGTGTTAAATAGGTGTGTTGAGAATGAAAGAAGGCTGGGCGCGGTGGCTTACGCCTGTAATCCCAGCACTTTGGGAGGCCAAGGCGGCCGGATCACCTGAGGTTAGGAGTTCGAGACCAGCCTGACCAATATGGTGAAACCCTGTCTCTACTAAAAATACAAAAATTAGCCAGGCATGGTGGTGCATGCCTGTAATCCCAGCTACTCAGGAGGCTGAGACAGGAGAATCACTTGAACCCAAGAGGCAGAGGTTGTAGTGAGCCGAGATTGTGTCACTGCACTCCAGCATGGGTGATAGAGCAAGACTTCATCTCAGAAAAAAAAAAAAAAAAAAGAATCACAAAAATGTGTCAGAAACATAAAGTGACCATAGTGTTGGAAAAATGGCAACTGTAGACTTGTTCAATGCAGCATTGCCAGAAACCTTCAATTTGTGAAAAATGCAATAAATCAAAGTGCAGTAAAATGAGATATGCCTGTATGTACACACACACACACACACACACACACCCAATTGATTCTGCTTCTCTGATAAACTCTAATAAAATGGCTCTCCTCCAAGTAATGATTCAGGGATTCTGCAACTTTCTACCTTGTAATTCTGCCATTTTCAACCATGATTTTCAAAATTACTTGCATCAAACCAGATGGGGAAACATCATAAAGAATTATAAATCATAATTATGGGAAGTTTTTACAGGCAAGGGCTGACAGTGACATACAGGTCTTCTATTTTACATTCTATTGGCTGGAATTCACTTACCTGGTCACATCTAGTGCCAAGGAAATTACCCTGTTGATCAGCCAGCAATTTCTCCCACATTTTACAACAGATATTACATATCCTGTGATTGTCTTTTCTTTGTGTGCCCTACTTACCTTTGATGTGACAGTGAGCTTTACTTCAATACCAGTACATGAGCTGCACTTTATAATTTGTAATTTGGGGGTGGTAGTGGAGATCCAGTAGGGTTTTTAGGTGACATTGGTGTAATTATTTAAAGTAGACCAGACTACTTGATCTAGATTTCAAAGATTGGGAAGAATGGTATCTCATTCATGGATAAAGTTACTTGTGCTTCAATTTGTTATTGAACTAGCACAGAAGCAGTGCAGAGAACACACATGAGATCAAAGATACGTGTTGGTGCAGAAGGATGCAGTTCTTTAGTGCCTCCCTTCTTATGAAGGCACAACTGATATTTAGTGATCTCAGCAAGCCTCATGGAGTGAGGAATACATAAGAAGCTTGGAACCCTGGGCATGCTACCTTTTAATTTATAAGGAGGGAAGAGGGTGACATTAGCACTAAATGTTCTACCCTATACCATATAAACAAATTCTTGCTGTACTAAAATTGCATAACTTAGAACAACCATACAGATCAATAAAGAAATAGGTAACACCACAAGCCAACTCAATGTAATAAACATATGGACAGCACTGTACCCAACAATAGCAGAACACACATTTTTCTTAACTGCACATGGAACATTCTCCAGGATAGACCATATTAGACCACAAAACAAGTCTTAATGAATTTTAAAAGATTGAAATCATACAAAGTAAGTTTTCTGAACACAAAGGAAAGAAACTAGAAACCAATAGTAGAAGGAAAACAAGAAAAATTCACAAATATGTGGAAATTAAACAGCACACTCTTGAACAATGAGCCAAAGAAGTCTTAAGGAAAGTTAGAAAAGTATCTTGAGACAAATGAAAATTGAGAACAAAAGATACCAAAACTTACGGGATACAGTGAAAGCAGTGTTAAAAGGGAAATTTATAGCTGTAAACACTTACATGAAAGACAAAAGATCCCAAGTTAACAACCTAACTTACACCTTGAGGAACTAGAAAAAGATCAAATGAAACCCAAAAGTTAGAAGAAAGAGAGAAATAATAAAGATTAGAGCAGAGAGAAACAAAATGGAAAATAGAAAAACAAGAGAGAAAACAAGTGAAATCAAGAGTTAATTCTTCGAAAAGGTCAACAACAACAAAAAATAACAAACCTTTAGTTGGATTAAGAAAAATGAGAGAAGACTCAAATAACTAAAATTGGTAATGAAAGGACACTACATCTGATTCTACAGAAATAAGAGGGATTATAAGAGAATACCCTGAAGGATTGTATGGCAACAAATTGGATAATCTAGATTAAATGGATACATTATTAGAAACACACACCCTATCAAGATTAATCATGAAGAAGTAGAAAATCTGAACAGACCTATAACTGGTAAGGAGATTGAATCAGTAAACAAAAACTTCCAGCAGATAAAAGCCCAGGACCAGGTGGCTTCACTGGTGAGTTCTACCAAACATTGAAAGAAGAATTAACACCAGTTCTCAAATTTTTCCAAAATATTGAAGAGGAGTAAACACTTCCAGATTCATTCTATGAAGCCAGCATAACCCTGTTATCAAAGCCAAAGACACTACAAGAAAACTACAGAGCAATATTCCAGATGGTTATTGATGCAGAAATTCTTAACAAAATACTTAACAAAAGTCAGCAGCATATTAAAAGAGTTGTATACTATGACCATGTTGGACTTATTTCTAAAATTCAAGGATGATTTAACATAAGTAAATCAGTGTAATATGCCACATTAACAATGTAGAGAGGGGAGAACACATGACCATCTTTATTCATGCAGAAAAAGTATTTCACATGATTCAACACTCTTTCATAGTAAAAAAAACGCTCAGTACACTAGGAATAGAAGGAAACCACCTCAACATAGTAAAGGCCATATATGAAAAGCCCACAGTTAACATCAGACTAAATGGTGAAAGACTGAAAGCTTTTCCTTTAAGATCTAGAATAAGACAAGGATGCCCGCTTTTTCCACTCTCCCATGCCAGAGAAATTAGGGAAGAAAAAGAAAGAAAAAAGACATTCGAATTGAAAAAGAAGAAGTAAAATTATCTCAGCAGATAACATGATCTTGTACGTAAGATATCACAAACACAATACAAAAATCTGTTAGAAATAATAAATGAAGGCCACGCATGGTGGATCATGCCTGTAGTCCCAGCACTTTTGGAGGCCAAGGTAGGCAGATCGTTTGAGTCTAGGAGTTTAAGACCAGCCTGCGCAACATGGCAAAAACCGTCTCTACATAAAAATACAGAACATTAGCTGGGCATGGTGATGCTTGCCTGTAGTCCCAGCTACTCTAGAGGCTGAAGTGAAGGATCACCTGAATCCAGGAGTGCAAGGCTGCAGTGAGCCATGATGGTGCCACTGCACTCCAGCCTGGGTAACAGAGTGAGACCCCATCTCAAAAAACAAACAAATGAATTCACTAAAGTTGCAGGATAAAAAAATTAGCACACAAAAATTAGCTGCACTTCTGTATCCTAACAATGAAAAGGAAATTAAGAAAACAATTCCACTTATAACAACATCAAAAAGAATAAAATACTTAGGAACAAATTTAATCAAGGAAGTAAAATACTTGTACATGAGAAACTATGAAATGCTGAAAGAAATTAAGAAACAAATATTAATCAGTGGAAAGACATTATGTTCATTGGGATTAGAAGACTTAATAAGATAGAAACACAACCCAAAGTAATCCACAGATTCAGTGCAATCCCTATCATAATCCTAATAGCCCTTTTTGCAGGAATCTCAAGGGACCCCAACTAGCCAGAACAATCTCGGGAAAGAAAAAGTTTGGAAATCTCATATCTCGATGTTTCAAAACTCATTACAAAGCTATAGCAATCAAATCAGTGTGAGATTGGCATAAAGACAGACATATATATCAATGGGATACAATAAAGAGCCTAGAAATAAATTCTCACATATATGTTCAAATATTTTCTTAAAGTGCCAAGACCATTTTGTGAGAAAGAACAGTTTTCTCATGAGATAATATTGGGGAAACTAGCTATCCGCATGCAAAAGAATGAGGTTGTAACCTTACCTTAAATCACAGACAAAAATTAACTCGAATAAATTGTAAAATAAATTAAAAAGTTCTGTGCATCAAAGAACACAACAGAATGAAAAACCTATGCAATGGGATAAAATATTTGCTAATCATGTATTTGATAAAGGGTCAGTATCCAGAATTTCTAAGAACTCCTACAACTCAAAACAAGAACAAAACTTGATTTTTTAAATAGGCAAAGGACTTGAATAGACATGTTTCCCTTGAAGATGTATAAATAGCCAACAAGCACATGAAAAGATGCTCAGTATCACTAATCATCAGGGAAATGCATATCAAACCACAATGTGATGCCCCATATTAGGACCTATTAGAATGGCTACTATCAAAAAAAAATAATAATAATAAAACCATAATTTTGAACAAATGTCGGCAAGGATGTGTAGAAATTGGAACCCTTGTGCCTTGTTGGTGGGAATGTAAAATGGTAAAGCCACTATGGAAAACAGTATGAGGATTCAAAAAAAAAAAAAATAGAATTATCATATGACCCAGCAATTCAACTTATGGGTATACACTCAAAATAATTGAAAACAAGGTCTCAGAGTTATTTGTATACCCATATTCATTGTAGGATTATTCACAACAGCTAACAGGTGGAAGCAACCCAAGTGTCCACTGACGGATGGATGTGTAAACAAAATGTGGTATATACACGCAATAGAATACTGTCCAGCTTTAAAAAGGAAGGAAATTTGATACATGCTGCAACATGGATGAAGCTTGAGGGCGTTATGCTAAGTAAAATAAGCCAGTCACAGAAAGACCAATACTGTATGATTCCACTTATATGCAGTACCTAGAGTAGTCAAAATCATAGAGATAGATATTAGAAAGGTGGTTTCCAGGGGCTGGAGGGACGGGGTAGTGGGGAGTTGTTAAATGTGTATAGAGTTTTAGTTTTAGAGCACGAAGAAAGTTTAAGAAATTAGTTGTACAACAATGAGAATATATTTTACCATGCGATTTAAAACAATTTTAAATGCATAAATTAACTACTTCATTTTCTTATAGTATTACCCCAGCATCTGGCCTCTCAGAGTTTCAGAACAGACTTGTCAGTAGCATACCTCTCTCTAGGAAATGACATGTGACAAACTTCATAGTTTTGTTTGGAACTGATAACATGTTGGCACCATTTTGAGATAGACTTCAATACTGTGAATTTCATGATCTAATTATCAATCGTCAGCTGGTGCAGCATTGAAAAATGATAGGATACTGCAGCATTACACAGAAAGTATGAAGTCTGTATTTCTGATTTTTTTTTTTTAAAAAGAACAAATAAAAACAATAGAACTGCACTGTCTACAGAATGCCTTGTAACTAATTGCAGTTCTTTAGAAGTCTCTGTTTTTGTTTTGTCGATTGGGAATAGTACCTACTCTATTCATGTCCTGGGCCGCAAAGATTAAATTAGCTAGTTCTTTTATGTAAATATAAGACCATAGAATTTTAAAGAAGAAACAAACTTTTAAGATAAAGTGTTTTCTGAACTTTTTTCTGAAGCATTGGCAACTATTTCTAAGGAAAAGTCAGGAAAAACCATAATATAGAATACAAATGAAATTGGGGTGCTCTGGTTGAATCAAGAGTAGAGTTCCAGATAGAGCACTGCCTGCTTGACTTCCTCTTAACTCTTCCTTGGCAGCCCAATACACCAGAGCTCAAACAAAGCACTTAGAATGTATTTTTTCAACAAATTAATTATTTGGAACCTAAAGTATATATTCATTTGAAAGAGAGGATATGGGTCTAAAGTTATATTAATGTTTGTTATTGCTGCTGTTTATGCATTTTTATTTTGCTCAAAACTGATTAATAGCAAGTCAAGTAAAGTACCTTTTACTACATAACATGGAAGGATCTTAGACTTTTAGAATAATGAAGCTTTCAGAGTTCACAATTAATAAGCAATTTGCAGATATATAAATTTCTGTGCCAATAACTAGGAAATTAAGGAAATAAGCCTATTTCATTGTGTCAAATTGATCCCTTTACATTTACTTCCTATCCCAGTTATACCTCTTTTGTGATTTAGAGAGATCAAAGTCTCCTAATTAATGACAGCATCCATCATTTTTGTGTTATCTTTGTCCATAAATATATAAGTAATTATGTAATCATGAAATTATAGGAATTATAAATGCAAAAGAACTTTCTCTATAGCAGTCTACCTGATTATAATAAACCTTATATTTGTTTGATCTTTTGACTGTGATTTGATTTTAGTAAAACACTACCACATTAAATTTGTGATAAAACATTTTTTGTATCTTTTTTCAGCATTTATATATAAATGTATTTTGGTTTTATAATTATAAAATTTCCATTTTATGTTTATATAAGCAACATTATAATAAAAACAATTTCAGCGAACATTTAGGAATCATGATACTTTTTCTTTTAAAGAGGTCTACATATTATTTGTGTTTGATAATTACTATCATCTTTGTCTTTAGATTTTGTGCTGTTGGCTCTTTGTTTTTGGACAAAGGCCTGCAGCTGTAGAATCTGTTTCCTAAAAGATTTCAAGTTTGTATTTTCACTTGCCCAAAGCGTAGTTTAAATAATTTTGTCAGTGATTTGTTTTAAAAGCCATCCTAGAATAAAGGAGCTATTATGGAGAAATTATTTATTTCTACATATACTTAATACTTATTTTCACAACTTTGTTTAATTTTACTAATTACTTTTAATTTTGCAGATAATCAATATGCGTTTCCAAGCCTTTTGGCTATGCTTGGGTCTTCTGTTCATCTCAATTAATGCAGAATTTATGGATGATGATGTTGAGATGGAACACTTAGAAGAAAATTCAGAAGAAACTGATGTTAATGAAGGTGAACTTTCCTCAGAGGTATGGTTATTGAGAAATGAGTCATAAATTGTTCCTTTACATAGTACAATGAAGTGATAGACCTCTGATGATTCATTTCAGTTCTAGTAGTCTTCATTTTAAAGACAGATAGAAAAACATTGATTTTTTTCTAAACGTCTTATTACTTTATTTTTTAGAGAGCCCACGTACTTCAGAAATTTGTTCATGGCATCTAGCACAATTTCTTAAACAAATAAACATGGGCAAGGTTTTTACTATCAAAACAGGAGTTTGTCACTGATTACAGAGAACTAAGCTAGTAGTAAGGTTTTTATTCATATTTCTGACACTGCTAGATCTTTTCAAATAAAAGGCCATATAATTTGCAATTCTTCAAGAAGTAAAGTATTTGTCTTTATTTCTCTGAGGAAAGAAAATGCCAAGAAGGAGGATGAATTAGAAAAGGAAGTGATGGTGAGGGGTGAGCATTTGGTAAACCTGACTCATGTTTCTGTCTCAGCATTGTTAAAACATGTATTTTGAAGTAGTGATTAACAGGAATCTGAGAAATTGCAGGAATTTTTGTATACCTTGATGATACATAAAAGCTTTTACATTGGGAAATATTCATATCTAACCTTGTGATAATCAGAAATATTTTTGATGGTGAGAAAGCATTAATTGTATTGTGCCAGCTAGTGTTTGAAGGGCCAAAGGGAATAATATGTAGTTGTTACAGACTTCTTTACTTCATTTCCTCTTATTAAGAATTTTTCATTTGCAAATGTGTTATTTCACTGTCTAAGGTGAATAGTATGTTTCCCCTGTTAAATTTAAGCTCTGTAAGGACAATTTTTTTAAGCCTAGTTCTATAATCTGTAGAAAGTAAGTACTCCAAGTACTAATAATTACTGACTTAGATACAGTTACCACAGGATCTTTGAAGGTTAATATTAATACTTCAAAGAAATTGACAGGTAACTACCACTCTTGACTTATTTGGTGATACTTTGAGAATATGATAAGAAGTGGGAAAGAATTATTTTTGATGCTGCTAATTTTATAGCATGAGTAATCTACATAGGGTGAAGTATAAATAAAGGGCAAAATAAACTGATTTTAGGGGTGGCCTATCAGAAGGAAGTCTCTTGTGACACCGTTGCCCATTTTGTCAATCTATAAAAATACAGAGAACAGTAAAGTTGTAATTCAGTAAACTTCATAGAAGATTGGCAGTTTAGGTAGCTGAATCTTGACCCTGTCAGTAATTATGTGGAATTTTGTGTAATTACCGATTTTACTACCTTAGACAGGAAGTGTTTTACTATCAGGGTGGGATAGGGACAGTGAAAATAGAAAAAGTATTTCTGCACCCTTTTCCCTAAAGCCTAATGGAAGAAATCTCACTAGTCATACAGATACAATCACAACAGGCTGATTCTGAGAGGATCCAGACTAACCTATTACTGTGGGCAAATTTTTATTTATTGGTCCTCAGTTTAAATTATCTTTTGATAGTTTATCAGTCTTTACTTTTTTAAATTATTTTGTTGGTAAATTCTGTATCATGTAGTAAAAATATATGAGCTTTGGAGTCAGACAGTTTTGGCTTTATATATAAGTCCTACAATTATCTAACTGGACAGCAGTAAGCAAGTTACTTTGTCTGTCCCAATTTCATCATATATAAAGAGGGCACAAATGGTACTTCCCCCATAGGAATATTATAAGAATTAAAGGAGCCACTATATCACCAGCAATACCACTGCCACCGTCATCATTATTGCCACCCTAACAGCTAACACTTCAAAGGCACTTGAAACAATGCTTTGTTGATCATTGTTTTGCAATGCTATCTCCATAGAATCTTTTCATTCTCTGGGTTCCTAATCTTGTAAAATTATATTATTATATTTTAGGGTACCTAACAGTAAAACTTAAGAGTTAATTTTAAAAGCCTATGTGCTTACTAAGCTCTACATCTTATATGCTTTTCTTTATGCTATTTCCTTTGCTCCCAAAGAGTTTTATCCACAAATATTGTCACTTGTCAGAGTCCCTTTGTTCCTTCTGTGTTAGAAGGGGTCAGTGTATCCACTGTTTGTATGTATAGTATTTTTGTCATCATGGTATTTCTTATATTTTCTTGTACCTTATCATTACTAGGATACAAAGTTTTGTACAGGTATGGGTTTGTCACCTCATATCTGTATTACCTGTATGTGCATTGCATACTATGTTCTTCACTAGGAAGATTATTTAATTGAAATATTTGTGAAAATGAATAACTTTAGACTTGGAAAATCTCTTTTCTAGATTAAATATAAGACACCTCAACCTATAGGAGAAGTATATTTTGCAGAAACTTTTGATAGTGGAAGGTTGGCTGGGTGAGTATTCATTCAAGAGAATGTTTTGATTTATTAGCTTTTTTGAAGTTATTAGGTTTTGACCTGTGAAAATTACCTCTATTACAGATCTAAAAAAAAAATTAAAGTAGTTTAATTGACAATGTAAATCAGTACTTAGTATATTTTTGTAATTGATAGAATGTTTAATTTGAATAGTTATTTATTCAAAGACAATATACTAATTCTGAATGTAAAGATGAAATTTATCATATTTATTCATTCTGTAGGACAGATATTAACACTCTTTAAGTTCAGATGACAAATATGAGTACTGTTCTACTACAATAATGGAAAAAACAAAAATTAATATTAAAATGATTATTATGTGTCAGATGTCCTAAAAAGAAATAGATAATTACCATATTTAATCCCCATTTTACGAGTGAAGAAACCGAGGCTCCTTGTACCTTACCTGTGATCATACAGTTAGTAAATTATAGATTCCAAATTCGGTTTAACTCTAGTCCTCCAGGATTATGTGGTGAAGGCATCCTTATTTAGCATCTAAGTATGAATTTATTGTTGAATGAAAAGTGACTGTATTGGGTGATCTTTTGTTGTGTTTCTGTATGCATTATATCTATAAGTTGCTGATTTTATTGTTAATGACATATATGTATGTTCAACTTTGTTTACAGATGGGTCTTATCAAAAGCAAAGAAAGATGACATGGATGAGGAGATTTCGATATACGATGGTAAAATATTTAAGTATTAGATATAACCGGTATGGCCTGGAGTTCACTAACCTTTGAGATTATATTTTTGTTAAATGGTGTTGGCTGGAGTCCCCCATGCTGCCTCGCAATAAAATGTTCAGTCTTTTATCTTGTCCCTCTTCAATATTTCTGAAAACCCCTTTGCTATTTCTGAAAATCTCACTCCTAAGCCAGTTAATCTAGTTTTCCAACTGAACAGTTGAATTTTCATTCTACTGCTGGTTAGTCTTTTGCATTTCCTGAAGCAGTATTTCCCAGGCTACTGTTGTCTCTATGGTTTCATCTCAAGCCTAGACACACCTAGATCAAATTATAATTTATGGTAAGATTCTCCTAGCAAGTAAAAAGCAGAGGATAACTAATGAGAGCTACAAGATATGTGGCTACTTCTGGAATCCTCATCTCCAGGCCTATATCCATTATCATAGGGTGTCTAATAGGATTATCTTCAGTCTTAGCTCTAGAAAGAAATGTCCTATAGGCAGAGGTCATATTGTCTTCCGTAACAGGACTACCCTAGAGTATGACCAAATATTTTCTTCTTTGTGATCTAAAAACCAGCCTCCTTGATTGTTATATGCTGAATCACAATCGGCCTCTTCTCACAGTGACTGATAGTGGTAATGTCTTCTTTCTCAGAGGATCTCATACTCATAAACATGTGACCTTGCGCCCAGACCCCAATAAGCAGTTACATCACAACAGCAAAACAGATAGTATGTTGGATGTCAGCTGTCTGATTCCTTTTCATAGTTTCTGTTTAGTGTAAGATAAAGGTCATACCTGCATGTCTTCCTTTGCATCGTGTTCGCCATCCCAGCAAATCCCCTGTGCATGCATACACACACACACACACACACACACACACATATGTGTGTGTGTATGTGTATATATGTCTATATGCTTATCTAGTCCAAAAAGGACACCACCTCATATGCACAGAAAAAGCAGTAGAAGCAGTAGTGGGATTGTTGGACAAATAGTAGATCTGCTTTCAGTTTTTTAATAAATCTCCATGCTGTTTTCCATAGAGGCTATATTAATTTACATTGCACCAGCAGTGTATAAATGTTCCCTTTTCACCACATCCATGCCAATTGTTTTTTGACTTTTTAATAATGGCCATTCTTACAGGGGTAATGTAGTATCTCATTGTGGTTTTAATATGCATTTCCTTGATGATTAGTTATGTTGAGCATTTTCTAAACATGTTCATTGGCCATTTCTATATCTTCTTTTGAGAAATGTCTAATTATGTCATTTGCCTACTTTTTGATGGGATTAATTTTTTTCTTACTGATTTGTTTGAGTCTCTTGATTCTGGATACTAGTCCTTTGTCAGATTCACAGGTTATTAATATTTTCTCCCACTCTGTGGGTTGTCTGCTTACTCTGATGATTATTTCTTTTGCTGTGCAGAAGTTTTTTAGTTTAATTAGGTCCCATTTATTTATTTTCATTTTTGTTGCATTTGCTTTTAGGTTATTTGTCCTGAATTTTTTGCCTAAGTCAATGTCTAGAAGAGTTTTTCTGGTGTTCTAGAATTTTTATGGTTTCAGATCTTAGGTTTAAGTCTTTAATCCATCTTGAGTTGATTTTTGTATAAGGTGACAGGTAAGGGTCCAGTTTCATTCTTCCACATGTGGCTTGCCAGTTTTCTCAGTACCATTTATTAAATAGGGTATCCTTTCCCTAATTTATGTTTTTGTATGCTTGGTCAAAGATCAGTTAGTTGTAAGTATTTTGCTTTATTTCTGGTTCTCTATTCTGTTCCAGTGGTCTGTGTGTCTACTCGAGACCATTACCATGCTGTTTTGATAATATGTCCTTGTATAATTTGAAGTCAGGTAATGTGATACCTCCAGATTTGTTCTTTTTGCTTAGGATTACTTTGGCTCTTCAGGCTCTTTTTTGGTTCCATATGAACTTTTGGATTTTTTCCCTAATTCTGTGAAAAATGTTGTTGGTATTTTGACAGGAATTGCATTGAATCTATAGATGGCTTTCTGCAGAATGATCATTTTCATGATATTGATTCTTCCAGTCCATGAGCATGGGATGTGTTTCCATTTGTTTGTGCCATCTATGATTTTTTTTCAGCAGTATTTTGTAGTTCTCCTTATATAGATCTTTCACCTCTGTTAGGAATATTCCTAGGGATTTTTTTTTTTTTTTTTTTTTTTTTTTGCAGCTATTGTAAAAGTTACTGAGTTCTTGATTTGATTTTCAGTTTGGTCGTTGTTGCTATGTAGCAGTACTACTGATTTGTGTACATTGATTTTGTAACCTGAGACTTTTATTGAATTCATTTATCAAGTCTAGTAGTCTATTGGATGAGTCTTTAGGGTTTTCTAGGTATGCGATCATATCATTAGCAAACAGTGATAGCTTGACTTCCTCATTTCCAATTTATATGTCCTTTATTTCTTTCTCTTGCCAGATTGCTCTGGCTAGGACTTCCAGATAAAGTTGTTACTTCTTAAAATAAGACCTTTATAGCAGGCAAGGGGCAAACTACAAGTTAGTGATAATACAATTCACCATCAATGTGAGAGAAAAAAAACCAGGTACCTTTATCTTTTTAAAAAAAAATAATATGACCAAATTCGGGGGGGTGGTGAAGAAAAGAAACTTGGAAACTTAATAAAAACACACACATTTTTAAAAGTCTAAAAATGTATGTACAATTATAGACCAAAAATTAGCCCTCTTTGATTTATAAGACTGTGTCTGGTTCTTGCATTATTTTTCTTAGAAAGAAAACAAAAGGATATAAGAGCATATGTAATTCAAAAATGCTTATTAATGAATATTTTGAGTTGACACAATACTGGAAAATAGCCAGTTTTTGCTGAATTGAATTTTCTTGGAATAGGCAATACCTATAATTTTCAAAACACAAGATTTTACACAATATGAGTTGATTTTCTATTCTAAAACCGGTAAAGGAGTAAAGTCTAACACATAACTTTTGGGCTACAGGTAGCCCACCTAGCTTTGCATTGTATGTGGCCCATAATCTAATTTCAGGAATGTCCTGATCTTAACATGGAAAATTGTAACCCAGAGAAGGCCTAACTCAATTTTGCCTTGTTATAGCTTAGTGCTTATGCGGTGCTTTGCTGCCTTCCTGGCCAAAAGTTCTGAGAACTGATTAGTGTAGCCTGAGAAGGGTTTGTGTGAATTAAGCATGCAGTTTTCAAAATGAACTTTAAATCTTTACAATAACTGTTGCAAGAAAGAAAAGTAGCTGATGAGTATTGTGCATTTCAAAATAAATAGACTACTCATTTTGTGTTAAGGATGCTCTTTGTGTCATATGCAGTTATAAATATGTCATTTTAAAAATACAATATTGACCCTATTGAGACAAACCACATTTCATTGATTAAAAACTCTTTCATAGAAAAACCAAACTAATTCAGCTTTAAGAGTGACTTAATTAGACACTATAGTGTTTGCTATTAGTTTTCACAATTTTAGTTAAGAAAATGAAATAATTCCTTGATAGAAAAAAAAAGATAAATGAGCAGGCATACATATATAGTTGAAGATATTTCCTGATTTAAAATTTTTATTTTTCCCAAGTCAGCCTTCCTGGAAAAAATTATTGCTCACAACTGCTGATAAATAATTCTTAGGTCAGTGTTTTCTGTTTTAGTTTAATTTGCTTTGCTTTATTTTTTTAGGAAGATGGGAAATTGAAGAATTGAAAGAAAACCAGGTACCTGGTGACAGAGGATTGGTATTAAAATCTAGAGCAAAGCATCATGCAATATCTGCTGTATTAGCAAAACCCTTCATTTTTGCTGATAAACCCTTGATAGTTCAGTAAGTGTTGCTATATTTTGGAATACTTTTTCTGAATTTTGTATTAGCTTTGGCTTCTGAATATAGCTTGTATTTTGAAAATGGATGTAAAAATCTAGATCTTCCTTTTCCGTTTCACTTAGTTAAATACACAAATGTGCATAGACACACAAACATACCCGTGTCTTTAATGCAAAGCAGGTAAATGATAAAATAATATAAAGATCAACCATTCTTATGGCCTAGAACTAATATTTATATTTATTTCAAGGAATTGTATGTGGGCTATTAAGCAGTGTATTTCCTTTGGTCTGAGTTTTGTATTGACTAAATGAGGAGTAAATAGTTTGGCTCTCTAAAAAAAATTTAAAAATTATGTGATATATACTGTAATATATACAATTCTGCTGCCATAAACTATATAATGCATAGTAAAAATCATTTTTGTTTTACTCTTAAAATTACTTCTTATCAAACTATTAAACTTAATATATTCAGAATAGAATCATAAATATTGCTATTAAACCAGTGATAAGATTCAAAGGCAGAAAGTTTATTTCGAAAATAAATGTTTATGAATACCAGTGTCTTTCAAGCATGGACCCCTTTTAAAGGTCACATTCTTATAGATAATCCTTTCCTTCAACCTCTCCACCGCCCCATTATGCCTGGCATGGTGCCTCATGTGTATAATCCCAGCACTTTGGGAGGCCTAGGTGGGCAGATAGCTTGAGCCCAGGAGTTTAAGACCAACCTGGGCAACATGGCGAAACCCCAGCTCTACAAAAAGTTTAAAAAATTAGCCAGGCATGGTGGTGCCCAACTGTAGTCCCACTAATCTGGAGGCTGAGGTGGGAGGATAACCTAAGCCCAGGAAGTGGAGGCTGCAGTGAGCCAAGGTCACACCAATACATTGCAGCCTGGGTGACAGATGAGATCTTGCGTCAAAAAAAAGAAAAAAAGAAAAAAAAAAAGGAAGACCAAGAATTGAATAGCAGTCTTTCATGTTTAAAAACAATTCAAAGGAGAGTGAATGTTTGTCTCCTCTTAATATTGATAAAATGAAATGGGGTAAATAAAATGAAGAGATTTATATTAAATGCTATAAATGCTGATTTACAACATAACTTTACTATAAAGCTGCTTTTCCCAAATTGTGTACATGTTAGTATATATGAATAAGATGAAGAATATCCTAACTTAAAAAAATACGAAGTAAAGGCCTGGCATGGTGGTTCACACCTGTAATCCCAGCACTTTGGGAGGCCAAGGTAGGTGGATCACGAGGTCAGGAGATCAAGACCATCCTGTCTAACATGGTGAAACCCCGTCTCTACTAAAAATATAAAAAATTAGCCGGGCATGGTGGTGGGTGCCTGTAGCCCCAGTTACTCGGGAGGCTAAAGCAGGAGAATGGCATGAACCCAGGAGGCAGAGCTTGCAGTGAGCCGAGATCACACCACTACACTGCAGCCTGAGTAAATGGGCAACAGAGCAAGACTGTCTCTAAATAAATAAATAAATAAATAAATAAATTTTAAATTTAAATGTATAAAAGGAAGTATGTTAGCTTATTAAAGACTGAGAAGTTCTGCACATGAAAACCTGTTTTCAGCATTACTACTGTGTTTCCCAAACATGTTTGATCACATAAGTTTATTCTCCCACCTAACAATAACTGCTATTTCATGGAACAATTTGAGAAATGATACTCTAAAGAAATTAAGGTTACCATATACTATGCATATGCCCTTGGTTTTCCTGTGACTGGAAGTTTAGCAGCAGTCAAGCTGTATGATAAACATTTTGTTGATCCTCTAATCCATTGTGAATCATTTATACTAGGTAAAAGTTAATTATTTGAAAACTCTGAAAGTTTACAGTATAAGAAATGGACAAAGTGATTGAATCTAGGCATAATGGAGCAATGAAACTATGTTCACACTTATGAAGCCACTGTACAAAACATTTTTTCCAGTTCTTACCTTTTTACAGAACGCTCTGTCCTCAGATAACCTATTATAAAGCAAAATCTTTTTAATTTTTTTCCTGAAAACATTGACCTTTAAGTCATATCATGCACCATGTCTTCTACTTATAGTCTTCAAATACTTAAATTCCATGAAAAACAAAATTTTGTCAGCTATTGCTTAAAATAAAGATAAGACTTTGAGGAAAACAAACTGTCTTCCATTTAAAAAATGAAAAAGAACAAAAGAATACCTTCCTTCTGATTATCATAGAAGCATTTTGAGCATGTATTTGCCCCTCATGGGGCATAATATCCTTTAATCATCATAACAGTCCTTTAAGGTATAAGTATGGGCCATGTCTGCATATTATAGATGAGCAAATAGAGACTTAGAGCTTAAATGACTTGCCCTTACCCAAGGAGTCACTAGAGTAAATGGCAGAATCAAGAATAACTCTCAGGTCATTTTGTCTTTAAAGTACATGCATGTAGCCACTGTTGTAGATAGCTTAAGAAATAAAGCATGGTACAAAGTATAGGGGGAAATCATACCTTTCAAATCAGAGGTACTTAAAATTTTGTTTCCTCTGTTTTTTAATACAAATTAGGTATACCAATTGAGTTCAAACTGTTAAAATTTTGTATGCTATCATGTTTTACCTTCATGTCACTAAATTTCTTCAGAAACATTTACAACTATAATCCTTTATTAAAATGATCATCATTTCTGGTTGTTTCTCTAGTTTTCATGTCTTTTTGTTTTCATTCATTTAATGAAATCATAACCTTTTTTGTTTTTACTGTTTGACAACCATTTCCTCATTGATTTCTGTCACATATAATTCATTAATTTAACCAAAAAAAAAAAAAATCTTCAGTAAGTCTATGCCTCATTGCCGTAGCAAGGCTATTTCCGTTTAAAAATTACCAATAAATTTAAAAAAACGAATTTACACTGTGTTGTAAATTCGTAAGAGACTCTCATGTTCATTCTTTTAGCTGTTATACTAAACAGTGAAAATTTCCCATATCTCCTGGCTATTTAGGTCTGAAAGCCAGCTTATTGATTGAGATTATTAATCTCTTTGCTGGACCTATTTAATTAAATGTACAACTTATTTAACATGGAAAGGTGTAGTGAACTCTAGGTATCTAAGATCATTAGCAATTTCTTATCTTGCTGTAGCTGTGGTTCTTATGGCCTTTGTTTTTTCAGTTTATAAAGTATAAGTATAGTGCCTACCTTGTCAGAATTTGAAATCTCCTGTTGTAGTTTTAGTCACAGTATCTTATTCTTAATTTATCAGTTTTGATGGAAAAAAATTTAAACAAATTGATTGGTTTGTCTGCAGTTGATTGTAATCATTCTATTTTTAATATTTTAATGGTGTGTCTTGTATTACAGTAGTAGAAAACTGTTTTTGCTTATTTCCTATAGGTTGTAGATATGCTTTATATGAGCTTTCTGATAATGTAAAAAAATTTATACTTACATGAATTGAAAATAATAACATTAGATTTTAAAGAGCAATTAGTAATTTTTATTTATCAGTAGCACGGTTCTTTTTCCCTTTATTCAGATATGAAGTAAATTTTCAAGATGGTATTGATTGTGGAGGTGCATACATTAAACTCCTAGCAGACACTGATGATTTGATTCTGGTATGATATTTTAATATTTAAGAAAACCTTATTAAAGTTAATAAGTATTTTTAAGGAACAATTGATAAAAGTGAACATTTTTATCTTCAACTGAAATTGAAAAGAACTGTAGATATCTTTTTTCAATGTGAATTTATATAGCTCTTACAATTTGCCTTCAAGTTTTATATAAAGCTGTGTTACTTGAAGGCATCAATTTTATAATCTTTAAAGACATGAAAAAGTTTACCATGTCTGTAGGACAAAAACTTCGTGGTACTTATAAATTCTTTTGAAATATAGCTTAGAGGTATTTTCTTTACAGAATAAGACTCTTGTTTGTTTAGAGAAGTATAACAAAGTAAAGCAGTGAAACAAAATGGCCAAAGAACCAAATTAAAAGGGGTTAGTAACCCATAGAAAGTAACTAATTTTTAAAACTTTTCATGATGAAGTAGCTTTATACTTCTAAGAGGTTGTATTAGGAACATTGGAAGGTTGGGGATATTTCTTACAGCATTCTCCTGTAAATGGCTGTTTCAGACTTTCTGCATATAACAGAAATACGATAGATGAGACATCAGGGGTATGTTTTTCAGAACACATGTCTGTACATAAGCTATGAAATGTGGATGGAAGACTTTTTCATATACTACTCATTATTATTAGGATTAAGTGAAGGAGAGACCATTGTAGTATATGTTGGAGCTCTTGTTTTAGATGAACACTTGAAGGTAGGATGACAAAAAAATCTAATGCCGAGTATTTCTATAAGCACTTTATCTGATTAATTCACTTAATTCTCAGAGAACTCTTGTAAGGTAGGTATTACTATCATCTCCATACTTCAGAGGTGATGAAATGGAGGTACAGAGAGCTTTAAAAAATTGACTCATGGTGACACACAGCTAGTTTAAGTGGCAGTGATAGGATTTGAACCCCAGTATCTGACTCCATACCCCATGCTGTTAACCACTGTGCCATGCCAAATAAAGAGAAATGCATGTCCCCCTGTCTGTTTTTATGTCTGAATAAATCTCTCTTCATCTTGTCCTCAGAGGGTCATTTTCTGATATCTTCCTAAATAATAGTAATGGGTAACAATTTTAGTCTTAAGGCCATAAATATGCTTTCCTCTAATGCCCAATTCTCTCAATAAAATATTAGTAATATAGATTTACATAGAGAATTGAAGCATATTATGATGTTGCTAGAGTATTTTCAGCTTCTTTCCTACATCTTCAGGAAGTAGTGTGTACTTTAAAAAATCTATATTGAAGTAAAATTTGTTGTTTTTCCATGTCCTTTATTGTCACTTGTATTAAATAGCTAGATCTTTGGTGAATTATCATTTAATATATTTTTATAAACTCTACCCATTGGATAGAATACAGAAATTCATTAAATACTCTTTGATTCTGGACTAATGCCAACACTCATCTCTCTTTGAAGGAAAACTTTTATGATAGAACATCCTATATCATTATGTTTGGACCAGATAAATGCGGAGAAGATTATAAACTTCATTTTATCTTCAGACATAAACATCCCAAAACTGGAGTTTTTGAAGAGAAACATGCCAAACCTCCAGATGTAGACCTTAAAAAGTTCTTTACAGACAGGAAGACTCATCTTTATACCCTTGGTATACCCTTTCAATTCATTCATGTATTCAAAAATATTTGCTGACTATTGATATATTCATGGCAAGTGCTTTACGAGAAAACAAACATGCACCCCATCCTGAAGGAGCTTATCTTTTTCAGAAAATAGGACACATATAATGACAGCACAGGTAGAAAATAAAGTGCCATATAAGAGAGATAAGGCACAGCTAAGAGTTCACAAGCAATATTACTTCCAGCTTAGAGACTTGGAACAAAGCTAGGAAAGATTATATTTGAGCTCATCTTGAAGTACAGATAGAATGTGGAAGACAGTAGGGTGAAAGGACATTTTAGACGTTGTGACAGTGGTGCTGTAAGAACAGAAAACTAGAAAATAAAAAGGAAGACGCCCTTAATGCCAGACTAAAAAGTTTAGACTTTATCCTGTAGGTAGTTGTGATTATTGTTATGTTCTACCTCATGTTGGTTGTGGCATGTACTTCGAAAGGAAAAGCATTGAGCAGCCATATATTAATATACTTAGGTAAATAGGAATTTGCATAGCTATGGGGGTGAGGGACATTATAAGGAGTTGTTTCTCCCATTCTCAAGTATAATGTCTGTAGAGCTCTGGTGGGCCACTATCAAAATCAGAGCATATTGGAACCTAATAGGACATTTTGAAATGGCCCTATCGGCTTCCTTTCTCACGTCTCAACTCCACCCAAGATTAAAGTATTTCAATCTGTTTCCCTAAATGCTGCAGTTGTAGAAACATTCATTTTGTCTGCTAGGGCAATGCCCATTTCATCTTCAATATCAGATGTGATATAATAAACATCTTTATGAAATAATTGAAAAATAAAACTGCATTTTGGGGAACACCAAGTAAACTGTAGAAATAATGAGAAAATATAACTAGAACAGAATAAATGAATTGTTTGTGTTATACTTATAACACTTTAAGATTGTATCAAAAAAATTAAATGCTGAAAAAGATTAGCTTGTATCTTGTAACTATAAAAGAGTGAAGCTGACTCGTTATGAGTCCCAGAACAGAGCTATTTGGTATTATTTTTTATTTGAGAAGTAATGGAGCATTCTATTGTAAAAAATGCAGTTTAAAAAAAATTTTATCTTTATTTAGGAAATATATCTGGTGATTTTAGAATATTTTGGTTTACTACATTGGTTATTCCTCTGTTTCTGGTTGGGAAAAAAGCTTTACCCATGGAGTTAAGGGTAGTTACATTATTTAGAAGATTATCTTTAAAGTATACATCAAAATGATAACTATAATATATTTAAATTTGTCCTTAGTGATGAATCCAGATGACACATTTGAGGTGTTAGTTGATCAAACAGTTGTAAACAAAGGAAGCCTCCTCGAGGATGTGGTTCCTCCTATCAACCCTCCCAAAGAAATTGAAGATCCCAGTGACAAAAAACCTGAAGAATGGGATGAAAGAGCAAAAATTCCTGATCCTTCTGCCGTCAAACCAGAAGACTGGTAAGCAAATAATTCGGTAGCAAAGCATTATTTGGCATAACTAGGTAATGAAACAACATGTAAGTGAAGTTTACAACCAATGAAGTTTATTGTTTTAAACATCAGAACTACTTATGTTTAGTATTTTGGGTGAAATATATTCTAAAATAGATTTTACACTTCCCTCCCTGTTAATATTTTTTTATTTCTATTGATAATGATGTTGCATTTTTCAATATATGTTTATTTTTTATGTTTTCATTGCTGTGGATAAAAAATTGCATAAATCCAAAATACCAGTGCTTTAATTTTCAGTCCTAGTTGGATCTTTATTGTGCGTATGTGAGAGACCGAGGTGGGCAGATCACCCGAGGTCAGGAGTTCGAAACCAGCTTGGCCAACATGGCAAAACCCCGTCTCTACTAAAAACACAAAAATTAGCTGGGCATGGTGGTGGGTGCCTGTAATCCCAGCTACTTGGGAGGCTGAGGCAGGAGAATTGCTTGAACCTGGAAGGCAGAGGCTGCAATGAGCCAAGGTCGTGCCACTGCACTCCAGCCTGGCGACAGAGCGAGACTGTGTCTCAAAAAAAAAAAAAAAAAAAGTACGTTTGCCCTTAAATGAGAGAAACCACATATAACTGCCTCATTCTGATTGTTGAAATGTGTTAGAATTTGTTTTACAAAGTACTAAAAGAAATGCTCCATTAAGTTTTAACTTTTGGTTGCTCTGAGCACTCAGAGACTCAAGATGACATTGATATCAGGCAAACACAAATCTGTACATTTGTAGAGTTCATCTTTTCTGTTTATTTTGTAATTCATTTGGAAAATCATGAAGTGGCCTCTTGTTTAAAATGTCTATCTTTCTGTAATGATGAAAATTATATTAGTAGTTCAGTACTTTATGTTTACATACTTTAGAATTTACTAAGTGTTTTGTTTTTGTTTTTGTTTTTGTTTTTGTTTGAGACGGAGTCTCGCTCCGTCACCCAGGCTGGAGTGCAATGATGCGATCTCGGTTCACTACAGCCTATGCCTCTGGGTTCAAGCAATTCTCCTGCCTCAGCCTCTTGAGTAGCTGGGATTACAGGCGTGCACCACCACGCCCGGCTAATTTTTGTATTTTTAGTAGAGATGGGGTTTCACCATGTTAGTCAGGCTGGTCTCAAACTCCTGATCTCATGATCTGCCCACCTCAGCCTCCCAAAGTGCTGGGACTACAGGTGTGAGCCACCACACCAGCCTAAGTGTTGTTTTTAAAATGAAAATACTAGAATTAAATAAGCGGGGTTTAAAAAATTATATTGGAATAGGGAAGAACTTTCCAAATATAAAATCCAAGAATCCTTTAAAAATAAGTTCAACTACATGAAAATAAGTGATTTGTATATTGCAAAAAAAAAAAAAAAAAAAAAAAAACCCTCTGTAAACTATTTCAAAAAACACACAAGAACCAGGAAAAATTATTTTCAATCATATAGCTGACAGAGAGCTAATTTCTTAATATAAAGGTGATGAGCTAAGAAAAAATAGTTTTTATCTATCACTTATGCTACTAAATGTACATTCAAAGTTCAGTGAGATACCAATTTTCACCTATCACATGGGCAAAAATCAAGAAGTTTGGCAACACTCTTCACAAAGACAGGAGAAAATAAGTACTTTTGCATGCTGCTGGTAGAACTGGAAATGGAGTGTAACCATTATAGAAAGTAATTTGGATGCTACTATCAAAATTTAAAATGTCCATAATCTTAACAATTATATTTTCACAGGTAAGAAATGGCATATATTCTAGGACATTCACTATAGCATTGTTTGTATTAATAATAGTAAAATTTTGGAAACACTAAATGTCCTCCAAGAGGAGATAAGCTAAATAAATTATGGTATATCCTCAAGTAGAAAACTATGCAGCTGTTAAGAATGAAGCCATATATATATATATATGCTCCAGCCAGGCATGAGCATGGTGGCTGTCTCTACTAAAAATACAAAAACTTAGCTGGGCGTGGTGGCAAGTGCCTGTAATCCCAGCTACTCTGGAGGCTAAGGCAGGAAAATTGCTTGAACCCAGAAGGCAGAGGTTGCAGTGAGCCAAGGTCGCACTATTGCAATCCAGCCTGGGCAACAAGAGTGAGACTCCATCTCAAGCGAAAAAACAATAATAATAATGGAGCTCCTAGAACAGTCTTGACACATAGTAAGCATGCAATATGTATTTGATGAATGAGTTTTTAAGTAACAAAAGCAAGGTCTAATATATTATGTATAGAATGCTATCATTTGTATTAAAAAAGAATGTATACATGTGTGCATGTATGCATAGAGCACAACGGGGAATATGTACCAAAAATTGGCAAGTTAGCAGAAGATTTAGGTGGGTGGTAGATGAGGACAAATCACAGGCACAAACAAAAGAGAGGGAAATAATTTTATGTGGTACCTTCTGAGTGTTGTAACATATGCATTTTTAAACTTTTTGAATAATTAGTAATTAATATAAAACATTGTATTTACAGGGATGAAAGTGAACCTGCCCAAATAGAAGATTCAAGTGCTGTTAAACCTGCTGGCTGGCTTGATGATGAACCAAAATTTATCCCTGATCCTAATGCTGAAAAACCTGATGACTGGTAAGCACTTTTCATCTTTAAATGTCTATTTTAAATGTTTCTTACGTGCATTTTTGTTACTAGTTTATATGACTGATCTGAGACTTGAGGTTACTGTATTTGCTTTAATATCCTAAGGAATGAAGACATGGATGGAGAATGGGAGGCACCTCACATTCTTAATCCAGCATGTCGGATTGGGTGTGGTGAGTGGAAACCTCCCATGATAGATAACCCAAAATACAAAGGAGTATGGAGACCTCCACTGGTCGATAATCCTAACTACCAGGTAACAACTGCTTGTTACAATTCTTTAGTGAAGTTAAAAAGGTTGTGATCTCTTCTGTTTAAATATCTAATTATCTATGTTAACTTTTGGAAGTTTCATTTTTAAGATGTCAGAGAAAATAGACCCCAACTAATTTATATTTTAAAAGTAGAGCATCAATTATTTAATTTTCTGGGGAAATAAATCACTTCATACTATATTCTTCCTGAATTATCAGTTGATGTTCACTTTGAAATAAACTTCTATTTTAGAAGTAAATATAAGAAGTAAATTCTGATCAAATAGACACACATTGTACATTTTAGTAATTAATGCCTGTGCTTAATTAATGTACTTATTCTTTAGTATTATTAAAATTCTGATTTTTGGCCGGGCACGGTGGCTCACGCCTGTAATCCCAGCACTTTGGGAGTCTGAGGCGGGTGGATCATGAGGTCAGGAGATGGAGACCACCCTGGCCAACATGAGGAAACCCCGTCTCCACTAAAAATACAAAAAATTAGTCGGGCGTGGTGGTGCACACCTGTAGTCCCAGCTACTCGGGAGGCTGAGGCAGGGGAATCTCTTGAACCCTGGAGGTGGAGATTGCAGTGAGCTGAGATCGCGCCACTGCACTCCAGCCTGGCAACAGAGCAAGACTCAGAAAAAAAAAAAAAAGAAAAAGAAAAAGAAGAAAAAAAAAAACCCTGGTGCGATCTTGGCTCACTGCAACCTCTGCCTCCCGGGCTCAAGCGATTCTCCTGCTTCAGCCTCCCAAGTAGCTGAGATTACAGGTGCGCCCCAGCACACCTGGCTAATTTTTGTATTTTTAGTGGAGACGGGATTTCACCATGTTGGCCAGGCTGGTCTCGAACTCCTGACCTCGTGATCTGCCCACCTCGGCCTCCCAAAGTGCTCAGGTTAGAGAAGTAAGCCACCGAGCCCGGCCCTGATTTTTTTCTGATATCAATCAGACATCTTTTGAGTGTACCTAGCTTTTTATATTAAAAGTTTCTATGTTATCCACTTAACCCTCTAGTTTTATCTTTGTAATTATTTATGGACACGTTCTAACATTATATATATACAGTTTCATATTCTAATTACTCACTGTAGTTTTTATTAAAAGCATTTAACATAAAATATTTCTTTTGGTAAATATTGTTTAATGTCTGTCTCTTTTATTCTACTTTAAACTCCCTAATACAAGAACCATGTATGTCTCCATCATCTGGCATAGTGCCTGGTCCAGAATACATACATGTGATGGCGGAGTGACTCAATGAGCAATAATATTGTTGAATGTATTTGATTTAATTGACAGTTTAATCATTTAAGATCTAATGGAAGTTTTATGTTGAGTAGTTGTGCTGAGATTCAACCATACCTGATTAATGATATCTGTCATGGGTATATGTTAAATGGAGTAACTCCATTTTTGCTATACAATAATCTTTCTGATTTGGACAACTTGAGTAACATTTTGCAATGAATTTTACTAAATCTAAAAATTTGTCTAAAATAGACAAATTGTGAAATTTATTCACGTTTCTGTTTATGTTGGATTTTCCCTTTTCCTTTTTTTGCAGAATTTAAAATCATTATCTCTCATAGGAAACATCGGGTACACAGCAAAAAGAAACAAGATTTTATTTCCAGTATGTTACTAATGAATTAATATCAGTTAAAGTTTTCTTTTTTCCAGTTAGCATTGTGAATTTCATTCAACAGCAGCTATTTATTAAGCAGCATTTATAATGAAGTTATTTTATTTGAAAATGTCTTCAATTACTTTTTCTTCCAGGGAATCTGGAGTCCTCGAAAAATTCCTAATCCAGATTATTTCGAAGATGATCACCCATTTCTTCTGACTTCTTTTAGTGCTCTTGGTTTAGAGCTTTGGTCTATGACCTCTGATATCTACTTTGATAATTTTATTATCTGTTCGGAAAAGGAAGTAGCAGATCACTGGGCTGCAGATGGTTGGAGATGGAAAATAATGATAGCAAATGCTAATGAGGTATGGTGTTGACTAATAGCAGTAGTGATATAACTATGAATAATGATAATAAGATTTGGTCTTGGTTGTAGGTTATTCAAATGGTTCTTTTAAAGGCAAATAAATGTGCAATAATTACTAAATGCCAAGGAAATGTGTTTGAATAAGTTTATGCAGACAAAATATTTTGCTTTTTATGTTACTTCATTATGAACTACATATGCATATGTAAGTCCTCATTTTATTCATTGAATTATAATATCTCTAATGGGATTTAATGCCTATTTACTGTTTATAGAAGAAGATTACTTAATATCTTTGTCATCTTGCCAATTCAAGACCTAAGTGATAATGATAATCTAAATATTACTGTTTATTTATTTTAACTATTTTTTACTTAGAGGAATGTACAAATAATTTATATTTTAACATTATTAAATTCTGTTCCAGTTTTTTCCCGAAATCTTTAACACTGTTTAGAAAAGATTAAGCTAAATATTTCAACACAATGCATCTTAGAAAATATATCTTTAAATTCAGTTGCTATAAAGAAAACTTCTTACCTTACATTTGGTTCCTTGGGTCACTAGCGAAAAACCATCAAAAGAGTAGGTAAAGAGGGATTCTCGTTTTGAACCTCTTGTACCTAAAACATTTGATTTTTTAAATTTTATTTTAATAAGAGAAATAATATCCTTATTGAGGGTCTTGTATGTGACATGTGTTTATATAAAAAAGAAAACAATTCTGAGGTATGATTTTAATAAGTTCTTTAAAAGTACAGAATGAATGATCACTTCAAATAAACCAGGTAATACATCCATAAAAGGTAGTTCTATTCTGAAATTTACCAAAAAGGAAAATTACCATTTTTCTTGCTAGTATGTTAGAAGTTTCCACTTTTGTCATAACATATCTTCTGCTATCAAGTCTCACTCAGTGATGCATGCTAATAATTAAATTAGACTTTACAAAGTATAAGGTGGGAAAATGAAACTTCTTTTACTTACAAGTTCATCACTCCTTAATGTAAAATGCCTGAGTAAATAAGTTTTTTGTATCTTGTGTTACCCAGTAAAGGTTTGTAAAATTTGAATTGCATTTTTGTGCTTATCTCATCTATAGCCTGGTGTATTAAAACAGTTAATGGCAGCTGCTGAAGGGCACCCATGGCTTTGGTTGATTTATCTCATAACAGCAGGAGTGCCAATAGCATTAATTACTTCATTTTGTTGGCCAAGAAAAGTAAAGGTAAAGAAAATTGATTTCCTTCAACTTTTCCCCCCAAATTTCTTATTGTTTAGGAGTTCTATAAATTGAGCAAGTGATTCTTAAAAGTAATAAACTAAATGTCTCATAAGTTTTACTTTCATTATGTATGTTATCAATTATTGCAAAAAAAAAAAAAAACTTCTTCAAAATAGCACTCTGCCTTTAGTAAAAATATGTTAACTACCACAGAAGAAATATAAAGATACAGAGTATAAAAAAACCGACATATGTATACCACAAACAAAAGGAATACTAGAGCAAGAAGGAAAGGAAGAGAAAGCAGCCCTGGAAAAACCGATGGACCTGGAAGAGGAAAAAAAGCAAAGTGATGGTGAAATGCTTGAAAAAGGTAAGACAATGAGAGTGATTTATAATGGAGACCCTGGGTAAAGCTCATAAAACAGTATATTGCCTTGAAATAACTAGGTGTTACACTTGTTTATTATCAAGTTTATACATCTGAATCTCCCAAGAATATGTGACTGTGGCAAGAAGGAGTAATAGTCATCTGAGCAGTCACCCTGTTTATAGTTTTTGTGTTCTAGGAAGAAGGAGATTTAAATAGTTCAGTTGCTTCAGAGCCTAGCAGTTATGAATCCCATAGGCCATAGCTTTTTGCAAGGATGTTTCTTGGCTCTGGGAGTGTAGAAGATGAGATGGAGGGTGATAGAGGTTATATATAATGACTTCTATAGAAAAGAAATAGATATAAAGCAGGTGATTGCAGCAACAAAATCAACACCAAGTCTTCCAATGGCTATTGTTAATCAGATGCTTACCATATAGAATAAATAATTTAATTAATTTTCTGAAAGGATTGCTGAACCTATATCCCCTTCCCATCCTATATTAAACTCTTGAAGATGTTAGAACTGAAGTCACCATTTGGTGGCTCTCCACTGAGACCTCCTTACATGAGGTAAAAATAAAACTATTGATTTGCCCAGTGTCCCAAGTCAAATGTCTTGAAGCACAATGTTTAACTCACTTGATGAAACAGTTGACTTAAAAACACATGTGTGTCTATTTTTTTAAGAGAGAGTGTATATATACACACATATACATGTATAAATGCATGTACATGTATTTATTAGGATGGGTATCTAAAATAACAAATACTTCAGGTTGTAAGTTTTCAGCCTTATTTTTGTAACTTCTTAGTGCTTAGTATATTGATGTCTGGATCAACCTTATTTAGAGGACATTTAAGTATCAGAAGGGCCTGCTTGTATAAAGGTACTTTCACCTATACATGTAGTCCCACACTGGAACTACATGGAAGAAGTCAGAGTTGATTTTTCAACTTCCCTTTCCCCAAAGCCCATTCTTGGTGGGGTAGGAGTTTTTACTTTATATAGCTCCTAGGACATGCTTAATATCTTTTGGTTAACAACGATGACAAAAGTTGGAGGTTCTGCTAAATGGAATCCTAAGGAGGGTCAGTAACTGAAAAAATGCTTGATAATGTCCACAGAGAACAAACATAAGTAAATAACATATTGAAGATTAAAAGATCACCAAAAATTAAAGGAAGTATTTCCCGAGACAAGAACACAGGAAAGATGATTATTTTTTGGTTTTCATATTACATACAGATTGAATGCTTAAGAAGTTTTTAAAACTTGTCCCCCAACTCAAATATGATGATTCATTTATAAAATATGACAATATAATGAGTATTTATAATTTTTAAAATTTTGAATGGAAGAAGTTTCTTCTAAATCTTGGAATAAATCTTGGAATTTAAATAAATCCCCTTTATTGTACTTAATACTTTTCAGGAGCAAAATTCTAATTTATTGAGTCTTTGCTTTTAATAAAATCTGTATTCTAGAAGAGGAAAGTGAACCTGAGGAAAAGAGTGAAGAAGAAATCGAAATCATAGAAGGGCAAGAAGAACGTAATAAATCAAATAAGTCTGGATCAGAGGATGAGGTAACAGAAAATAAACTGGTTTATATGTATAGTTGTTATCCATAGAAAGTTCTTTCAATAAAAGCACCAATCTGGTTTATGAAAGAATTTTTGCCATATTTCTCTCAGCTTTTATAAGAGCTTCCATATTGTTTTTAAAACATATCCATAAGGAAGGAAAGACAAATACTATAATTTATATTGTCTCAATGCCTAGTAAAACAGTATAGAGCAAGCCTGTGACATACAAAATATGAAGATAGAATACGTGTATCCAAAATTATGACTTTCTCATTGAAATTCTATTGAAAAGCATAATAAACACATTGTTTGAATATTTAAAAGATAATTGTCATTATTATAATTTTTATAGCTGTTGTAAAACATCCTTAATGTCTCAACATTTTACTCTCATGTTTTGAAATATTCATTCACTGGGTAGTTGAGTACTATCTGCCTGATATTTCCCCCACCCCCATCAGTCTACCCTGTTTTGTGTCCTGATGTAAAATGGAACTTTGCACAATGCTTTTTTTTTTTTTTTGTAAGTTATTATGGAATGAGAAATCCAGAGTATAATTAGAGCCAGAGCTTTCTTTTTTCTTTTTCTTTTTCTTTTTTTTAACCCAGCATAAACCAAAAACCAGTTTTCTCTGGCCCTTAAAGAGCTGCATAGCCTTACCACACAGAGTCACCATGCTAACATATTACATTCCAACTACGTAGGTAGGATAAAAGTACAGTTCTGCCTGCTGTTGCATGTGATTAAATTTTGCTCCATTTTATCTATTTGAAGAAATCCTCCAAATAAATTTGCAGTTATTGTTAAGTCTTTCCTAATGTTCAATCAGTACACATACTGGCTGCTGGTCTTCCTGCCCTCTGAGTTTTTATAGGGACTTTGGGGACCATTATCTAGTATGAATATCCATATTTAGGGAGACCTAGGTGAAGACAATTTCTTCCAGAGCCAAGGTTTAAATAATCATTGTTTCTGCTGTGACTTTCTTAAAATAATACCTGCAGTCATTTACTTGAATATGTATTCTATTTACATTTATGTTACAAAATACTTTGTGTACCTTCAAAAATATCTTAATTACATCTTTCAGTCTTTCTGTCTTTTTATGTGTATGTCTCAGTGAGCTAGAATACATTGATTTTTGTATAGCCTTGAGAAATAACTATAACTTTATTTCATATAATACCTTCATCATAGCACTTGATTGATAGCACATATATTTTAGAGAATAATAAATATATTGTTTACTACTATCTACTAGTTACTTGTTATACTAAAAGAAACCTTTTTGTAATTATTTTTTCTAGATGAAAGAAGCAGATGAGAGCACAGGATCTGGAGATGGGCCAATGAAGTCAGTACGCAAAAGAAGAGTACGAAAGGACTAAACTAGATTCAAGTATTTTTAATTCCTGAGAGGGATGTTTGGCATTCTAAAATCAGCATGCCAGACTTGCACTTTAATCAATCTATGCACATCCTGTTTCTAATATCTAGCAACATTTTTCTTTCAGACATTTATTTTAGTCCTTCATTTCAGAGGGGAAAAAAAGCATCTTTGAAGTTACCTGGTCTTTGAATTTAGAATAAAAGTGGCACATTACATATCGGATCTAAGAGATTAATACCATTAGAAGTTACACAGTTTTAGTTGTTTGGAGATAGTTTTGGTTTATACAGAACAAAATAATATGTAGCAGCTTCATTGCTATTGGAAAAAATCAGTTATTGGAATTTCCACTTAAATGGCTATACAATATAACTGGTAGTTCTATAATAAAAATGAGCATGTGTTCTGTTGTACAGAGCTAAATGCAATAAAGTTTCTATATGGTTGTTTGATTCTATCAACAATTGAAAGTGTTGTATATGACCCACATTTACCTAGTTTGTGTCAAATTATAGTTACGGTCAGTTGTTCGCTTAAATTATAGATTCCTTTAAAGAGGTGCTTTGTTCATAAAATCACTGGATTATATTGTAGCATATTTTACATTTGAATACAAAGATAATGGGTTTTATCAAAACAAAATGATGTACAGATTTTTTTTCAAGTTTTTATAGTTGCTTTATGCCAGAGTAGTTTAGCCCATTCACAAAATTTCTTATGCATACATTGCTATTGAAAATAAAATTTAAATATTTTTTCATCCTTAATACCCTATTTAACAGGTTATTGTTGGGGAGGCTTTATATTATTTTCCTTATTACTAAGAGATTCTAATGGCTGATTTCAATTCATCATGTTTTTATTTTTATTTTTTCTTGTTTCCAGTGGGGTTGAAATGCTTTTGTATTTTTATCTTTTTTCTTTTTTCCTGACAAGTTTCAGTCTATTTTAAGTCTGTCATCTCATCTATGAATAGCTTCAAAGCTGCCACTGAGGTGGACAGGAGCAACTATTATTACTGCTCTTCTTTTTAAATCAGTTACCATGTCACTGGACTATATTAAAATGGAGCTGTGTTGTTCCATTTAAAATATTTTATTTATGAAATTCTTATGTCTGGGTAACAGGGTTAGACTCTTTGGAAGAGGATCTAAATCTTTGAGACCACAGAACTACTTGAATACTAACTACCTAGAGAACTTTCCACGTTAGGTACGATTTTGGATTCCTTCATAGACGTACACATACCCCATCTTTGGGCAAGCCCTAAACTATTATAGGTTCCCATACAACTCCTTCCCCAGTAGGTAAATTTAGAACTTATGAATAAGGAAAATAAGTCTCTAGCTTCTGCTTTTACTGAAGGAAGCCAAACATAGCCACTAACACTATTCACTCCTTACTTCAAAGAGTGAATTGAGAAAGAAAATAAGTTATTTACTCCATTGTTATACTCTGAACTTCTATAAATTGGTGGTAGAAAATCTTAATACATAGTATTTAGCCATACTTTGTATTTATTTAATATGAACTGAACACATCTTGCAAGCATTCTCCCTCTCTAGCTCACCTTGCATTTGGAGTGTAATAACCCTAGATGAGAGTATTTCTGAAGGTAAACCACTACTTCAGGAGATAACTTCTTTTTTAATTTAATGAAAACCTTCTTGCCTGGGAAGATTCTTGCATGTGAACATTTTTCTCTAAAGACTCTTTAAAGCTTGGTTTTGTTTTGTTTTGTTTACTTTCTTGGTTGCAGATTCATTTGTTTGGTTAAACTCCATAAGCTTGCAGTGGTAAAATTTGAGCAACTGAATTTGCCAAATCACTGCTAATTCCTGTGCACATACTCCTTTGTGGATGTACCGTAACTGACAGGTTTAACAAAACTAAAACTCTAATGTGTAACCTGTACTATATCCATGCAATAGACAGTCTTTCTTAATAATCAAATGGCTTTTTCCTTTTACTCCCTAATCTGACTTCATTGTTCAAAATTACTTACATCTTATCCATAAAGGAGAGAAATAGTGTATTTTGCTTTTCTTTATTTTAGTTTGCCTTTTCAGAGGCTTTTTAAGTTGATCAGTGTAAAGTAACGTCCCTTTTCTTGAATATTTTTTACTGATGGTCTTGCTTCCATTAATCATTTCTCCACGAAAACATCATGTTTCTAGAATTAGTCTTTTTGAGCTATCAGACCACATTTAGAGGAGAAACATGATGGAACTGCTTACATGTTAAAATGAACCACTAGAAATGAATTTAATGTATTTTAAAATTTCAGAATTCTAGTCCCTAAATGGTTTTGTATTTGTATTCAGTAGAAACTATTCAGAATAGTTAAAACATAAATACATTACACTCTAGGCATCTGTGAACAATGTTTTGTTCTCTTTTCAATTGTGGCTATATGTTCTAACTTTAGCAGGATTTAAAGATTATAAGATGGCTAAAGTAAGATAATTAAATCTTTTATAGGTGATTTATTAAAACAAAGAATTTCTGCATACATTTCAACAATTTCTTCCCCCTCAAAAGTATATAACTCCCATGTATTTCCATAGTATGAGAGCTGAGTTTTGGAAATAAAATTATCCCTTATTCTGAAAGGTCAGATATGAGGCAAATTGATGGGAAAGAGAATGCATGGAAAAGTAGGGTAGTTTTAGAGAAGATGGGCAACATGACAACTGGAAAAATGGGCTTTTACCACCCAACATAGTTATCACATATTTTGTGTTTGTTAAATGAATACTTTTTGGTAAAATTTGGGGGTATTTCCAAGTTTTAATAGCACTTGATAAGCCATCTATAATGTATACATTTTAAAACAAGATACATTATAAAATTGATTACAATGAATGTACAACTTCAGCTTCTGTTGTCTCTCAACCCACCCTTTCATAGGTCCAAAGGTCAACGGCCAACATAAAGTCCTTGTTACAGTAAATGTGCCTTTTTTGTTTTGTTTTTGTTTTTTGAGGAGACAGAGTCTCACTCTGTCACTCAGGCTAGAGTGCAGTGGTACCGTAACGCACTGCAGCTTTGAACTCCTGGGCTCAAACAATCTTCCCACTTCAGTCTCCTGAGTAGCTGGGACTACAGGCAAGTACCACCATGCCTGGCTAATTAAAAAAAAATTTTTTTTTTGGAGAGACACGGTCTCACTATATTGTTCAGGCTGGTCTCAAGATCCTAGGCTCAAGGAATCCCCTTGCTTTGGTGTCCCAAAGAGCTGGGAATACAGGTGTGAGCCACCACACTTAGCCTTGTAAATTTGTCTTTTAAATACCATTAATCTCTGATTTCAGTGAAATAAACTGCGGCTAGTTTTCTGATAAGAGTAAGAAGGAATTAAGTCTCTTCCAATTCTTAACCTTTCATATCTTCACATTATCTGTTCTTTCATGATTTACAAATGCTCTTAACAACTAATCCCTGGTATCCACTGGTAATAATTTTGGTTACATGCACATTGAAGAATCTGATGACAGCCACCACAGAGTGTTCAGGGAAAAACAAAATTTTTATTGGGCAAAGTAAAGAATGGCTTTACATTCTAAAGTTAAGATCAATTTCGCTTTTCTTTGGACCATAAAATTAATTTTAGATTTTATAATTCAACTATCATTTTTCATTTACAAAAGGGACTAGATCACAGGGAATAGGGACAGGAATAGAGATACGATATTAACTGGTTGGAACTAAATGCATACATGATTTTGGTTACTTTTCTACAAAAGGTTTTGTTGCTACAATTCCATAACCAGAAATCTCTGAAAAGTGAAAGGTTTTTCCCAGCATTTTGGTAACAAAACTCACCTGGTAGCTGAGCCTGACTTTCTCAGCAAGATTTTATATATATATAGTCTTTCTTTATCCTACTTTAATATTCATTTTGCTGCAGAAATGTTAATATACTTAATTATACGTGTTGTGCCAAACCATATTGGTGTCTGAGTCACAATATTTTATAAAATCTGAAAAACTCCAAATTCTAAAACATCTGGCCCTGCAAGTTTCAGACGAGGAACTGTGATTTGTAGTAACCTACTGTGAGTCCAAAGGGAATATAAAGAGGACACATTTTGCATAGAATGGCAGTGTCAATATTGGGGAAATTCCTCCTGGGAAACAGTGGGGAAAATGGATGTCTTGAACTATTTGGGATGCTATAATAAAATATAGACTGGGTGGCTTGTAAACAACAAATGTATTTCTCAGTTTTGGAGGCTGGAAGTCTGAGATCAGCGTTGAGGGCCCTCTCCCAGGATGCAGACTGCTGTCTTCTATGTGGCAGAAAGAGAAATCTCTGAGGTCTCTTTGCATAAGGACACAATCCCATTCACGAGGGCTTCACCCTCATTACCTAATTATCTCCCAAAGGCCCCACTTCCTAATCACTTTGGGGTTAGGATTTCAACCTAAGAATTTTGGGAGGACACATTCAGTCCGTAACAAGGAGTATGCTGATTTTTCCCTACCAAATATTATTCTACCAGCATGTAAGCTAGGAAGTACTAAAGAAAAAACCATTCTGACACTTGTTAAAGCAGTAAAGAAGACTACTCAGGACTGTATGTGTTAAGACCATCATCCAATAAGGGAAAGAAACCTGGCTCAACTAACACAGCAAATACAGCTGAGGATTTATAGTCAATGAGCAGTGATGAGGTCAGTGTATGGAAAATTACTAAGTGGAGACATCAAGAGTAGGATGATTCTTGCCAGAGACAGTCCAGGTTGATGATCATGTTACTGAGGATGGGATTCTCTCTAAACTGATTTAGCAGGATTTCTGCTAAAACTGGACTAGTGAAAAAGAAGGCTCAAAGGAGCCTGTCTAAAATTTGGTCTAGTCTTTTCCAGAAGCTGGACACAGTCCCTGTGCACACTGTGTACCACTTATATTTCTAATGAAGAAATTATCCTGAAGTTATTGCATAGCAAAAACTAAGTATATAGCATTAGCTTACCATTAACATGACAAGCAGTGGGGATATATTTTGACACCTACTAAGCTGATAGCTCTAGTTGGAAAAAGACAGAATGTTAAATGAATTGGCTATTCCTTGCATTCAGCAAGGTATCAAAAAATTTTGACATTTTCATGCAGAGATGGAAGGGAATAGACCAAGTTCAGATACAAGGAACCTCACAAAAGTAAGCCAATTGTTTCTGAAGTCTGAATAGTAGCAAAGGTTCAAAATTATTTTTGAGGTGTGGGAGATTGGGGGAAAGCCCATGAAGACTTCTCTACCAATTGTTAAGCCAGAGGAACCCAGCCTTGCAGTGATGATCTGCATGTAACATTCCCAGTGCAATCTTATTTTCAGTTGATCTCAAGATAGCCTCCATTAAAGAAAGGCAAAAATAATACATACTTTGAGAATTTGGTCAAAAGCTTGGTTGTGGTTCCGTGGCATATGAGTTTTTTAAGAGACTCATATTCCCAAGAAACATGAGCTTGGCCTTAAAATGGGCACCAAGTTCACACCAGCAGGAAGTGGACTGTCTTCACAATTCCCAGGGAGTGAACACCCAACCTCTACTTCCCAGGTAGCCATAGAAAATGGATAGGGAGTAAATTTCCAGAGGGGAAACCATGGAGTTCAACGAACAAGGGAGTCCCCTGCCAGAGATCAGAATCATAGTCGAATCAAAGTACTTCACTACTAGGGACAAAATCTTCATACATCTCCCAGGAGCATTCCACAATTTTTGCATGTTTCCCTTTATTCCATTTTCCAAATTGAGACTTTTTATTTGGCCATCCTGTCCCCACTACATTATAAATGGGCAGCAGTAAGGGTGAGAGCAAATAATTTGTCTATCAGTTTAGAGATTGTCAGACTGTTAGAAGCTACATCTAAAGGGATGGACTTTTAATAGAGATTGTGAGCTGAATCACTAGCTGGATGAAGAGGGATTACTCTCTATGTAAGGGAAGATACTTAGCAGCACAAGAAGAGCTGTGGCTGAGGCTGCTAGTGGCCACCAAAATCTTGTATTTATAGCTGGAATATGGCTTCCCAGCCATGGACTACATTTCTCAGCTCCTCTTGTATCTAGATGTAACTAAGTCTCCACACCACTGGAATATAAGAAGATATATGAACCATTTCCAGGCACAGCCCATAAAACCTTGCATATGTACAGTTCCATGTTCTTTTCCTGCAAATTAGATGAGTAATCACTAGAGTGACTTGAAAGCCATGATTTAAAATGGCAGCACCATCCTCAGCCAAAGTCCCTGAGTAACTGTGTGAACAAGGGCTGCTAGCCTGCAATGCTGACCTTGGAACCACTGGTTGGGAGAGAAACTTCTGTATTTATATTCTTTATCACTGGGTCTCTTGCTAAAGTAGCTTAGCCTACCCTAAAAAATACAACTTCCTTTTTCCCTGGAGATCTTGGATCCTTTGAGTGCTTTGCTTTTGTTCTCTAAATTAATGTTTAATATCTATGATATTTATATTGATAACCAGTTACAGTTTTATTAATAAAAATGTTATTCCCCTAAATAATCAGTAACTGTGTACTTAAATAAGATACACTATTCTGTGGCATTGAACAACCCTGGATACACCACTAAACCTAAATACCCCATTTACTTAGGTAACTATATCAAAACACACACAATCTCTGAAATAGCTTTTTATTAAACAGCAAAGCAGAACTGCAACACAATTTAAATGTCTGTAAATTAGGTCACAAAAGGGATGCAAAATGTTTGCAGTTTCACTATTATATATTCATACAGCTAAAGTCATTCATCAACTCTTACACCAATACATAAGATTATTCCATGATTAAAAGTAGCCCAAATCTAATAACCATAAGCTATATTAGTGGATCTCTTTTCATATTATAAGATTTTAGCATTACTTCCATTATTGATTTCCTTACCAAATGGAATCTACAAGCTAAATTTTTAAAAATTGTTAAAGGATGACTAAAACTCTTCAAACCCAGTAGCAGGATCTACAGAAAATTCTAGAACAAGTGAGATAAAATACTGAGCAAGATAATAAGTATACATGTAAAACTCCCATTTTATTCACTATTCTAATACTAACACACTGTTACGGAATTTTGCAAAAGTTGACCTGCTGGGTACGAATCAACTTAGAGACCAAACTCTTTGTAACTGTTCTCATCCAGATGTGGCTTACACAAGGGTAGTCAAACTTAATTATATATATTTCCCAAAAGATCTACTCTGTGCCAGAGAAAACACAAATCTGGAGTGAAAATATTTGAAGTTGGTTACTACTGTTTACCAAGTACTTTTCCACCCTATTTCCATTTTTCCTCAAAATTTTCTATTTTAAACATACACATGACCAGAAATTATATATTTTCAGATAATACAAAATGAGTTATTTTGTGCAAAAAGAAGTTTTTAACAACAAATATTCTCAAGTGAATTCAGTTTCAAAGAAAAACTTTCATTTTTAGCCTCCATCTATTTCCAATTAATTAAAGAGACACTAGCATTCCTATCTTAATACTAAATACACAAATGACAAACCCTAGCTGAGACAGTATCTTATTTTGGTTAAGTTTCAACAATGAAAATACAGGTTACTCTCAGAGATGATTAACTATTAAAATTACTTTTACAAATGTGACACCAATTTTTTTCCTTAAGGGAAGGGAAATAGGAAGGAAGAGGCAAATGGAAAAGAGGCACAAGATGGTGGACAGGGTACATAAAGCTGTGCATTCAGTACATGATTTTGGTCACTTTTTCACAACATGGTGGTTATTTTCTTCTATATCTTACTAATCCTATAATAAAAGACAGTGCTAAACCTACAAATTCGATAAAACATTCATCTTTTAAGTTTCATAAATATATGCAATTCTAATTATAAAGTCTCTACAATACATTTGCACGTTTTCATAGACTAACATAATACACAAACTTATGGAAGCCTCCTGTTATTGTGTTATTTTTGTCTACATCTGACATTTTCTTCATAAATACTCAATGAAGCCACAAAGGTACTGTAACTTTTGGAATCTATCCAAGTTTTAAAGAAAAAATGATCAGCAGCAATTCCATAAAACAGAAGGGTGTCAATCCCTTACTTTCTTTTGCTTTTTGTGTCAGTTGTTTGAAAAACACTAGAAGCTGACATGAGGTTTTCTATATATTGTCCAAGAACTTGGTTTTCTGATTTTAGCTTCAGATTTTCTTCCTTAACTGCATCTACTCTTGCGGAGAGATCTTTATAAAAAATAAAAATGCCCATTATCAATATAACAAAGACAATGATTCCATATTACAAAATTCTTAGGATTCATTCTTAAAAGAGGTAACACAATCCTTAAATTTTAAGAATTCGGATTTTAGAGACAGCAAGGTAAACAAACTGAGTGCAAATTAGTAGACAAATTCCTAAAAATACTTCACATTAGGCTAAATGTTATTCTTTGTAAATAGCATTAATGTTGGGTAGTTAATTTTCAAAAAAGACTTTGTTTTTAAAATGTGAATTCTGGTTCACATTTTATGTCTTATCAACATAAAACCATAACATCTTTACTAGAAATGTTTAAGATATATATCAGGTTAACACAATTGAATTCATATACTGAATACAGGCAGTCAGTTTCCAAGCAACTGATCATCTTGTAACATTATCAAGACATTCAACACATGCAGTTCCTGATGATCATATAAGAAGTTAATTCTGGCTGGGCATGGTGGCTCACGCCTGTTATGCCAGCACTTTGGGAAGCCAAGGCGGGTGGATCATGAGGTCAGGAGTTTGAGACCAGCCTGGCCAACACAGTGAAACCCTGTCTCTACTAAAAATACAAAAAATTAGCCAGGCGTGGTGGCAGACACCTGTAATCTCAGCTACTCAGGAGGCTGAGACAGGAGAATCGCTTGAACCCAGGAGGCAGAGGTTGCAGGGAGCCGAGATTGGCCATTGCACTCCAACCTGAGCGACAGGAGTGAAACTCCATCTCAAAAAAAAAGAAAAAGAAAGAAAGAAAGAAAGAAAGAAAGCTAATAGGGAAGTCACAGATGACTTTTATTAACTCTGTAAAATGTAAGTCAGTGGGAGGTTCTGAGTGACATGATCTGCTCACTGTGGCACCAAAAACACAACCTCTTAATTTCATTAAAACTCAAAAGATGTTTCAGTGTTAGTATTAATTTTATGCAAGACTTAGAAAATGAAAAAATTCAGGTAAATTCCTTTTTAATCTCCAAGGCTAATACATCGTTTCTACTTTAAAACAAGCTTTATTAAAGCGGACTTAGTAACACATTGTGGGGACTTAAAAGGGAGTCTCACACTAGCCAGCATTATGTTAGGCTTTAAAGAGGGAAGCATAATAACACCATTTGACTTGACTGAAGTGTATCTGTTCTTTAAACTACCAAAGCAGGAAGATCATATATATATAAACTTTGAAGTTCATTCTTTTAAAAAATTACACATTCTAACAAAATTTAGCAATATAAATGCTTACAAGTTCAATTAATTGGCTGTCATTCAAATAAACTACAAAATGCAAGCTAACCTTCAAGTGTGTGTTGGAGTTCCAACACTTGATTAATAAGTCTTGTTTTTTCCTCCAGTTCCACCTGATTTTCAGCATCAACTGCTGTAATATAAAGGTTCAAATTTACTATTAATTAACATTAGGTACTATTTGTGTAGAGTAGCACTTAAAAATCTGCAAAATGTTTTATATTCATTCTTACTTGACTTATACAAGAGCCCTGTGGAATAAAATGTTGTATCCCCAAACTGCAGATAAGGACACCAAGGTAAAGAAGATAAAAATAACTTGCCAACCTCTCATAGCTAAGGAATGAAAGCTGCTTTGGTTGGTCCTTTCTGACACTAGATGAGATATAAATAAGGAATTAGCCAAGATCCAACTCTTCTAAACATTGTTTCTCTGCCCTTTCCATTGCTTAATAAAGCAAAACATCCACAAAACCAGGAGTATACAAAAAAGAAAATGAAGAACATACCATCCATGTCAGCATTCATCATCTTGGGCAACAAACTTTTGTGCCTTGGATACAAAATCCTTGATGAATGGTCTACAATAAGAAAAATTTAGAAATATAGATACACACAGCAATAAAATATAAGCCTATTTTTCAAAGGAGGATGATTTTGTTAAATATGACATAGCAGGACTTTTCATATGCTTTACTATTTTTAAGAATAAAATAAATGCCTAATAGGTAAATAAGCAAAGGATATAAATAGTTTGAGTGAGAGAAAATGTTAAGCTTCTTGATAATCAAAAAATACATAAATACCACCGTATAATTATTATTTTTTAAAGGAGGTAATGATCAGTACTGGCAAAGAGTTACAGAAAAACAAATACGCAAACATTGGACACAACTTTTAAATATGTACTCTTTTTGGAAAGCAATATGATAATAAGATTCATAAAAACATTTAAATATTTTTTAACTAAGTATTTTATTCTTGGAAATTTAGGCTAAGGACAATAATGCAAAGAAAGTTATATACATAAAAATCACTTCAATCTTATTTACAACCAAGTCTCAGAAACAACATAACTGCCCACTCAAAGTCTGGTAAATTACAGTTGTGATTTTCTTTTTAAGAAGATATATTTTTATTTATTTATTTATTTAGAAATGGGGGTCTCACTATGTTGCCCAGTCTGTATTAAACTCCCGGACTCAAGCAATCCTCCCTCCTCAGCCTCCTGAGTACAGTTATAATTTCTAATAGAGTGGCTACTGAAAATAATTATGACTATAGTACATGAAACAATGTGTATAAAATTGTATATTCACTGATGTAAATTATATGAAATATACATAAATATGCATAAAAAACATGAAAATGAAAAAATGCTCTGATATTAAGGATGATAGTATGGATGAGGACAAAATTTTCAAATATTCTTCATTAAAGTATTGCTTTACATACACTTTAATATTTTACAAATAAAATTCAAAAGAAAAATTACTATTTAGACCATCTAAAATACTAATATGGAATAAATGAAAAAATGTCCATTCATCAGCTCCTAGTCAGGGTAAAATCAAAACAGACTAATCAGGATGTAAATAAGTAAATAAATACTAACATTTTATTATTCCAATAAAGACTTCTAAATATTAGAACAAAAATTTCTATAAAACATGTTCTGCTCCATTGCTAACAATCATTTCATTCGATGTGTTCAAAATATAGTAAATAATGTTACCAGATTATCACTGAAAACAGATTTGTTACCCAATCTAATCTACTACATTGAAGCGACCTAGACTTGTCAGTGTTATTCTTTCAACAAGTATTCACTGAATATCTTCTATGCCCAAGGCATTGTTATGCCTCCATATCTTAAACAGTAGAAAGTAGACCTATTAAATAAGGATATCTACATACTAGAACTAGAATCACAATAAAGAGGTATCAGTGTAGTACACATTCTCTCACAGCTTCTGTTAATATAAATCTTGTTATACTACAGATACTAACATGAAATTTGAAAATGCCCAGTGAACATCTACATAAATCTTGTTACATTTCAGATACTAACATGAACTTCAAATTAAAGTGCCCAGTGTACATATACACAAACTTCAAGTTTATAGTTCAAGTAAGATAGCACTCACTAGTCTAGAAAAAAATATGTAGGGCTGGGCGCAGTGGCTCACGCCTGTAATCCCAGCATTTTGGGAGGCCAAGGCGGGCAGATCATGAGGTCAGAAGATCGAGACCATCCTGGCTAACATGGTGAAACCCCATCTCTACTAAAAATACAAAATAAAATTAGCTGGACGTGGTGGTAGGCGCCTGTAGTCCCAGCTACTCAGGAGGCTGAGGCAGGAGAATGGCGTGAACCTGGGAGGCAGAGCTTGCAGATCACACCACTGCACTCCAGCCTGGGCGACAGAGCGAGACTCGTCTCAAAAAAAAAAAAAAAGAAAAAAATATGTAATATCCCTTGCATAACATTTATTAAATAATTAACTACAAATGGTATACAATTAATGATGCTGAATAAAGCGACTCCAAGTCTTCCAGCATCTTTCCCCTTATCTAAAACCGCACTTAAAGTTGCTCTGCCCGACCTCTTTCTCACATGGTTTCTCAGGTTCTCTGCATTTCAGATTATTAAATGTTTCCAATAATTCTTTTTTTAAAAGTTATTCAACCTACTGTAGTATTTAAAGACCACACTCCAAAAACTATTCCCCTCCATTGAATCAACATGTCTCTTATAATTGAAGAGGAAGAGTGTTAGTGAAAACTTGATTTGACATTTCCCTGACAGAGAAGCACACTTGTAACCAGGTGCTCCAGTCACTCTCTTTTCATACCATTTCAACCACTGATCTGGCTGAAAGAGGTCTGAGTGAGATGAGAGAGGCAACAACCAAAAGCAAAAGTGATCGTGGGAGTGCTCAGCAGGAGTAAGCTGCAATTTGGCAACTGTATTTGCTAAATAATAAATTAAAGGTGCTTCAAATTTCTCATATCCAATGCTTTTAAGACTACAGCTGGAACATATTTTCATGATAGCTAAGAAGAGTTATAAGATATACAAGCCAAAGCTACAGATAATCAGAGAATGACACAGCTGATTTTGAAGTCAGATATAACAGAGTGATTGGGAAGTCTTCCTTTGCTTATGTTTCAGACTAATATTTAAATTAAACCAAAAAGTTTGCAAAAGCACAAGTGTTCCAAACTCACCAATATAAGACGTAAAGAAAAAGAAGCCAGTTTCTGAAATTCTGACCACATATAATCCAAACAATAGAAAACCTATGCGTGGTTTAGCAACAGTGACTTCATCTTAAAAAGTGAAAGAAAATAAAAAGCAGAAAAACAGGGTGGAGAGGGCTTATTAAAGGAAAAATTACTCTCACACTCAAGATTGGGGCAAAGGCAGGAGCACAAAAGTAGTGCCACAAGAACAGTGCTATAGGATATACAACGCGAGAGAGTACAATTCACACCACAGTCTATGTAAGATTGCACCCCAAGTGTTGTACAGTGCAAAACCTGCCCACTGTATCTGGCAGCCCTGGGCATAAGGGCATTACTCTTTAGTACGGTGAACCACAGTATTACCTGCTGCCTCTCCACAACAAAAGAACAAGAAGCAATTGTATTTTATTGTGATGAGATCAAACAGACCCACCTCAAAATGCTACTATTGTATTAATATATATTCAAAGTCTTTCAGTAGATTTAGGGCAATAAACTGATTTGTTTTACATATGAGATCAAAAGACTTGCTGAGTTCTTTATGTCAAAGTATTTTAGCCACGGATTTTTTCTTTTAAAATAGTATTGATCCTCAAACTGCCCAAAGTCTACATTTAACACAGTACTACATCATAATAGGTACTTAATACTGAGTTTTTCAACTTTTTCAACTATAAAATCCTTTTTTACCTATAGTTGCTATAACATCAATCTAATTCCATGTCAAATATGCTCTTAAAAGTTCACTTTCAACTCCTTCTACTCCTACATATAAACACAAATCTGATGAAAAACGAGAAAATTCAGACCAAGTCTGCTGAAGCATGGGAACACTGAAATGAATTTGGGGTGCTGAGGCTGCTGTGCCTATCCTAAATCACCTTAACCCAGAAATGGATATGGTTCGCTGATATTCTTCAGCTCTGATGTATGCCTAGGTCAGACCTTTTAAAGGTTTCTCAAAAATCACAGTAAATTTGGGTATCTAGCCTTGGTTAGTGGAACGGAATCTAGAATTATTTTTTGATTATTTAAGTCCAGGAGGCAGAACGCAGAGAGAATACAAACCAGGAAATGTGGCAAACATTAGGACAAGATGCATTTAATTAAATAATTTTTGCCATGCACACACACCTGTGACCAAAGACGAGCATCTTACCAAATATTCCCCTATCTTCTTTTATAGTATCTCTAATAGTATACAATATCCACAATATCACTCTCCTCGAGAGGCAGTTTGGCACGATGATTAACAACATGAACTCAGATTACCTGGATTCAAATCCCAGCTCTGCAACTTATAAGCTCTGGAACCTTGGGCAAGGTTAACACCTCAGCCTTAAGTTTCCTCATTTGTAAAATGCAGATAATAACCATATGTATCTCATGGGTTTGTTGTGAGAATGAGTGGATACGAGGTGTTTGCAACAGTACCTAGTACATAGTAGGTATTCAATAAATGTCTGCTATTATCTTCTCTACCTTTTAGCTCTCATTTGGGCAACAAAAAGAATTTAAAGAAAACCATCTGGTCCAGCTGCTTCATTTTACAGATAAATCAAGGCCAAAGACAACAATGGCTTACTGAAGACCAGAGAAGTAGTCAGCAACAGGGCCAAGACTACAACAAACGCCCAAGTGTTTTTTCCACCATTCCACCACAGCTGTTGTCACATCTGAGACTGTAGATTTTGAGACCTTTTTCTAATATCCGTCCATCTTCAGTCACTCAACTTTTCTGCATCTAAAATTGATTTCACCATCTGTCATACTAGAGAACTAGCAAGACTGCTAAAATAGTATCTTCGTGCATTAATGTGCTAAATGCTTTGCATATGTTATTTCATCAAATCAACAGAAGGAAATTGCAATTTACAGATATGGACACTAAATTTCAGAGAGGCTATATATCTTTTACAAAGGCTGTTTCAGAGGTTTCACAGCCAATGTCTCTACCAAGAATTTGAACCCAGGTCTAACTTCACTGTCCACGCTTTTTCCATTATGCAATGGAAGAAACTTTAATATGGCCCTAATCTTAAGTTTGCCAAACATTTTGCTACCCCTGATGTCAAACTCCTCTGAAATCTTTACTAACCAAATCAAGATAAACCCCATTCCCTTTAGGCTACGTCAACTTCAATATAATTTGTCTGTTCAGCTCTGTTCAAGTTCTGCTTTGACTTGTCCTGGTTAAATAATCCAGTTTTTCCACAAGATCAAGGAATTGTTTGGCCAAATGAGGATGTAAACGGAAGCTATACTCTTCAGAGGATGGCTAGCTACACTGATTTTAATCAGGGATACAGGTACCAGAATACATGGGCATAGCTTTGGGTCCTGGGGCATAGACAGCGTGTTGGGAACACCTGGAATGGCATCTGTCCTTATTGTTGCGTAATAGTCTGAGGTTGACACATTGTATAACAGAAGCCTTGCCTTTCAGGAATGTATCCTCTTTCTCCTTTCCAAACCTTACTTCCCAAAACTTGTTCAGCAGGACTCTGGGGAGAAGACGATTCACCAACAAACCCAGGTGCCGCTTTCGCCGCCTGGAAAGACGTTCCAATCCTTATTTTACGGCTCACTAGGCTCCTTCCCCACCTTGGCCTCCCCTCCCAACTCTCAGGCTCTTGCAGAGCAGCCACGAGCAGGTCCAGGCGAGCCAGGTCCCATTCCACCCAAACGCCCCTCCCGCAGTCCAATTCCAGAGCTGGGGGCTGCAAAGCGGCTCCCGACCCAGGAGCTGCGGGGAGAAACCTGCACGATGTCTGCGTCAGGGACCGCGAGAGGCCCTTCTCCCAAAGAACGCCTGGGCCTGACAACGAAAACAGGAGAAAAAGAGGTTGCGCAGGGGTTCTGCAGGGAGCCAGGCCTCCGCCGCCCACCAGACGCCCAGGCCCAAGACCGCTCCTCCCGGGCCCCCGGTGCGCATGGCCGCGTCCAGCCCGCCCCGCCCTCCAGGCCCTCGGAGGTACCGAGGGTGTAGGTCTAGTCGCCTGGGGCCAAGCCCTCTGCTGCCCAGGACGGCCCTCACCTTCTGCTCGAGGCGCCGGGAGAGGGAGGGATCAAGCAGACACCTCAGGCCGGGACACTTGAACCAACTGACGCCGGCAGCTCCGCCCACTCCGCCCACAGAATGTGCGTGAGAAGAATCCCGCCCCGTCCTGGCACCCCGCCCGCCAATCACGACTCGAGGAAACACGCCTGCGCATTAGCTGCCCGCCGCCCCCAAGTCGTCCAATCTCAAAGCACCGGGATCCAGCTTTGCCATCACAAAAGGACACTGACATCCAATCAGGATTGAGGTCTCTGTGGGCGGGACCTGGAAGAGCGACAGCCAATGACAGTAAAGAAGGAAGCTACACCGCCCTAGTGAAGTGGCTCACCGTGTCTCTTAGGAAACCTTGAGAATTGGAGTGAGAATCCCAGTGTGGAAAATCAGGAGAGAGGTTGGTATGAGCGACAGAGAAGTCATTCAAGTTCAAGAAAAGAGCGTTTGCGAACCGAGCAAAGAAAGTCAATGCGACACCATGGTTCCTCAATTCTAAAAGCAGACTTTTTCATATTTTTCTTATTTCCGAAATCGGAAAGCTTATAGTTGCGCTAGTGGAATGTTCCTCTCCTCACGCCCCTCCTCCCAAACTATTATTAAATCTGTAGTGCGTGGCAACTTAATATTTTAGAATTGAGAAAATACCCTAGTGGTACTGAGGCATAGCATTTTTGCTCACCTTACCCCGTTGGAACCTCACAGCAACCCACAGAAAGGAACTGAAGCCTGAGCGTGAATAGGTTTCTTGCTCAAGGTCACACATACGGTATCAAGTGTAGAGTGTTCTTCGTGACACTGCTCATCGTAATCTAGCACTTGACACAAAGAGGCATCCTGCTTTAATATTCGTTGAGTACAAAGCAGACATCCACAGCAATGCATTATTTTGGCTTTGGCACAGTCTCCTGAACTGTAGAGACAAGCCTTATGTCTCCCTGTTTCTTGACTTTTTACTTCTGGCACAGTTTGCTGACACATCGCCTTAATCATTTTAAGAGCTATATAAAGAGATCTTCCATTCACTGTTTTGAGAACTGTACATTTGGCTGAGATTACAATACTCAATTTGAGGACATTTACTAGAATGCAGTGTAGGAGCTAAATAAATGAAAAAACTCCAACATAAATCTAATAGGAGTGCCAAAAAAGAGACACTAGAGAGAATGGATGCAGGCAGTATTCAAAGAGTAATAACTAAGAACTTTCCAAGATTGTGGATTATTTGAATTTTCAGTTTCAAGAAATACTTATTCTTGAGCAGGATTGATATAAAGAATTCTGTGCAATGGTGAAATTGCAGGACACCAAAGATCAAGAGAAACTATTAAAGCAACTTTTTGCTAGAATAATATTTTTAAATGTTTTTAATTGTAGTGAAATATACATAGAATAAAATTTACCATCTTAACCATTTGTAACTTAGTAGTATCAGATACATTCCACATCGATGTTCAACCAATCTCCAGAACCAATCTCTCTTTTCATCTTGCCAAACTAAAACTCTATACCTATTAAACAGCAACTCTCCATTTCCTACTCCCCTCATCCTCTGGCAGTAATCATCTTACTTTCTGTTTATCAGTTTGACTACTCTAGGTACCTCACGTGAGTGGAATGATACGAATTTGCCCTTTTGTGACTGGCTTATTTCATTTAGCATAATGCCTCAGGGTTCATCCATGTTATAGTATATTGCAGAACTTCCTTGTTAAGGCTGAATAGTTCTATATATCATTTATTATGTGTATTATACCACATTTTGTTTATTCATCTATCAGTGGACACTTAGGTTGCTTCCTCCTTTTGGCTATTGTGAATAATACTGCTGTGGACATGGGTGTGCAAATGTCTCTTTGAGACCCTCTTTTCAGTTCTTTTGGATATACACCTAGAAGTGTGCATTAATTTGTGCTGAATCATATGGTAATTCTATTTTAAAGCAACTTTTTAAAAACTGGTATTGACATAAGAATAGACAAAAAGAAAATTAGAAAAAACAAAAAGGATACCTGGAATTTGGTATATAATAAAGATGTCTGGTGAGGAATAACTGTTTCTAAGGTTGTGGGAAAAAACTATTATTCATTACTTGGGAATGTAAATTAGTACAGTAACTGTTCATAGGATATAGAAGACACAAATTTTATTGGTTCTAGTTAAATTGGCTATTTATATAAAAATAAGAAATTCGATCCTGATACAACAGAAATAAAACTAAATTCCAAATGAAATAATGACCCAAAATGTGAGAAACAAAACTCTAAACTTTTAGAAGAAAAGCATATGTCTTTATGACATCACCATAGGGAAGAAACAGCATGATTCATTAAGGAAAGATGTAAAATATTATTTTAAAATTTAGAAGTTTTACAAACAGAAGAGAAGCCATCTCTAATCAAGTTAAAAACAAGCCACAGGTTGGCAGAATATAGTAAAACTCTGAAAATATAAAGAATTCAGACACATCAATAAGGAAAAGACAACTCAAGATAAATATATTCAAATAACATAAGTAGGCCACTTACAGAAGAGGAAAACTCAATGGCCAGAAAGATTTTTTTAAAAATGTTTACCTTCACTAATAATTAGGTAAAATAACATTAAAACAATTAGATAAAGGGGCATATTCATCAAGAAGACGCAAAATCCTAACCACAGTGCTAAAAAATAGCAATGAATCAAAAATTAATTGAATTCAAACAGTCCATTACTTCCTGCTCTGCAATTTGTAAAACAAGTATACAGAAAATCTAAGTATACAGAACTCAGGTCCCAAACTTTTCAGTATATTAGAATCACCTGGGAATCTTTTAATTATTCTAGTGAACAGACCACACCTCAAAATAAATTACAATCTTAAGGAGTGAGATACAGGCATTAGTGTTTTTGAAAGCTAAGAAGCTGATTTTGAAAAAAGGCTGGCAAATTTCTGAACTATTGATATAGAAGACCTGAACAATCCTATCAGCCAACTTGACCTAATGGACGTTTGTAGAACATTCCACCCAATAACTGAAGAACACACTTTCTTTAATAGACTCCACTGTGTATCATCAAACAAATCTCAGCAAATTTAAAATAATTGAAATAATAAAAATTATTCTCTCTACCCAGAAAGGAATTAAGCTAGAAATCAGTAACAGAAAGATATTTGTAAATCCCCAAATAGTTAGAAATCTAACTATGTACTTCTAAACAAACCATGGGTCACAGGGGAAGTCACACACAAAAAAATTAGAAAGTAATTTTAAACTAAAATGTAAACATATCAAAAGTTGTGGGATGAAGCTAAAGTAGTGCTTAGAGGGAATTTTTTTTTTTTTTTTTTACCATTAAATGCTTATATGAGAAAAAAAGGTTCCAAATCCAGAATCTAAGCATTCATTTTAAGATATTAGGAAAAGAAAAATGAATTAAACTCAAAGCAAGCACATGAGAGAAAATAATATAGAGCAAAAAATCAATCCTATTGAAAATCATAAAACAATAGAGAAAATAGTAAAACAAAAAGGCGGTTCTTTTAAAGGAATAATAAATGTTAAAACTGTAGGCAGACTTATCCAGGAAAAAAAAAGGAGAGGGGCACCACAAATAACCAATATCAAGAATAAAAGCAGGGACATATTATAGATACTGAAGCCATTAAAAGGAATATTATGAAAAATCTTATGGCAATAAATTTGATAATTTAGCTTTTCACAGTGGTACCAAGGTAATTCCATGGGAATAGATAGATTATTATTTTCAACAAGTGTTGCTGGAACAAGTTGATATCAATATGCAGGAAAAATGAATATCAAGCTCTACCTCACAGCATACACAGAAATGTTAATTCAAAATGGACCAGAGTCGAAAACATAAAAGCCAAAATTATAAATCTTCTGGAAGAAGACAGAGAAGAAAACCTTCATCCCCTTGGTGTTGGCCAAATTTTTTGAGATGGGTCACAAAAAACAATATAAAAAAAATTTAAATAATTGAACTTCATAAAAGTTGAGGTTTTCTGCTCTCTATAAGACATCATAATGAAAATGAAAAGATAATTCACAGGCTTGAGAAAAACAATAGTCACAATACGTTAACAAATGACTTGAATTCAGAATATCTAAGAGCTATTTCAATCAATAATAGGAAAACATTCCAAAAATACAGAAATACTAGCCAGCAATTAGAAAGGAATAAATTTCTGAGATATACATAAGAACAAACTTGTTGGTAATAAGTGAATCTAAAATATTTATGTTGAATGAAAATAACCAGATACAAAAAGTACAGACTTTATTGTTTTCTTAATGTAAAGTTCTGGAGCAGATAAACCTTATCAGTTGTGACAGAAATCAGATCAGTGATTGCCTGGGGTGGAAGCTGAGAGGAGGGCTGCCTCAAAAAAGCATGATGGAACTGTTTGGGGCAATGGAAATGTCCTATAATATCTTGACTGATTGGTGTGGTGATTACACAGTGTATGTGAATGTCAAAAGTCATCTTCCATAACTTAAAATGTATGCATTTGATAGTAATTTTTCCTCAATAAAATTGATCATTTTTTAAAAATGAGAAGACTAGTGTATTAGGGTTCTCTAGAGAGACAGAACTAATAGGATATATATTTGTAGAATATATATATCCTATTAGTCATATATATATATTTTATATATATATGTGTGTAAAGGGGAATTTATTAAGTAGTATTAACTCACACAGTCACAAGTCCCACAATAGGCTGTCTGCAAGCTGAGATGAAAGGAAGCCAGTCCAAGTCCCAAAAACTGAAGAACTTGGAGTCCAATGTTCGAGGACAGGAAGCATCCAACATGGGAGAAAGATGTAGGCTGGGAGGCTAAGCTTATCTAGCCTTTTCACGTTTTTCTGCCTGCTTTATATCCTGGCCACACTGGCAGCTGATTAGATGGTGCCCACCAAGATTAAGAGTGGATCTGCCTTTCCCAGCCCACTGACTCAAATGTTAATCTCCTTTGGCAACACCCTCACAGACACACCCAGGATCAGTGCTTTGCATTCTTCAATCCAATCAAGTTAACACTCAGTATAACCGTCAAGAACTAGCCATGATTTTTTCAGAGTCTACAATGCCCTAGGTATGCTACATGTGTTGTTTTATACTTAGTCCTCAAACCATCCAGTCAGCTATGTATTATCAATTCCATTTTACAGGTAGGAAATAAAGGATCAAAGACAGTCTTGTCCAATATCATAAAGCTAGTGAATATAGTCTGAATTCAAACCTATCCTTTTATTTGTAAAATGAGTATCATAATACCTGCTTTACTGAACTGTTACTAGGATTGCTAGAATTAAATAAAAATAAATAACTGCAAAGACTCCAAATTGAAATTACTTTAGAACCACCACCCAAAGAAGGTGGGTTGGAACTTGGAGCCTCAACCTAACCAACTCATGTTTCTACTAAATTAAAAATATCAACATTCTCCATAGGATTTAAACAGGACCCAGGGACTTATAACATAATAGTCAGAATATTCAGGATCTAATTCACAATTATTCTGCTTATGAAAAACCATGCAAATCTCAATTCCCGTGAGAGTAACAACAAATACCAACAGTGAGATAACACAAATGTTAAAATTATCTGCAAATGATTTTAAGCAGCTATTACAAAAATACCTGTGTAAGCAATCATGAAAAATCCCAAGATAGAAATGATAATTGAAAGTATGACTAACATAAATAGAAGATATAAATAAAAACCAAATGGAAATTTTTAAACTGAAAAATAATATAATTATTTAATTACATTTTTAAATTTTAATGAAATTTAAAACTGTCTGCAAAGAATCAGTGGCAGGATGGAGATGAAAGAGGATTTAGTGAATTTGATAATTTCAGTAGAAATTATCCAATCTGAACAACAGAGAGAAAAATTATTGAAATAAAACATGAACAAAACCTCAGGAATCTGAGGGCCAAAAAAGATCTAACACTTGAGTCATCAGAGTCCCAGAAAGAAAGGAAAAATAGTATTGTACTGGAAAACGTTTGAAGAAATAAACATTTTCCAAGTATGGCAAAAGACAATCTCATAGGGAAAAAGTTTCATTAAGAAAATGTATTAAAAGGCCCTAGGGGGAGGGGTATAGTTAAAAAGATTACTAGAAACAGTTATCTAGACTCTGAGCATCAATGTTACTAACATCACAAAGAGAGACAGATATCATTTACTTTCTAATGGAAAATGAATATACCATCACCTGTGAAAGTCTGATTTAAAAAAATTGAAGCCTGACTTGATCAAGCCCATAAATTATCAATTTAACAGGAAATACAGAGAACTGATAAATATGTCAAATCTACCACCTGCATAAAATTATCAAAATCCAGCTATGAGGCTGGGTGCAGTGGCTCACGCCTCTAATCTCACCACTTTGAGAGGCCGAGGTGGGGGGATCACCTCAGGTCAGGTGACCAGCCTGGCCAACATGGCAAAAACCCATCTCTACTAAAAATACAAAAATTAGCTGGGTGTGATGGTGGGCATCTGTAATCCCAGCTACTTGGGAGGTTGAGGCAAGAGAATCACTTGAATCCAGGAGATGGAGGGTGCAGTGAGCCAAGATCATGCCACTGTACTCCAGCCTGGTGACAGAGTGAGACTCCATCTCAAAAAAAAAAAAAAAAAAATTCCAGCTATGCAAAACACTACAGGACACAGATTTTAAAACCAAAACAAACAAAACCCTTTTCTTTACCAAATAAATTGCGCTTCCCTATAAATATATACACCTAGTATGTACCACAAAAGTTTTTTTTTAAATGAAAAAATAAATTGCACTGGAGGAAAAGAAGTGGAAAGGAAACTTGTAGATTAAAGACATTTAAAATATGTAAACCAAAAATAAAATTATAAGCACCCCCCCAAATATCTGAATGGATCCCTCAACCAAGGGCATTCCAAAGTTAACCTGAAAAGCTAGTTCAGGCCATGATATGAAGGGGTTCAGACATGCCTCATTATACCCTTCTCCCTTTTAGAATTCAGGAAAAGTCGACCAGCATTAACATCAACAGAGACCTGAAGTCTGATAAGAAACATTTACAATTGGCCGGGCATGGTGGCTCAAGCCTGTAATCCCAGCACTTTGGGAGGCTGAGGCGAGCGGATCACAAGGTCAGGAGATCGAGACCATCCTGGCTAACACGGTGAAACTCCGTCTCTACTAAAAATACAAAAAAATAGCTGAGCGTGGTGGCTGGCGCCTTTAATCCCAGCTACTCAGGAGGCTGAGGCAGGAGAATGGCGTGAACCTGGGAGGCGGAGCTTGCAGTGAACCAAGACCAGCCTGGGCAACAGAGCAAGACTCCGTCTCAAAAAAAAAAAAAAAAAAAAGGAAACATTTACAATCTATTCTCTCTGCACCTGCTACCTAGAGGCTTATCTGCATGATAAAACTTTGGTCTTCATAATCGTTTATCATTTTAGCCCATACATTCCTTTCTATTGATTCCAGGTCTTTAGTTAATAACTTAACTCTTTCAACCAATAGCCAATCAGAAAATTTTTAAATCTACCTATAAGCTGGCAGTCCCCACTTTGCATTGTCCTGCCTTTCCAGATGGAACCAATGTACATCTAATGTGTATTGACTGATGTATTATGTCTCCCTCAAAAGTAAAAAAGCAAGCTGTACCCCGATCACCTTGGGAACATATTATCAGGACCTCCTAAGGCTGTGTTATGGGCACATCCTTAACCTTGGTGGAATAAACTTTCTAAATTGATTGAGACCTGTCTCAGATACTTTTGGTTCACAACTATATATTTTAAAAATAGACAGAAAAACCTATGGTTTATTTTGGATGCACCTTTGGATGATAAAACTATTTTTAAAATGCAAAAAAATGATTGCCATAAGATAGGATATAGTTACTTTAGAGTGTTTACCTTTTTCAAATTCCAGAACCAAATTATGTTTGCTAATTTAAACTTTAAAATAAGTCTTTAGAAACTCTATCTAAAAAAGATAACATACAAAAAGATAACTATTAGAGAGTAATATATCTTTCACAAGATGTTCAAATTTGATAAAACAGTGTTGCTGATCATTAAGATGTACCTTAAATGATTAGGGGGAAAAAAACCCACCTTGAAATGACCAAAAGATGCCTAAAAGAATAGTACATGTAAGTGGGTATAAAAAAAAAGTTGAAATTTTGACAAACTGATCATGAAATAAACATTCATTAAACTACATATTTATTTTATTAAACTACATGTTTATTTTATACAGGTTCTACATTTGTATTATATTTTTCAATAAAAATGGTTTTAAAAATTACTTGGCCATAAAAAAATTCCCTCTTCTGGGTGGGGCGTGGTTGCTCACGCCTTTAATCCCAGCACTTTGGTGGGCGGATCACCTGAGGTCAGGAGTTCAAGACCAGCCTGACCAACATGGTGGAGCCCCATCTCTACTAAAAAATACAAAATTAGCCGGAAGTGGTGGTGCATGCCTGTAATACCTTGGAAGGGATTACAGAAAAGGCTCAGGTAGGGGAACCGTGAATTATGTATTCATCTTGCGCTCAGCAAATCGGCACTTTACATAAGATAGGGTGAACATGGAGTAGTTACCTATGGAGATATTTAACCTTTTGTCTGTAGCTATCTGCTTAGGAACAGAAGGAAAGGCAGCTCTTGCATGACTCAGCTTTCAGCTTATTTTCAGCTTTCAGACTTGGGACGCTGAGGCAGGAGAATTGCTTGAATCCAGGAGGCGGAGGTTGCAGCGAGCCGAGATGGCGACATTGCACTCCAGCCCGGGCAACAAAAGCGAAACTCCGTTTCAAAAAAAAAAAAAATCCCTCTTCTGAATACGGAAAGGCTATAAGTAGAAATAGAAACCACTGAAATTGCATAGAAATATTTAATTATAAGGTGAACATTCATGTGACCTGAACTATGTGAATATTGATAATATAGTTCATCTAAACAAAGGCACAAAATTAAAATTTTTTCATAGAGAATGGGGGAAGTCCTAATTGAAAACTGTACAAGGCAATGTATTATGTGGGGGAAGAAATGATAAATAATGAAACAGAGAACTTCCAAGATCTTTTTGATGTTCCAGTCTGGCACACTCTCATTGTGCACATACAAGCTGCTATTTTGTCTTAAGTAATTAGAGGGTTCTAAACATACTGTGGATATTTTCAGGTGAAATATGCTAAATGGAAGCATTTTTTATAACTTTCAAGTATAACCAGGTGTGTTCTCTGATGCTTTAAGCTCATTAATTTGCAAAACATGTTTCATTTCATTCCTAAATAAGAACTCACATTTTCTTTTTTACTCATTTTTTTCACTTGAAAGGTTATTGAATTCATTGGAGAATGCTGTTCTGAATTTGGTGAGTAAAGAATATAACCTATTTGTTAAAACTTGATTTCAAAACTAGATGTAACTGTATACTACAGACTAGTATACTATACTCAACAGTATACCATATAGCTATTTGGTAAATTAAGGTGTTCATGTATACTTTTCTCAAGATTACAATTTCTGATAATAACCAAGAGTAAACAAATTTGATCAGTCATTTTCATTTATTTGTTCAATAGGTAGAGGAAATGTAAGAAATTACCCATGTACTTTTAGAGTTTCTCAAGCAAGAATTGCAAAGGATTTCAAGGTCCTTATGGAATCAACCTTTGGACTTTAACATAAAAACAGAAATAGTTAGGAATGATTCTGTGCAGTTTCGGTGCTGTGAAAGGAGAATAAAAACTCAAGACTCCAATTCACTCTGCCAGAAGGAAAAAAAATAAGCTGAAAGCTGAGTCATGCAAGAAGCTGCCTTTCCTTCTGTTCTTAAGCAGATAGCTACGTATAAAAGGTTAAATATCTCTATAGGTAGCTACTCTATGTTCACCCTATCTCATGTAAAGTGCCCATTTGCTGCGCACAAGATGAATACGTCATTCACCATTCCCCTACCTGCGCCTTTTCTCCAGTGACATGTAGATTACTATACCCTCGCTCTTCCCTCTCCAGCCCACTTTTCCCCTTTAAATACTGAAGCTCTCAAAGTCATCCTTGGATAAAGGAACAGACCACAGCCTGTTTCTCTGATTCTGTGTTCTTTTCTTCCACGTGTGTCCTTAACCTTGGCAAAATCAACTTCTAAATTAATTGAGACCTATCTCAGATACTTTTTGGTTTACAGTCCTTATTTGTCTCTAGATAATATTTTCAATTAGCATTTCCCCCAGAATTGGTATTTATACCTCTGGTTGTACAAGATGAATTTTTAAAAATAGTTACATATTTATTTTATTATAATATGAATAATACAACTAATTCTCAATTCACAGTTGTTAACATGTTGCTTAGAATAAAGCTAGGTTCAAAACTGATTTTAATTAAATGGTTAATTTAATGTGGCAAAAATCATGATGTTGGTATGCAAATGACTGGTTCAGAAATGTTTGCCAACAATGTGACAAACATTGGTTTGAAGAAGAAGAAACCTGGGTTCTTGCTCTGGCTCAGCCTAGATTCAATTCATTCCATTCTTTACTCATTTAAAAGTTTAGTTTTGTGTCTGTCGTGAGCTAGATATTATGCAGCATTCAAATATTTGAAATTAACCATCAGACTGCAGGGAGTTAGTCACTTTCCTGTCCACCCCTGTTTCCTCAAGTGAGGGCTTGGAAGAGAGTTCATTTAGCTTCTTAACATGGTATAAAATAACATTAAGAACTTTATCAAACAACACTACCAGTGAGTTAGAGTGAATGGTTCCCCAGATTTAAGAGTCAATCTTTGCTGGTAAGATTGTGTCTGACCATCCAGCTTTTGGCACTCTGCCTGTCACAGGTTCTCAAAGCATATTTCCTGAGTGAGTTGTCATTGAGCCACCTCATTCCAGCATTTGTGATTTTGTGATTCTCTAAACATGAATCTATATTTTCAGTCATGTCAGCTGGGTACATGTTCACTAAAATTTTATAAAAATAATCTGGCTTTAGGCTGGGCATGGTGGCTTATGCCTGTAATCTTTGGGAGGCCGAGGTGGGTGGATCATGAGGTCAGGAGATCAAGACCATACTGGCCAACATGGTGAAACCCCGTCTCTACTAAAAATACAAAAATTTGCAAGGCATGGCAGTGCGCACCTGTAGTCCCAGTTACTTGGGAGGCTGAGGCAGGAAAACTGCTTGAACCCAGTAGGTGGAGGCTGCAATTAGCCGAGATCATGCCACTGCACTCCAGCCTGGGTGACACAGCAAGACTCCATCATATGTGTCTAGAATGATAAAGGAGATTCTGTTTTTAACAAGCATAAAGTAATTCTCTGAAGAGCATAGAAATCAGGGTTACAGGGATAACTAATACTTTTATTTATTTATTTATTTATGAGAAAGGGTCTTACTCTGTCACCCAGGCTCATGTACAGGGTCTTGCTCTGTCACCCAGGCTGGAGTGCAGTGGTGCGATCTTGGCTCACTACAACCTGCACCTCCCGGGTTCAAGTGATTCTCCTCCTCAGCCTCCCGAGCAGCTGGGATTACAGGTGCCTGCCACAACAACCAGGTAATTTTTGTATTTTTAGTAGAGATGAGGTTTCACTATGTTGGTCAGACTGGTCTCGAACTCCTGACCTCAAGTGATCCACCCACCTGGGCCTCCCAAAGTGCTGAGATTACATGCGTGAGCCACCATGCCTGGTCGATAACTAATATTTTATAAAAGAATGCACCTGGCCTTCTTCCTTCTTGCCAAACGCCACCAACATGGTGTTCAGGCACTTCGTGGAGGTTGGTCATGTGCACTACATCTCCTCTGGACCTCGTGCGGGAAAATTGGTCGCAACTGTAGATGTTATTGATCAGAACAGGGCTTTGATTGATGCACCTTGCACTCAAGTGAGGAGACAGACCATGCCTTTCTTTTTTTTTTTTTGAGACAGAGTCTGGCTCTGTCTCCCAGGCTGGAGGGCAGTGGCGCAATCTCGGCTCACTGCAAGCTCTGCCTCCTGGGTTCACGCCATTCTCCAGCCTCAGCCTCCCAAGTAGCTGGGACTACAGGCACCCACCACCATGCCCAGCTAATTATTATTATTTTTTCTTTTTTTGGTATTTTTCGTAGAGTCAGGGTTTCACGGTGTTAGCCAGGATGGTCTCAATCTCCTGACCTCATGATCTGCCCTCCTCAGCCTCCCAAAGTGCTGGGATTACAGGCGTGAGCCACCGCGCCCAGCCAGACCATGCCTCTCAAATGCATGCAGCTCACTGATTTCAACCTCAGGTTTCCACACAGTGCCCACCAGAAGTATGTCCGACAAGCCTGGCAGAAAGGAAACATCAATACAAAATGGACAGTCACACGATGGGGCCAAGAAGATTGAAGCCAGAGAAAGGAAAGCCAAGATGACAGATTTTGATCATTTTAAAGTTGTAAAGGCAATGAGGAACAGAATAATCAAGAATGAAGTTAAGAAGCTTCAAAAGGCAACTCTCCGAAATCTTCTCCCAAAAAAGCACCTGCTGTGAAGGGTGCTACTGCTGCTGCAGCTGCTGCTAAAGTTCTAGCAAAAAGATAACTGCCACGGGCAAGAAGGCTCCAGCTCAGAAGTTTCCTGCCAAGAAAGCCACAGGCCAGAAGGCAGCGCTGCCTCCAAAAGCTCAGAAGGGTCAGAAAGCTCCAGCCCAGAAAGCACCTGCTCCAAAAGCGTTTGGCAAGAAAGAGGCGATTAGAAAAGTAATAAAAGTTCTATTTGGAAAAAAAAAAAAGAAAGAAAGAAAGAAAAGGAGGCACCCGAGTTATAAGCAAGGCTCTAAAATGCTAGACTGCTTATGGATTTTAAAAATTGCATTATACAAACATGATCCTTATAGTTTTGTTTCCCTGGTAACCATTTATGATAAAAATAATCAACTTGATAGAGTTCCTCTGTCAGCTTTTGTCAAGGTCTGGGATGTTATCCTACAGCTGACCCTTGAATGATGTGGGGCTTAGGAGGTGCCAATACCCTGTGCAATGGAAAATTCATGTATAACTTTTGACTTCCCCAAAGTGTAATTGCTAATAACCTATGTTGACTGGAAGCATTACCAATAACATAAACAGTCAGTTAACACATATTTTGTATGTGTATTGTATTCTTACAATAAAGTAAGCTAGAGAAAAGAAAATGTTGTTAAGAAAGTAATAAGGAAGAGAAAATATATTTACTTTTCATTACGTGGAACTGGGTCATCATAAAAATCTTCATCTTCTTCATCTTCACATTGAACAGGTTGAGGAAAAGCAGGAAGAGAAGGGGTTGGTCTTCCTGACACAAGGGCAACAGAGACAGAAGAGATGGAGGAGGGAAAGGGAGGAAGGAGAGTCAGGACACTCGTGAAACTTTATGGAAATACATTGTAATTTCTGTCTGACTTTTTGCTTCTTTTCATTTCTCTTAGAATGTTTCTATATGGTAACACCTTTCTTTCACTGGTTTAGTTTCAGTGCCTGTGTCAAAGAAGTTTCAGTGCCTGCATCATAGAAGGGTCCATGTCATTCTTTTTGTCCAAGAAGTCAAAAGCAGTCTTGAATAATTGGAACCCCTCTGCCAGATTGTCTAACGTCAATTTGTTTTCTGGCACTGCCTTTTCTATGTCTTCTTTCTCATCAAGTGGCACTGGTTTGGAAGCACCAATCTCCACCACATCTTCTTCTGTTAATTCCTCTGGTGTGGTGTATATTAACTGTTACATTTCTGCAAGATCCAGATCTTGAAACCCTTCACTTTTCACTTTTTTTTTTTTTTTTGCCATAGCCATAATATCGTTCATGATTTCTTTGATTGGCTCTGTGGTAAATCCTGTGAAGTCATGCACAATATCTGGATAGTTTTCTCCAGCATGAATTTAGTATTTCAATCTTGATGACCTCCACACCTTTCTTTTTATAACAACGATGACATCTTCAATGGTGTTATCATTCCAGACTGTCATGATACTCTATCAGAGTTCTCTTCCATGGCATTGACAATCATTTCCATTGAGTACCTTGTGTAATAAGGCTTAAAGATTCTTAGGAGCCAAGGATCTAGAAACTGAATTAAAGACATTGTTTTGGGGGGCAAGTAGACCACATTGACAGCTTCAGTGTTGAATTCATGGGGTTCTGGGTGGCCAGAGGCACTGTCCAATATCAGAAAAAAATTTAAAGGTAGTCCCTATGGGCAAGGTAATTCCTGACTTCAGGGACAAAGCACTGATGTATCCAATCCAGAAAAAGGGTTCTCATTGTCTGGGCCTTCTTGTTGTACAACTATAAGACTGGCAGCTGATGTTCTTCTTTTCCCTTCAAGGCTCAGGGATGAGCAGCTTTATAGATAAGGGCAGTCCTGATCATAACCCCCCCTGCATTTGCACAAAACAGTAGAGGTAGCCTGTCCCCTCCTGCCTTAAATCCTGGTGCTATCTTGTCTTCCTTACTAAGAAACGTCCTTCGTGGATTCTTTTTTCCAGAACAGGGCACTTTGATCTGCATTAGAAACCTGTTCAGGCAGATATTCTGTCTCCTCAATGATTTTCTTAATGGCATCTTGGAACTTGTCTGCTCTCTCTTGGTTGGCAGAAGGTTCTTCTTTCATTATCCTGACATTTTTAAAGCCAAACCTCTTCCTAAAATTATTAAACCATCCTTTGCCGGCATTAAATTCTTCAGGTTTATATCCTTTGCCTTCCTTTTGCTCTAAGTTGTCATATAATGACTTTGCTTTTCCTCAAACCACATCAAGTTTATAGGTATGCATTTCTTATAGGAATCCTGCATTCCCACAGAAAAACTGCATTTGCAATACTAGACAAAAAGGTATTTTGCAAAAAGTGTAAGTTTTTCATGCTTGCCGGTGTAGCTGCAGCGATAGCTTCATGAATTTCCTTTTCTTTTTTTACAATCATTCTTAAGCTGAATTCATTTATCTTGAAATGATGGGCAACCACAGCTGCAGACTTCAATCTACAATACATATCAAGCAATTCAACTTTTCCTTGTAATATCATGAATTTTCTCTGCTTCTTGGGAGCACTTCCAGCATTCATAGTGGCACTTTGTATGGGTGCCATGGTGTTATTCAAGGTTTACAGTATTGCACTAAACACAATGAAAAACACTAGAGAACCAAAGAAGATTACTTTTTACTGCAATAGGCAATTTACCAGAGAGATGAACTGCTCACACAGAGATGATTAGCGTCCCATGGCATTTTAAGTGGATACTCACAGCACTTAAGCTCACAGCGATAGCAACAGGAAGTGACTGTGAAATTATTACAATAGTACAGTAGGTACTATAGTTAATTTTATGCACTTATGATTTAATACAGCATCTGTACATTTGTTTACATTTCTCTCAATGGTAAATGGTGCCATGTGTGGTCTGTAAGCATGTGCATAAGTTTTGATAAATTTTAACTTTTTATAATTTGTGCTATTTTATGGTAATAGATAATAACACAGACTAGTATCTACATATGTTTATGCATTTGTGACATGCCTAATCTTTTAATATATTTCTAAGCTACGAAGTTTGTGAATTTTTCCAAATTGTCACAATCTCCAAAAATTTTTCCTTTATATTTACTGAAAAAAATGCATGCAAGTGGACTCATGCAGTTCAAACCCATGTTGTTCAAAGGTCAACTGCACTTGCAAGCTAACGATTGCCTGTTTCATGAATGCTGGTGGAAGACATGAGGTGTCTGGGTCAGAGTTCAAGGACTCTTTTCCTCCCAGCTCATCATGAGCTTCGTGCTGATTTTTGCTGCTACCTATGTCTCCCAAGTCCCACAGGGATGAGGCAGAAGGCCCCTGTAGATGCCTGCACATGCAGTGGGTTATGATATAGGAAAGGAACATTGAGTTTGGGGAATCTTTGGCTTTTATGGCAAGTGTAAGCAAGCTTGTTCTTTAACCAGAGAGGCATTACCTCATCACTTAAAGTTGCTCTCTGCAAACATACCTGAGTAAAGCCTGGTTGGGGCCTATATTCTTGGTATACCAGCAAGAATATGCAATGACACTTCCATCCCAGTGTGCTTCTCCCAGAAACCTCTAAGTTGAATGATCTTTAGTTCTGTGTCAAACTCCTGTTTTTCTTCCTCCTTCCTTATACAGTATCTTAAGGGAAATACTACAAAATGTCTCAGAAAGTGTTGGTTGGATATCTAAAGTTTAAAAAGGAAGCATCCACACAAGCTGGAGATTAAAGAAGCATCAGTAGAAGTCGGTGACCATTAACAGAAATATTTTTAAAATAAGTCGGGTAGTATTTTTGTAGCTCTCTCCCTAACCTTTCTTTTCCACTATTTGACCAAACTCTACAACGATAAGAAGTAACAGCCAGGCACAATGGCTCACGCCTGTAATCCCAGCACTTTGGGTGGCTGAGGTGAGCAGATCACTTGAGGTCAGGAGTTCCAGACCAACTTGGCCAATATAGTGAAACCCTGTCTCTACTAAAAATACAAAAATTAGGCCAGGCGTGGTGGCTCGGCCTGTAGTCCCAGCTACTTGGGAGGCTGAGGCAAGAGAATCGCTTGAACCCAGGAGGTGGAGGTTGCAGTGAGCCAAGATCACACTACTGCACTCCAGCCTGGACAACAGAGCGAGCCTCTGTCACAAAAAGAAGAAGAAGAAGGAGAAGGAGAAGGAGAAGAAGAAACAAGCCTGTCTTCAGCCTGCCTTTAGTTTGTTTTAAAACAATTGCTTAAAATTAATAATTGCCAGTATAGTTAGTAACACTCATCGCAGTGAAGCAAATCATGCCCAGTGTAAAGCAAAGATACGGCCAGGCTCTCTTTTTCCTTCTCCAGTGAAGGCAGAAAGCTAAAGAAAGCCTTGCTACTAAGGGATACGGGCTGTGGCTGTGTCCTGCTCAGAATCAATCTCAGTGTCTGCTCTAAAGGCTGATGACAACTAGTTTAAATCAAGTTCAAGTCCCCTTCAGCCTTAGAAGAAATAGCTCCTCAAGTTATGGAAAGATCCCAAAATTCCTTGCAACTCATTCTTTATTATAGAATTGTGAGCTCTGGAGTTTGCAGATTTTCTTTTTGTACTACATGAAGCACATTATAAGAAAGTATCCTGTAGCTTTCATTTTGGGGGAAAATAGATATAGTCCTCAGAGATATTCTGAATCCATTCTTGTCACTCACAGAAGTTTCTTCACAGGAGATCTCCATGACTCTTTATGTTTCAAGGTATTAATTTCACTTGGAGCATTGTTTCTCCCACCCAAAGAATTTTATGTTAAAATACACTATTTTATTTATTTATTTAGAGACAGGATCTCGCTTTGTCACCCAGGCTGGAGTGCAGCGGCACAATCATGGCTCACTGCAGCCTCAACCTCCTGGGCTCAAGTGATTCTCTTGCCTCAGCCTCTCAAGTAGTTGGGACTACAGGCACAGAACCATGCCCGGCTAATCTTATTTCTTGTAGAGATGAGGTCTCACTATATTGCCCAGGCTGGTCTCAAACTCCTGGGCTCAAGCGATCCTCCCACTTTGGCCTTACAAAATGTTGAGATCACAAGTGTGAGCCACTATGCTGGCCTAAAATACATTTTAATAGAGTTTTTCCTAACAAGCACCATTGGCCGCAACTGAACTCAGCATTTTAACATTTTCATGTGACGGTCAGTTCTAGATTTGATGTAAAAGGCCCAACGTGTAACTCTTAGCATCACTTTGCAAAACAACAACAACAACAACAACAACAACAACAAAACCCACTGCCATGCTGCAAGAGATCATTGGCAGAAATGGTGATTACAGTGCTTATCCTACAGGTCTGTCAACAAGATAAAACAAGAAAATCTGAGAGAAGTTGCCTGGCAGGGTGTCAGTACTCTTGGCATACCAGCAAAACTATGTAGTGAAACTCAGGGGCCATCCCAACCTGCTTCTCCCAAAAACCTCTAAATGGAATAATCTTTAGTTCTGTGTCAAATTCTGATTTATCTTCCTCCTTCTTTATACAGTATCTTAAGGGAAATATTACAGAATGTCACAGAAGATGTTGGTTGGATATCTAAAGTTCAAAAAGGAAGAGAACCACTTGAGCTGGAGATTCAAGAAGCATCAGTAGAAGTCAATGGCCATTAATAAAAACATTTTTTATTAAAATATTGAATCTGAATAGAAACCTCCTGTATTTCATTTCTTAAATTCCTTGAGGGTAGCAACTGCATCTTCTGCATCAATGTAGCCCCTGCCAAGCATAGCGCCTGAAGGCAGGTCCACAGACATTGGCTGAATAAACGAGTGCTCTGCTCCCAGTCCGTACTTTCTCTGTGTCATAAAAAAGCTGACGTGTCTGTGCCGCATTTGAGGATGACACTGGATTTCCACAGTGCCTTTTCACCTCAGAGCTCATATTACTTCCTATCAAGTTATTTCCCTGCCCCTCATCACATCCCAGTGAGAAAGCAGAAAATCCTAGTTCCTTACTGTTCCGGTAGTGGCTCTTCACGCTTACAGAACATTACGCACACCTGGAACATCACCTAGAGGGACACTGACGTCACCTCATCATAACATACGTCTCTGGCAACTGTCAGGAGATATTCCAAGTAAACAAAAAGACACCGTGAATGCCACTTAGGGGTTCTACACAGGGAACTGTTAGTGATAAAAGCCTATTTATTCTCTTTGAGATGGTATACTGGTGACCTCTAGTGGCAAAATTGGTTCAAAATCTGCTTCTATTTCCCACAAAATTTACTTCTTTATTAATTCATACTTTAATTTTATCCTTTATTTAGTAACATTCTCTACTTGTGGAATGTTCTTAATTATGCACAATGATTTGTGTCTGTTCATATCCAAGTAGTACAATTTTAGCATTTCACAGAATCACAGAACTTTTGAGCTGAAAGAGTTCTCAAGGGATCTATCGGTCTTATTTCATTACACGTGGAAAATGAGATCCAGAGGAGTCAAGTGGCTTGCCTGAAGCCTCACCACAGTGGGGCGACAAAAAGTCTTCTGACTCTAGCACACTGCCTGCCAGGTAGTAGGAGCCAAGCAACTAAAGAGAAAATGGGATCTTGTTTAGAGTTCCATGCGGAGGAAAAGTATGGACGCTGTCCTATCCCTCACTATTGTATCCTGGGTGTGTGAGGAGCCTTTAATTCACAGGTCTTCAGAGAGAGTACAAAGCTTCTGAAGAACCATCCCTGAGGAGCCTCACCCATATCTGCATGGGCATCTAGATCCCATGTATCCAGCCTGAGTCTGACGTCATATTGGATGAGACTTCTGGGGCGTCTTGAGAGAGTAAATGTATTTTGCGTTTGGAAGAATGTAAATAATCTGTGTCCAGAGGACCAGCTGTGGTGATTTTTTAAGTGGTCACAAATCCTTGACATGCCCTCATAGACATCCTCTCCTACGTTCCTTCCCCTTGAAGCTGAACAGGCTTGGGACTGCTTCTACCCAGAGAGTGTAATGGAAGTGACGCTGTGTGACTTCTAAGGATCAGTCATAAAAAGGACACACAACCTTCCTTGTCGGTCTTAGAACACTTGCTCTAGGGAAAACTAGCCACCAAGAAGAACTACAATTCCCCCCAAACCACTGTACTGGAGAGACCATATGTAGGTGCTTGAAATGACAGCTCCAGCTCAGCTCCCAGCCAGCAGCCAGCTTCCACCGTGGCTGTGTGAGTGAGCCACCTTGGTTACACAGCCTGTCTAACTTCAGATGACCGCAGCCCCCACCTACATCTGACTGCAGCTGCAGGAGAGACCCCTAAGGGAGAACTGCTCAGTTAAGTCCTTCCCGAATCACTGAGTCACAAAATAGTGAGGAAAATAAAATGGTGTCACTCTACAACACTAACTTGTGGGGTAAATTGTTACACAGCAATAACGTACAGAACAAATAGTTTCTTAAAGACATTTCTCTCATTCGGTAACAAACACTGGATGAAAATGCAAAATAACATACACCTATTAAATACTGGCGGAATTGCAGTTAATCTGTTCAACTTTCATAAATCAGAGTTCTTGGTCCAAATGAATAGGTATTCTAGGTGACAGAAATGTAAGTTCTTCCTCTTTCTTGAAATGGTGATTCCATTTAATAGAATGGTGATTAAAATGGAATGGTGATTCTATTTTAAGAAGGCTAAGTAAATTTTATGAAGTTTTCCAAAGGGAATTTTCTATTTCCGAATCCTAGCGTTTTTCGACCAGGTTTCCCCAAATGAACCACAGAACACAGAAAAGGATGTGAGTGACCACTTTCTGAATTCTCCCAAGGGTGTTTTATAACTAGTACCTTTCTAGATGCAAGGAAATAATTTAATTCATTGCATACAATGAACACCTTTGGAAGGCTTAGTTCCCTCTCAGAACCCAGGCTGAGAAGGCTGGGAGGCACTATAGGCTAACTCAGCCGTGCAGTAGCGTTGTCAACTGGAAACTGAAGTTTAGAGAATGTTTGCACAATGTTACCACACCAAACCTGAACCAGGGTTTGATTGCAGGGACTTCAACTCTAGAGCTTGGAAACTTAGTCATTACTCAGTGCTCCTAAGAAAAATACTCCATAAATGGGTAATAAACAAGGGAAATATTTGCCTTAGCAGCAATGTTTATATGTGAACAGGTAATGGATTTAGCAGCAATGATTGTAACTATCTGGTAATGCAAATTACAAGTGCGTAAACTCAAAGTTATCTGAGCCAAAGACTTCTTTTTCCTTTTGCTTAAAATAATAAAGCTAAAACTTTTGTAAAAAGCATTCAACTCAGATTAGTGAGGTGTTGCTTTATCTCCAAACCTGTAGGCCATCAATACAATAGGGAGTGTGAATCAGGGGAAGGACAGAGGAGCAGAGTTCAAAGGTCAGGCCCCTCTGAGACCAGAGAGAGAAACCAAAGGGAGTAGGAGTGCATAGGTGAGAGAGAGAGAAAGGAGGGGAGGGAAGACAGAACACAGCAATGGAAAGAAGACACACGCCATAGAGAGCACTCAAGAGAGGATCAGAGGCAAGATTACAACAAAGGACACAGTGGATAAAACGTTTGTTGAGGGAATGAGGAAAAGGGGAGAAAAAGAGAAGTTGTGGGGTATAACAAATTAAAGATGCTACTATTCGTCATTCTTTATTAGGATGATGAAAATAATACCAACTACGATGGATTAGGAAAAGTAGTAGAGTGAGATGGCAAAGGCAGCTCTGATCTGTGTCACCATTTTGTCAAAGTGGCATATCTGATATGTAGAATTTAAGGTCATAATCCTAATTTGAGTCCCGGCTTTGAGATCCACGTGAAAATATCAATGTTTGGTTTATAAACACCTTGTCTCCTTAGGGAAATTAACGTTAACAACTTCAGGAGCCCAGCCACATGGCAATAGGAACATGCATTGTCTACACCCACTTTCATCCAGTGACATTCACTGCAGGAGGTGCCAGCCTGAGAGTCAAATCAGATGCACTGAACTGACAGCTGGGTATGTAATGGGTGAATGGATAAAGGAATATTCCACTTTTCCTCATTGATTGCCCTTCCCTATCTCTACTGGCGAAAAATTTGAAGACAAATTTACTGGAGAAGAAATGAAGTGAATATAAGTGTAAATTTGAATAATTCAAGGCAGTAGGAATAGAATTTCTGTACACCTGATTTCCATATATAAAAGATTTTAAGGCTGGGTGCGCTGGCTCACACCCATAATCCCAGAACTTTTGGAGGCTGAAGCAGGCGGACCACTTGAGGTCAGGAGTTTGACACCAGCCTGGCCAACATGGTGAAATCCTGTCTCTACTAAAACAAACAAACAAACAAACAAACAAAAATTAGCCAGGTGTGGAGGCGGGCTTTTGTAGTCCCAGCTACTCCAGAGGCTGAGGCAGGAAAATTGCTTGTACCTGGGAGGGGAAAGTTGCAGTGAGCTGAGATTGCACCACTGTACTCCAGCTTGGGCAACAGAGCGAGACCCTGTCTCTAAATAAATAAATAAATAAAAGATATTAAGGTACTATGTATCTCTTCCTTTTTTCCTTTTCTAAGGATATACTGAGGATTATAACTCACTTAATAAATTGAGAAAACGTAAATCTATTCTGATATAAATAAATAGTTTGATGTGAAATGAAATATTTATATAGTCTCAAAATATCTCCCTCTAAAATACTTGCTAATTACTGAAGGAAAAATGAATCAGACACCACCGGTAATCAAGAGCTCAAAGTAAACCTCACTGGTAAAGGGAAAATAGAAATTATATACCACCTGACAGTATGCAATGAGAAGAACACAGTATCATTCTGTTATATTCTTGCCAAACTTATTGATCATGAGGAAATATCAGAAAACACAAACTGAGAACCATTTTACACAATGACTGCTCTATAATCTTTCAAAGTTATGAAAGTCAAGTAAAGATGGAGGAAGTGTTCCAGATTGAAGGAGATGAAAGTGACGTGACAGCTACATGCAACATATGATTTTAAACTGATACTTTTTGTAAAGGATATTATCAAGACAACTGGTGAAGCTTCAGTGGGCTTTGAAGATTGGGTGAGAGTGATGTAGGGATGCCATTTTCCTGATGGTATTGGTTGTATTGTGGTTACAAAGGAGAAAGTCTTTGTTTGTAAGAAATACACACTAATGTATCTAGGAGTGGTAGAGCATTGGCAACTTTCAAATAACTTAGGAACAAAACAGAATCTTCTTTAGGTTACTTGAAAATTTTCTATAGTTTGAGATTATTTCAAAATAAGGGATAAAATGCAAAAGACATGACTGTGCTGAAGGGTGGCATTTACAATTTGTGCCATGTCTCTTTTACTCTCCACCCTCCATGCATGCCTTGAATATCCTGTAGCTAAATTTGCCACTTTCTGCATTTTATTTTTCCTAAACAACTTTTCACATGCATCACCATAGTGGTGTTGTGATAGATGTCCATAATCCAACCACTTATATTTTCACATGCTTCTGAAAATTATCACCCATGTTAGGATTAATACCTTAGTTCTATATATTAGAAAAACTCTAGTATTAATCTCATTTTTAATGAAAAACATTGCATAAATGTAACATGAAAATCCAATAACCTATAATCCCTTCACACTAATATATACATTTTTCCAAGTTCCCTTCCCATTCTAGTCCATATATATAAATTACTTTTGCATGGTTGTAATCACAACATAGATACAATTTTATATTCTATCTTTCATGTCGGAGCATATTCCAATATTGGTAGAGAGTCTCTGGGCTCTTCTTGCCCTCTGATTCTATGATTACATTTTTGAAACAATGACCTCATAACATAACTAGAGGACCATATTTCATTATTCAATACCTGCAATGAAGGCACCTTATTGCTTCTACCTAGTCAGTACAATGCAGAAATGCTATCTATCTAGTAATTTCAATTCTGATGCATTGTCATTTGACAGAGGCTTTGAAGTCACCTAGACCTGGGCTTGAATCCCAGCTCTGCATTGTTCAAGGTACTAAACCTTTCCGAGCCCAGTTTTCAATCTGAAAAACAGGGAAAATATCAATAGCATGATATTTGTGTGGATTGAGATAATGCATATAAATTTTTTAGCACAGTGCCTGGCATATAATAAGTTTTTAATGAATGCTTATTATCATTATTCACCTAAGAGACTGTATTAGTCAGGGTATCATTGTTCTAAATCACTGTTTTTTGTACATACATATGATGTATAAGCTGGGAGGCTGGGCCAGTCTCACCTTCTTACATTTTTCTGCCTGCTTTATATTCCCTGGCAGCTGATTAGATTGGGACCACCAGATTAAGGGTGGGTCTGCTTTCCCAGTCCACTGACTCAAATGTTAATCTTTCCAACACCCTCACAGACACACCCAGGATCACCACTTAGCCTCCTTCAATCCAATCAAGTTGACACTCAGTATTAACCATCACAGAGACACATGACTAGTTAGTAAAGTGTGGGGTCACTCCAAACATTTGAGACTCTTGGTTTTATTTGTGATAAGTGATGACGGGTTGCTTTTTAGATAGAAATAAGTATCCAAATAGTTAACTAGGATTTCCAAAGAAACCACCTGATTTTCTAATTGTCACCAGAATTGAGAATCTACAGGAAAACTAGAATGACATTTGATTAATCATTCTTTCCGACTCCTGCATCAATCTGCCTCCCTCAAAAAGGTTTAAAAAAAAAAAAAAACCCTTAAGGGTGTAATCATTGGAATATGCAGTTTGGTTTTTAAAAACAATCAGTTATGACTTTGTCTAATTTCTTTCACAGTCAAATGATTACACGTTACAGAAAAAGCATAAATGTCCCAACCTACAAAATGGACAAATAGAAGAGTTACTGTTTGTGTTGGTAAAAAATATCCTGAAAAAAAACAAACAAACAAAAACAAACAAAAACCGGTTCTTTGAGAAATTCCTTGAAATATAGGCTCTCCCAGGGCAACTGTATGCTTGACAATCACTAAATATTTCACAGAGAGACACTAGCTGAGAAATGTAGCATTTAGGGGTCAACAGTCACTGCAAACTAAAGAGTCTCTCAAATTATAACATTTTATTACAGAAATTCCATTTTTACAGTATGGTAAAGGGCTCAAAGCAGAAAGGACAGGAATCCACTGTGTCAGTTGAGAAGCACTGTACCAGCACAAAGCTCAAGTCATTTAAAATTCCAAAGTAAAAAAGAATCATAAGAAACATTGTTAAAAAAAATCTTCTAAACATTTTTATAAAGGAAGCTAACCTGGTAACCACAAATGAAGATGAAAGTAAAATACACATGGAGGAACAAATAATAGTAGAGCCTTTTGTCTGGTAAGAAAAGGTAGTCAAGATTTTCAAGAGGGATAAGAAAAGAAGAATGTGTTTTAAAATACAACCTTTTCAAACAACTTTTACTAACGTCACACTACTAGCAATGAAAACCACGCATGTGCACAGTCAAGCGCTCTGAGCCAAAGTCATTAAGCTGACAATGAAACATGTGTATGGAGAAAGAAGGGAACAATGATTAAATGGGGAAGAAAGTGAGTAAGGGCTGAAAAGAGCCTGCTGTTGACTGTGCATCCCAAGAAAGCTGGTGGAGGGAAGACCCAGGTCACTGTAACAGAAAGGCAGCAAGAGAGGCTCACTGTTCTTCCAGACCATTCATGTGAGCTACCACTGAGTCTTTTATGTTCCCACTGTTGAGGACTGAAAATGAATACTAGGCTGGGCACGGTGGCTTACACCTGTAATCCCAGCACTTTTGGGAGGCCAAGGCGGGCAGATCACGAGGTCAAGAGATCGAGACCATCCTGGCCAACATGGTGAAACCCCGTCTCTACTAAAAATACAAAAAAAATTAGCCGGGCATGGTGGCATACACCCATAATCCCAGCTACTCAGGAGGCTGAGGCAGGAGAATCGCTTGAACCCAGGAGGCAGAGGTTGCAGTGAGCCGAGATCATGCCACTGCACTCCAGCCTGGCAACAGAGCGAGACTCCGTCTCAAAAAAAATAAAAATAAAAATAAGAAAGAAAAAGAAAGAAAATGAATACTAAAGCCTATCTAGGAAAGCAAAACACCTTTTTCTGGAACAACTTTTACAATAACTTTGATTCTGTGATTGGTGGATATATTCTTTCAGCAGTGTCACTTATAAAGCTTTTGGATCATTTCAAATGTTTATTTCTAGGTTTGTGGAGCCCAATAGAAGCTGATTCATCTGGTTTGTCCTGTTCTTTTGGGGCCTATGTCCTCCTTCTCTCTGCACCCAGACTATCTTTGAAGGCCAAAGGAACCTTAGAGTTCTCTAAGGAAACCAGGCTTTGACCCTGAAATTCTGAACAAGTCAAGCAGGCAGGAAGCCTGTAAGGGAAAGTGTGTCCAAAGCTGATCCCATCCAACTGGGGCCTTTGTCAAATGAAGGGCCCTGTGTCAGCCACCTTGCCCCCTCTTCAGGAATGCAGACCTGGGATGGGTCAGCATCTTATTAGCTCATGAGCTCAGGTTAATAAAATGCACCCTGATTTTCAGGATCTCCTCTGGATTTCTCCCTGGAAAAATTTCACCATAACTGTGAAGGATGTTGTACAAATTTAACATGAGAAAATTCTAACGCCCCCTCCCTTTTTTTGTGATTATTCTAATGACGAAGAAAAAAAACATATAGGCAACCAATGGATGGTTTTTGTCTTTGAAAGGAAGAGTCAAAATATTAATACTTATCCTTTGCTGGGAAAATTAGAGAACACTCTCGATTACTGAAAACATTAGATACTACGCTAACATGACATTTCTTACGCTTGTTTACTAAAACTAGTTTTTGCTTTATGCTAGATCATTTGTCTCAGTTAAGTGGATTTCTTCTGATTGAAGATTTTTCTGCAGAAAGAGCACTTACAATTTCTAGCAATACATTAGTGACCCTAGAGCCATACCACTCCCAGAAGCTGCTGAGAAGCAGAGTTAATCTCCTTTTTCTTATTGAATCTCTTATGCTCAGTCTCTAAGGCATTTTGCTGGTCCCGGGGAGGTTTTCCTAATGCCACTGTCCATATTATCTTTAGCTTACAGGAACAGATATTTTACTCTGCCAATGGCATTATCCATACTTATATAGATCCCAAATGCCAATTAAGATTTGCTGAAACTTTTTGCCATTGCTGGTGCAATTAATGTACTTGTTTGATTTCACTAAAAACAACATTTCCAACATACTAGAGATGATCTTTTTTGATACCCTTAAGGATATGGGAATAATCTTTTAAATTAGTATTCATAGCCAAATTCATTGGAGGGCGTAAAGAGAAATGACACTGGTGGTAGGGGTTTCTCTGGTCCTGACCAGAACACCCTCAGCCAGCACTTGCCACATCCTTGTGTACTTATTTAACCATGCCCCCACTCTGGGACTCTCATCTGCACCGTTGTCTCCCAAGATGTCCAGTGTAACCCAGCAAAGCTGGCAATAGTCGCTTGGCAGACACTTGGGAGCGTGGCGCTGGCTGCAAACACTGGCTCCATTCACATCAGAAAAGAAAGGCCTGCTTCCTTTTCACCGACAAGACTCCTGCTATGGCTCAGTGTTCTCTCAGCTGGGGAGCCACAAGTCTATTTCCTTCTTTAGCCCATATTATAATGGAGGATAAGATGAAAAGGAATACAGACCCTTGATACCTTTTACTTAGAGTGCTAACTAATGCAGGGCCTCGTGTCTGATCTTCTGCTTGGCTGAGGGGACGGCAGATGGCCTTCTGAAAGCTTTTCAAACCCGGGCTGCTTTCAGCAGGGCGTGAGGGGGTATTGTTACATTTTCCATATAGTGGTAGGAAGCATCACTGAATAAAAGCACACAACAATTGTGCCACTTCTCTGGGAAGCATATTACAACCTTACAATGAGGGCTAATTGGCCGACACCAAAAGCAGACGCAGACACAGCTTTGAATATTATTCAGGAGAGGTTTTAGAGAGCAGAGTCAGGACGGAGGCTGAGGCATAAAGGAGAGGAGCGACGGGAAGGACATCGACGGGGAGGCGGCGAGGGCTGGCATGAAGAGGGAAAAGAGTGGCTTCATTATATTCATCAGAAAAGAATCGTGCTCTTGTATAAAGAGTTCGTTCATATCCACCTCCCCTTCCTTATCAGGGGGACGTCAACAGGCAGTCCCAGCTTACAGTGCCATGTCCACAGGACACTGCCGTTACCATGAGAACTGATGTGGCCACATCTCAGAGCCTTCTTTTTTTTTTTTAGACAAAGTCTCACTCTTGTCGCCCAGGCTGGAGTGCAATGGCGCAATCTTGGCTCACTGCAACCTCCTCCTCCCGGGTTCAAGCAATTCTCCTGCCTCTGCCTCCCAAGTTTCTGGGATTATAGGCAACTGGCAGCATGCTTAGCTAATTTTTTTTTTGTATTTTTAGTAGAGACAGGGTTTCACCATGTTGGCCAGCTGGTCTCGAACTCCTGACCTCAGGCGATCTGCCAGCCTCAGCCTCCCAAAGTGCTGGGATTACAGGCATGAGCCACTATGCCTGGCCCAGATCTCAGAGCCTTTTAAGAAACTTTTGTGTGAGCTCCTTGAAATGGGCAGCGGAGGAAGGAAAATGTACTGAGTACTCACTTTATGCCAGGCTAGTTCAAGACACCACCTTTATTATTTCATTTAATCTTCAAAACAATTCTGAGACTTATTCTTATGATCATTTTGCAGCTGAGGGAATGGAGGCTCAGGGATAGTAGATAGCTTGTACAAAGTCTAACAGATTCAAATCCAGGCATTCCTGACTTCAAAGTTCAAGCCCTTCCTGCCACACTCCCCTGTGCCAATTCTTCAAATAACCAGGTCCTGCCTACTACCTGGCATATGACAGTAGGTGCTCAATAAATGCATTCTGAAAACAGAACTAAACTTACCCAGAAGTGTGGATAGAAAAGAAGCTCTAAAAAGTAGAGACTATTTAGGAAAGCCAACCCTAGAAGTCAACTCTCAGCCAGGGGCTGACCTGCCTAAACCGGCACTTATCCCAACACACACAACTTCCATCAGAATTATTTAATCAAAAGATGTTAAGCCATTCAATTTGTGCTAGGTGCTGGGAATACAGGTATTTGAAAACCCAGGCTGTGTTTTAGAAGCTCGCAGTCTGTTGAATTGTCTGTTCATATGCTATGAAAAAAAATGCAGATGGAGATAAGTTAGGGGTTCTCAGAAAGGAGAAAGGAAATCTAACTGGGAAGACCAGGGAAAGCTTCCTGGAGAGGCATTGCCTGAATGGGGTCTGAAAGGGGGAGTAGGAATTGGCCAGACAAAGAGTAAGGTGGGTAGTGTTATTCCAGACCAAGTGAGAAGCAGCACAGCGTCCAGAGGCATGAACTAGGCACTGTGTAGAGGGAACATTAAGTGTCTCCTACTGAGCTCAAATGGTGTGGCAGGAAATGGCACTGAAAAGATAGGGAGAGCCAGGTGCTTCAATGCTATGCTCAGTGAATCGGACTTCATCCTTCAGGGGCTGCGAGGCATTGGCTGTTCCCTAGAGGCAAAGGTGGTGATGTGGCCAATGTGGAGGGTAGATTTGAAGGGATAAAATTTGAAATAAGATAAACCATTGGGAGGTGGGTGCTGTGGTTTATGTTGGGGGTAATAAGGACCTGGTGAGGGAGGTGGTGGCAGGGATGGAGAAGGCCAGATTTATTTCAGAAATATTTCCAAGGTCAAATCAACAAGAATCGTCAATTGATCAGATTGTGGGAAAGAAGGAAGGACATACGATTTCTAGCTTTTGTTACTAGGTGGATGGTGGGGCCATTAATTAAAATTATGAATATAGGAGTGGGAATAGACTGGGGGGAGAGGATAAGTTTATTTGACCCCTGGGAGATACCTAGGCAAGCAATTGGATTATGAATCAGAAACTCAGAAGAGAGGTGAAGACAAGTGATAAGATACGAGAACAGAAGTCTGAAAATAGTTTCCTCTGCAGTCACATCTGTCCTGCAGATGTGCTTTGTTTGGATCTCTGTGATATTGTTTTTAAAATTAGGATTAGGTGAAAAACATGGAAAAACCAGGAAATTGTACAAAAAAATTGAAATATTCAGTGTCTCTTAAAGTTTCCACTTATTTGCATTTCTGTCCCTCCATGACAATAGTGAACCAGAAACAGAAAGCGGCTCTGCCTTTTGAGTGAGGCACGTGCTCTCCAGGGAGCCTCAACCCTCAACCCTCCTGGCTGGACCCAAGGCTCAGTGTTGGTTGTCATTCTATCATCACAATTGCTCTGTTGTTTTCTTACTGCAGAGTTAAGAGTTAAGAGGAAAGAAAACTATGTTGTTCCCTTACTTCAGTCAAAAGTGGAAAATGCAAGAAAACAAAAATCCCAATTTAAAAATGGGTAATGAGCCTAAATAGATGTTTCTCAAAAGAAGACATACAAATGACCAATGGGTATATGAAAATGAGCTCAATACGACTAATCATCAGAGAATTGCAAATTAAAACCACAATAGATAACATCTCCCAACTGTTAGGATGTCTATTATCAAAGTGATGAAAGATAACAAGAGTTGGCCAGGATGTGGAGAAAAGGAAATCTTTGCACACTGTTGGTGGGAATGTACATTAGTACAGCTACTATAGAAAAGTGTGGAGGTTCCTCAAAACATTAAAACTAGAACTGCCATATGATCCAGCAGTCCCACTACTGGGTATATATCCAAAGGACTTGAAATAAGAATATTGAAAATATATATGCATGCTCATATTCATTGCAGCATAATTCACAATAGCCAAGATACAGAAACAACCTAAATGCCTGTCGACAGATGAATAAAGAAAATGTGATACATACAGTGGAAGAATTCAGCCTTAAAAAAGAAGGAAATCTTGCCATTTGTAACAACATAGATGAACCTAGAAGCCATTATGTTAGCCAGGCACAGGAAGACATATACTATGTGATCTCACTTCTACGTGGAATCTAAAAAAGTCGAACTCATGGAAGCAGAGAGTACAATGATGATTATCAGAGGTTGGATGGTGAGGATATTGAGGAGATGTTGGCCAAAGGATACAAAATTTCAATTTGACAAGATGAATAAATTTAAGAGATCTTTCGTACATCATGGCAACTATAGTTAAAAACAATATATTGTATACTTAAATATTTCAAAGAGAGTAGATTTTAAGTGTTCTCACCACTAAAAAAATAGCTATGTGAAGTAAATTATACGTTCATTAGCTTGATTTAGCCATTCCACTACATATATGTGTGTATATATATATAATATGTGTATGTAGCCATTCCACTACATTATATATATATAATGTACACCATAAACCATAAACATATACAAATTTTTTTTGTATTTAGTAAATAAGAAAAAAGTAGAAAATGAAATCTAGTCTAAGAGGACTGTGTCTTCTAAGGAAAATGGTGAGAAATGAAGAATGTTCCCATAAATTTAACATGCAAACAAAGCATGTCCTTGAAAGAATTAACCTTGAGATGCCATTGTGAAATAAACCATAGTAAGAGCAGTGTCTGGTATATGTAAAAGATGTATGATGAAAAATTTGATAAACTAAAAACAGAATTGAAATGTCAATAGCTTGTTTTAGAAAAGTAGTGAAAAAAATGATGATATACCATTGCCTCTTTTCCACATACACATTGCCTGGCTCTGAAGGTCTTTGAATTTGCAATTTCTGTTTTAGAGTCACTGGGATATAGCAACGGGTGGTGAGACTGGAACTAGGAGTAGATAGGATCATCCAGAGAGTGTGTCCAGAGAGAAAATAGTAGCCAAGGACAGTCTTGGGGAAATGCTGGAGGACACAGGTTCCCAAAAGAGCCTGAGATGAAAGATGAAAGAGGCTGAAGAGGAACCTAAGCCGTGCGTGCGGTGGCATCAAAGCCAGGGGAGCGGAAGCATAGGAAGGAAGGAGAGATCAATGCCGTCCAATGTCTTTTGTCCTGCACTGTATGGCTCCCACCTCTAAGGTCCCAGCAGTGGGGCCAGTTCAGCTACAGTACAGTTGAGACCAGAGATTCCTAAACTATCTTGGTTTATGGTGCCCTTAGTGTCTCAGTAATTTTTTCATAGTGCTCCAAAGCCAAGAGAAACACCAAACAGTTCCATATATTAAGTGTTTAGATCCAAACATCTTATTAACATTGTTATGTCTTAAAAATCTAGTAGCCATCAAAAAAAATTACTATACCTAAATTGAAAGAAGATATATTTTTATTTCATTCTTAAAGGAACACACTTACTTATGGGATGTGTGCACCCGTTGGGCACTGCATAACTTCTCCAGCCTTCTCAAACTGCCACCCTTACTCCCTGTTCTACAACTGACTTTCATACAGAACTTGCTTTTTATCACGGCAGTTGCAGCAAACCAGCATTGAAAGAGATGATGTCATTGAAAGATACGTAGCTCAGTCTAGTGTGAAACAATGAATGACCACCAGCCAGTAGTCCTCTCAGTGTCTGACAGAGGTTGAGATGCCCTCATGGAACCCTTGTGAGTTTGCTGCGGTGCCCTAGAGCATCTTGGCACACAGTTTGGGAGCCATGCGGTTAGACAGCATGGACTGGTCTGGATTCCTGTCATTCGTAATGTGTCTTTGGGGATATTTGTTCTGAAATCCGTATAACTCACATACAAGTAAATTTATGAAGCACAACTGGTTTGTGACTTGAGTAACTACTGGCATTGCCTGTTCTCACTGCTCCATACTATCAGGAAGTAGAATTACTTAAATAAATAAAATTCAAAGTAAATGAAAGTTTGACTAATGCCTTCAATCCTTTCCCCAAACAAACCTTTTCAAGAGTTAGTAAAAACTTCCTTCTCCTTTCTCTCGCCTTCTTCTCGCCTTCCTCTGAATAAGAAAAGAAGCAGTATAAGGGGGAGGCGATGGGGGTAAGAGGAGACAGTGACGGGTCTGACCAGTCACACGGGGATCAGTGCCGGGGACTCGAGGTCTTTCTATTCAGAATTAGAAATGATCGGTCCTTGTGTGAGAGCCTCCGTATCCAGCAGCTTCCAATACCACGCTCGGCTGGCATCCAGTAGCGGATGTCTTTCTGGATAATCACCAAGGCCAACCCATTAGGGCCTGAAATCCTTACAGCTTTTAGAGTTCACGAAAAGGTGCCAGGTTTTCTCTGGTATACAGCTCCAACGAACTACCAAAAAGCCCAGCATGAACAAACACTGCCACCTCCACTCAATATCCATGCAGAAACTGTAAGATGAGAAGGGTGCTCAGATGGAATGTCCACAACCATAGGAGACTTGGATTGGGATTTTGGCTCTATCGTTTCCTGGAGAGGCCTTAAACAAGTTGCTAAAAAAATATGAGCTACAGTTTTATCATCTGTAAAATAGAACCATAATATCACGATGATGCTGTAAGGATTAAATAAGATGTTAAAAGGACGTAGCATTGTATCTGGAATCCAGCAAATGTATTGAAACCATTGCATTTAATATTGACTTCTGAATTTATTGAACATAGGAGTTTAAGAAATCCTTCCTTTCTAGGTAGTCTGGCTCTGCCTCTTATTGGCTCTGTGCTCTTGGGCAAGGCACTTAGACTCTCTGGGCCTCCCTTACATATATATATATATATATATATATATATATATGTATATGTTCACATGTATGTGTACACATATGTATGCATATGTGTATATTATAAAAAGAAAAGTAAGAAACTGGGTTAAACTTTCTTTTAATATAAGCAATACCTTTTTAATGCTCTACTTTTGCAAGGATTCCACAATTTGAATGAATGATGTCTGCTAAACAAGCTCCATTTTTTAATAATAATTTGTTTTCCTATTTTTAGTTATCAAAGCCCAAGAACGTTTTATTAACAAGGGCGAACCAGTGTTACCATGTCAAATGAATAAAATTATCTCCAAAAGCCAAAGAAACATGGTGTTTTGATTAACTGGCACATTTTCGTCACAAATATATGAACAATTTCCATTTACCATTTTGAAATATGGAAACAGCAGAAATTAGCACTAATTCCTGAGTCCACCACTGGTTATTATGCTGGACCAGCTCCAAAGGCCTTTTGTGCACTGAGATTTTTTGACTCGGTCTAACAAAGGAGGAGTGGCAATTGGGAGCAAGGAGACATTGGTCCTCTCGTGTGGTTGCCGGCACTCTCACTACCAACCAGACAGCATTGCTCACTCTTTCCTAGTTCTTCAGTGCCCATGCCCACACACCCATGCTCCATTAGCAATAAGCTCCCATGGAGTCCCTCTCAAAACCAGTGCCAACAGTGTAGTAGACACCCGAACTTAAATTCCCTGTCCTCTTGCTCTTTCCTCCACTGGAAGTGTGAAAGTGGCAGAAGATGAGACATGGAGGGGAGAGTTGAAGGGATGTGATGGGGTGTGTCAGAGAGTCGCTGTAAAAAGGCCCAGCACCACCAACAGTCCCCACTTTCAGGCTCAGCACACCCAGAAAAAATTCTGGGCTGAGTCACATTCCAAGCAAGCAAGCTTTCTACATGAACCGCATCTTCCCACAGCATATAGGGCTCCCCATGCGCATGCTCATCTCACCTCCCAAAGCTAAGAAACATGGGTTTTCCCCTGTCTTTGTTTCCTTCACTGCCTTCTGCAGCTCTGTCTGTTTTCTAAAACACCCTGGTGGGAGCATGTTAAGGACAGCGGTATCCCATTTCTTCAACAGCCCAGTACCTTGTACCTTTCCTTCCCTTATAAAGACTGAAAATACTCCTCTTTGATTTCCAAAGACCCCAGCATGTTTATGCAGTGCCAGGAGGGAAGCTTAGCTCCGGCTGGTGGTTTGTGTTAATTGTCTGGCTGCACTTTAGAAAGACGCTTTTTGAATCGAAGCATTTAGGGAGAAAGTGGAGAAGCATGGCTGTATGAAAGAGCAATTGATGTTAAATATTCATGCTCTTGCTCTCTGTTAATCAAAATTAGTAACCCCCATTGCTTAGCCGCAGTCTTGCTGGCTTCATACTATGATTGTGCTAAAGGAACTTGGATAGAAAACAACCACCATCACACACACACACACACACACACCCCGCACACCCCCAAGGACTTGGGTGCTTATAGGTTTGAAGTGTTTCCATCCAGTTAACATTGTGCAATTCAGCACTGTCTATTTTTTCCAAGATGTTGAATGAACCATGGTTATCCTTTCCATCAGCACTGTAGAACTGCTCTCCCACGTGGTTCCTTCTCTCTTGTTGAATTCAGCAAACTTTAGCCTTAAAAATCAAACATTTTCTGCAATAATCCCAAATGCTAATTGTAGTATAGTCTAGTTCATTTTTCAGAAATTATGCAATTATTTTACAAGATAGAAAAGAAACTGACTATAATTGAACAAAACATGGCGATATTATAGGTTGTTTTCATAGCAACTTTGAGGTCATGTTTCCTGAACTTTTAGGAAATATTTTATGTTTTTATTTATTTTAAAAAGTACATGTTATATGATGACAGGAACTTTAAAATTATCACTTAATTTAAAAGGAAAAGGAAAACAGCTCTTAATTAAAACCTGTTTTCGTAACTATATTTTTCAAGTTTTCTAAAATGAGTATGCTTTATCATTATACTGAAAATAATAAAAGTTATATTTTTAAAAAACTGAGTAGTTGCAGAATTGTGTGTTTGAGAATTTATCCATTTCTTCCTTACCTATATCATCTGCAAGAGAAATGTTGGTGAACGTGCTGTCTTCCTCCTCCTCTTTCCTGGACCCGTCCATCTTGTTCAATTTTCAGACCTGTTAGTAAGAAAAATGAGGGCCGAGAAAAGCAGCAGTTGTCCCATGTGACCGCCCTTGTTAAATCATTAATCAGTGAACGTCCAAGCAGGTGCTATCTGAACCTTGCACTATCCACCTTCTTCCTGCTTTCCACCTGAGAAGTTCTTATCTGAGTGTTGCATTCTTAACCGGAAGTGGTAGGAGACCCAAGTTAAAGACTTACAACCCTTGACCGGAGGCTGCTGTGCTGGCACGGCTGCTGTACTCTGGCTAGATGCCAAACCCTGCCTTCAAGTTTCCTTAGGCTGAATTGCGCAAGGAAATTGCCCAAAAAGCGTAAGGAGAAGGTTGAGGGAAGAAATTGACTTTATATGATTAGCATATCTTTTGGATACCCATGATAAATTTCTTAAGGATGTATCAATGACCACAGCATGACCTGGGGGTAAGTCACAACCCCTCAGAGCCTCAATGTTCTACCTGTAATATGAGGATAAGTCTGTTGTGAGGATTAAATGGAAACTGTCTGGTACATACATAAAGAAATAAGATTCTCTATATGGCGTATATGAAGAAATAAGATTATATATTGAGCTCATCAGTACTCTCTCATATTACTGTTCAGACACCTAATCCTCTAAAAGTTCATTGAAACAACAAGGTCTCCCTTTTGTGTTTCTGGAGTTGAGCCCAAGAGGAGAGATGTTGGCTTCTCTAGCCCTTAGGCAGGGACCCTTTGTTTGAGGAGGAAGTATTTCTTTACAACTATTTATCCAGGTGACCTAGTTCACATTCGTATACAGACACAAAGCAACACTATTTTAGAATTTCAAATAATCAATCCTTTGGGTAAAAAAATAGCCAAATTTGATGAAGCACTTTAAGCAGATAGTAAAATTGTTACTACATGCTACATTCTTCACTAAGTGCTTTGATACATAGAATTTTTTTTTTTTTAATTCAGGCAAGTTCATTGTTACTATGTCAAGCAGAACAGATGTGAGCTGTTGGAAATCCTGAATGTTAAAAATTAAATTCACTAGAATAGACTTCCCCTTAATTTTTCAATTATATTCTGCATATACTGAGTGCCTATTCTATATAAGCTGAGCACTTTGGAGGTTCAAAGTCAGAGGTTTATTTATTTGCTATTAATAAGCATATAAAAGAGTTCAAAAACAAGAATGCTGGAGGTTTACAGAAGGGAAAAAATATACGCAGCTGACAGGACCTTGAAAGGCTTAGAGAAGGGGACATTTGAGATGCATGATGGATGAAAAGTGGGATTCAACAGGCAAAAATGGCCAGGTAGTGAGTGCTTTCTCAGTGAAGGAGTATGGGCAAAAGCTCAGAGACAGGAAGGCATTGGGCACATCCAGAAACCAAGAGTATAAGATACAGGTAAATAAGAGGTGGGAGATACAGTGGAAAATAGGATGTCATATCTAAGAGAGGTTTGAATGCTAGATTGTATTAGTTCAAGTCCTCTAAGAATCAGACACCAAGATGGGATTAAAAGGATGAGATAAAATAGGGAGGGAGGCAGAAAGGTTGGAGGGACATTAGACCATGATGCACGTCTGACCTGGAGTGAAAACAAAGTGGAATGGAAGGTCCAGCTTGATCTTCAGAATAAAGAAATTTTGACAAGGATGTCAAAGAATACTTGAGCCAAAGTTGACCATAAGAGGAGTCCCATGTCTCTCAGAAATGGCCTCCCTTAGTTTTCATGCAGCACTTAGTTACTGGCTGGGAGCAGCTGACAGAAAGTGAGACCTCTGTGCAAAGTAGTTACAGATTTCAGCGCACAGTAGCTGAGGTCCTTGATCAGTTACACTCCCTGTAGTTGGAGGTCTACAAGGCACAGACTCAAGGCAACCAAATGAGCTATTTTTTCTAGCAACTCTGTGTATAATCATGGACCAGTATTTTAGGAAGCATAAAAATTCTTCTCGTGGCTGATCCATTTTCTGTCAGTCCTACAAATAATGGCACACACTTTTAAAATGCCTACTATGTGCTAGGCGACAGTCCTATGGGTAGGCACTAATATTATTCCCATTTTAAAGATGAGGGAACTGAGGCATGTAGAGAGTTTTAAAAGCGACAAAATGTCATGCAGCTAAGCAAGCAGTGGAGCTAAGATTGGACTTCATGCCCTACAGCTGTAGGGTCTGCTCTTAACCATTGCATTATCTACTCATAATAAAATTATCACATGAGGGAGAGGATGCAAGAGAAGAGTTAATCGACTTAGTAAAAGAATTTATAAACCAAAGGGTATATTTGGTTTAAGGCATATATTTTGCTTTATTTTTATTACTTATGGCCAACTTTATGTTTTGTTAGGATTGACTAAGCACTTGATTCTTTACCTTCTTTCTGATATTCTTCAAGGATATTTCTTATGAAGTGTCTATCCTAATGGATGAGGGAATGAAAAGAAAGAAAACTCGGCTCAGCGTGGTGGCTCACGCCTGTAATCCCAGCACTTTGGGAAGCTGAGATGGGTGGATCACAAGGTCAGGAGTTCGAGACCAGCCTGGCCAGTATGGTGCAACCCTGTCTCTACTAAAAAAAATACAAAAAATTAGCCAGGCATAGTGGCGCACACCTGTAATCCCAGCTACTCGGGAGGCTGAGGCAGGAGAATTGCTTTAACCCAGGAGGCGGAGGTTGCAGTGAGCTGAGATCTCACCACTGCACTCCAGCCTAGGCGACAGAGCGAGACTATCCATCTGAAAAAAAAAAGAAAAGAAAAGTTAGTCAGCATTGCTGCCATCCCCATATTCACTGAGCAAAAGTTATAATGGAAAAGAGGCTCACTTTTAACTGAGGTAGAGAATTATCTGTGGATTTAAATTATCCATGGTGAATATTTTCCCTTTTGTTGTCTTCTACTAGTTGTATAGTTTTAGCTCCTATACTTAGGCTATTGATTTCTTTTGCATTAATTTTTATATAGGAGTGAGAGGTAGGGATGCAGCTTCATTCTTTTACATTTGGACATCCAGTTGCCCCAAATCTATTTGTTGAAGAAAATTTGTATTTTTATCACATTTAATTGTCTTAGTATTCTTGTTGTAAGTCAATTGGCCATAGATGTTTACTTCTGGAATCTCATTTCTAGTCCATTGGGCTATACATCTACCTTTATGCCAGTGCCACACTGTTTTGATTACTGTAGCTTTGTGGTAAAAAAGTTATAGTTATGCAAGATGAATAACTCCTAGAGAACAGCTGCATAAAATTGTGCCTGTAGTTAACAATATGGTACTGTACACTTACAAATTTGTTCAGACGGTAGACTTCATGTTAAGCGCTGCTACCACAATAAAATAAAAATTAGGGAAAAAAAACAGTTTTGCTATTAGTGTGTTTTTTTAATTAAAATTTTCCCTTAATTATATTCTGTTTTAAATGAATTTACCTTTTTATTTTCACAAGTGTATTTAAATTATGGATTCAATTTTAGTAAATATACTTTAATATGCTAACAGCTCACATCAAGATAACAATCTTTACATACGCAATTAGCTTTGGCAATAAAGTGATAAATAGAAACACAATTCTTGACTTTACTGATGGATATTCTCTTACAAGACATCAGTCTGGATTCTTCAGCATCAGCAATAATGAAGCATGACATTCATAATATGCTTATTTAGATAGGCAGATAATGCATAAACATTCTGTTTAATAATATAATTTGGCTGGGCATGGTAGCACACACCAAGGCAGGAGGATTGCTTAAGCCTAGGAGTTGGAGACCAGTCTGGGAAACACAGTGAGACACTATCTCTACACAAAAGATTTTTTTAATTAACGGGGCGTGGTGGCATGCCTGTAGTCCCAGCTACTCACAGGGGGATCACTTGAACCCAGGAGTTCAAGGCTGCAGTGAGCTATGACCACTGCACTCCAGTATTGGTGACAGAGCAAAACGCTTTCTCTTAAAAATACTAACAATAATAGTAAGTGAATTTGGCAGCAATTGGTAAAAATAAAATGCAGTATATATAATGTTTTGTAATTCAACATAACAACAAGGGGTTAAATGATGTGGATTTGTAGCTTCCTGTTTTATCCAATTATCTTTAGGCCATCTACTCCAGCAACAAGATGTCAGATTTCATTCCACCATTCATCAAATATTCATGTGGCATCCACTGTGCTTTCAGGGTAAACACTGTATTTCTTTAAATGCTTTCCAAGATGCCCAGTTCTGCTTGGGCAACACAGAAAATTTTAAGGCAAAGCTTAACACATTTTATTTTACACATTGTATGTAACTTTTAGTCAGTATGTAAGTTACCTAGATTCATTCAACATTTGTTCAACAATTATTTATGTGCTAGGCATTGTTCCAGGCACTGAGGTTATAACATAAATGAAAGAAACTACTTTAATCACAGAGTTCACATTTTTGGCAGAGAAGACAGACAATGATTAAACAGATAGACATACATACACAAATATATATACTACATTTGTATTCAAATATATACACTATATCTGTATACAAATATATATACCACATGTATGTATACCTAAACACACACACATCCAATGGAGAGGAGAGAAGTGCTATGAAGAAAAACATTGCAGGGTAAGGCACACAGAGAGTAACAGGAGTGTGGGTGTTATTTTATATACCGTGTCAGGAAGGCCTAGCTGATGAAATGACATTGGAGCAGAGACTAAAGGAGTTGAAGGAGCCAGCCCGAGGACGTCTGAAGGAAGAACACTGGCAGAGAGATTAGCAAGTGCAAAGACCTTGAGGTGGCGTGAGCAGGCTTGGCATGCCCAAATAAGGTGTTATAATAGGGAGGATTGAGTGCTGTTTGGAAATATATCAGGGACTGACCATGTAGAGCCTCACAGGACCTTTTAAGTTCCTTGGGTTTCAATCTGTGAGATGGGATACGTTATGCAGAGGAGAGGCATGATCTGACTTCTGGTTATAGCAGGATCACTCTGATCTGTAGTGAAGAAAATAGACACCGGTTAAAGGGTGAGGGGTGGGGGAAGGCAGAGTCAGGGAAGTGAGGTTAGAAGACTATTGCAGTAATCCAGGCAAGAGATGGTGCTGTGATCTGGACCTGAGTGGCCACTGTTGAGGTGGTATGAAGTAGTCAAATTCTGGACATATTTTGAATCTGGATCCAAAGGCGTTTGCCAATGTGGAGAGTAAGAGAAAGATCAGTCAAAGATGACTCCAGGCCAGACACGGTGGCTTATGCCTGTAATCCCAGCACTTTGGGAGCCCGAGGCAGGCAGATCAACAGGTCAAGAGATCAAGACCATCTTGGCCAACATGGTGAAAACCTGTCTCTACTAAAAATACAAAAATTAGCTAGGTGTGGTGGCACGCGCCTATAGTCCCAGCTACTAGGGAGGCTGAGGCAGGAGAATAGCTTGAACCCAGGAGGCAGAGGTTGCAGCGAGCTGAGATCATACCATTGCACTCCAGCCTGGGTGATAGAGCAAGACTCCCTCTCCAAAAAAAAAGATGACTCCAGAGTTTTTGGCATGAGCAACTAAAAAGGGAGGTATCATTAGCTCAGGTGAGAAAGACTATGAGAAAAACACATGGAAGGAGAAACTTAAGAGTTTGATTTTGGGCATGTCTAGTATGAGATGCCTTTAAACACCTGATATGGTTTGGATCTCTGTCCCCACCCAAATCTCATGTTGAAATGTAATCCCCAGTGCTGGAGGTGGAGCCTGGTAGGAGGTGGTTGGATCGTGGGGGTGGTTTCTAATGGTTTAGCACCATCCCTCTAGTGCTGTTCTCATGATAAGAGTTCTCATGAGATCTAGTCATTTTAAAGTGTGTGGCGCCTCTCCTATCTCTCTCTTCCTCCTGCTCCTGCCATGTAAGATGCTTGCTCCAGCTTTGCCTTCCACCATGAGTAAAAGCTCCCTGAGGCCGTCCCAAGAGTACATGCTACCATGCTTCCTGTACAGCCTGTGAAACTGTGAGCCAATTAAACCTCTGTTCTTTAGAAATTACCCAGTCTCAGATGTTTCTTTAAGCAGTGTGAGAAGAGATAATACAACATCCAAATGGAAATGTTCAGTGAGCAGGTGAAGATAAGTCTGGAGTTTAGGACAGAAGCTAGGGGAGATATAAACTTGAGAGCTGTGAAGGTGTGTAAAGTCACAGGACAGATGAGATCATCTAGGCAAAGGTGTAGACACCTTTTCCTTGTAGCTGTCCACACTTAGAAATCAGAAAGACGAGGAGGAATGAAACCAGGAGACTGAGAAGCAGCAGCCAATATGGAAGAGGGAGAAGCACAAGACCCATGTTCTGAAAGCCAAATGAGGAAATTATCTCCAAACGACAGAGTGATCAACAGTGTTAAGTGGTCAGATCAAACAAGGTAAGGACGAGGGATGATCCCATGTAAGATGTTTAAACCAGCCAGAAAATCTGATGAAGATAATGGCTACAAAAATAAGGAAGTGGGGAGTGATCAGGAAATGGAAACTCTAAAGCAAAAGGCCACTTGGGAACTATGAGCAAATCTTTTCCAGCAGGGTGGATTGGAAGCAGAGGAGAACAGGATGGAGAATGCTTATTTTCATAGTTCAGTGGTGAATCCAGAATTTTTCTGCAGGAAGAACCTGGGTCAACATTCTGATTGGAAGAGGACAGGTGGGCAACTAGTCTTGGAGATGCATTTTATATTAATTAAGAAAATGCTATTGTCCTTATCAAAGAATTGGAGAGAGGAAGGATTAAAAACTCTCCCAAGCATCCCCTTGGAGCCACCACTGCCCAGACTTGAGGGCTGCCACATATGGATATTAGCCTTGCACAGAGCTGCCCGATAAGGGAAAGTGGGGTCTGAAATCCATCCCATGCTCTGCTCACCAAACCATGCCCTAAACCTCCCAGGTGTGCCTTTTCCTAATTTGCATATATACCAGCCATACACTGCATTGATGCGATAAAAGCTGTTTTTTTTCATCCCAACGGGCACGAACTGTATTTATCAATTAAATCCTTGTGTTAACGAGGAGAACTGCCAGCACTCAACTCTCCAACTGAAAATTATTCAGAATCTGTAAAGTGTTTTTTAAAGGTGAGCTATTCTTACTTTCATGTCTATATCCTTACAAGGCATTTATTAGTGTTAAAACTTTCAAAGTCATTTGACTCTTACTATTGAAACATGTCTACTATTGAGAAAACAAAGCTATGAATTAAATCTGACTTCAATAAAATTTCACATGCCTTCCTTGAACCAAGCAATTGATACTTGCTTATGTCTAAACTCTGCAGCCCTTGTCTGAAAATCTTGATTTGTAGCTCACTAAGGTCAGTATGTTCCTATTATTGTGGCTTTGTTGGCTCCCTCTGGTGGATAAATTATGGGAACATTAATTTTAAGTGCTCTTTAACAAAAAGCTTCAGCATTTTGTTTTTGCTTTTTAATTTTTAATTTTTTTTTTTATTTCAGTAGGTCTTTGGGGAAACAAGTGGTGTTTGATTATATGAATAAGTTCTTTGGTGGTGATTTCTGAGATTTTAGTGCACCCAGCACCCCAGCAGTGTACACTGTACACAAAGTATAGTCTTTTTCCCAAGTCCGCAAAGCCCAACGTATCATTCTTATGTCTTTGTATCTTCATAGCTTAGCTCCTACATATGAGTGAGAACATAGGATGTTTGGTTTTCCATTCCTGAGTTACTTCACTTAGAATAGTATTCTCCAATTCCATACAGGTTGCTGCAAATGCCATTATTTCTTTTTATGGCTGAGTAAAAAGAAAGTATCACACTTTCTTTATCCACTCATTGACTGATGGGCATTTGGGCTGGTTCCATATTTTTGCAATTGCAAATTGTGCTGCTATAAACATGCATGTGCAAGTATCGTTTTTGCATAATGACTTCTTTTCCTCTGGGTAGATACGTAGCAGTAGCGGGATTGCTGGATCAAATGGTAGGTTTACTTTTAGCTCTTTAAGGAAACTCCACACTGTTTTCCACAGTGGCTGTACTAGTTTACATTCCCACCAGCAGTGTAAAAGTTTTCCTTCTTACCACATCCATGCCAACATCTATTATTTTTTCATTTTTTGATTACAGCCATTCTTTTTTTTTTTTTTTTTGAGACGGAGTCTTGCTCTGTCGCCCAGGCTGGAGTGCAGTGGCGCAATCTCGGCTCACTGCAAGCTCCGCCTCCCGGGTTCACGCCATTCTCCTGCCTCAGCCTCCCGAGTAGCTGGGACTACAGGCGCCCGCCGCTGCGCCCGGCTAATTTTTTCTATTTTTAGTAGAGACGGAGTTTCACCATGGTCTCGATCTCCTGACCTTGTGATCCGCCCGCCTCGGCCTCCCAAAGTGCTGGGATTACAGGCGTGAGCCACCGTGCCCGGTGATTACAGCCATTCTTGCAGGAGTGAGGTGGTATCACATTGTAGTTTTGATTTGCATTTCCCTGATAATTAGTGATATTGAGCATTTTTCCACATGCTTGTTGGCCATTTATATATCTTCTTTTGAGAATAGTCTATTCATGTCCTTGGCCCACTTTTTAATAGGATTGTTTGTTTTTTTCTTGCTGATTGGTTTGAGTTCTTTGTCAATTTTGGATTAGTCCTTTGTCAGATGTATAGTTTGCAAATATTTTCTCCCACTCTATGGGTTGTCTGTTAACTCTTCTGCTTATTTCTTTGGCTGTGCAGAAGTTTTTTAGTTTAATTAAGTCCCATCTATTTATTTTTGTGTTTTTTGCATTTGCTTTTGGGTTCTTGGTCATCAAGTCTTTCTCTAAGCCAATGTCTAAAAGGGTTTCTACAATGTTATCTTCTAGAATCTTTATGGTTTCAGGTCTTAGATTTAAGTCTTTGAGCCATCTTGAGTTGATTTTTGTATGAGGTGAGAGACGAGGATCCAGTTTCATTCTCCAACATGTGCCAATTATCCCAGCACGATTTGTTGAATAGGGTGTCCTTTTCCCAATTTATGTTTTTGTTTGCTTTGTCAAAGATCAGTTGGCTGTAAGTATTTGGGTTTATTTCTGGGTTCTCTATTCTGTTCCACTCATCTATGTGCCTATTTTTATACCAATACCATGCTGTTCTGGTGACTGTGGCCTTATAGTATAGTTTGAAGTCAGGTAATGCGATGCCTTAAGATTAGTTCTTTTTGATTAGTCTTACTTTGGCTCTCTGGGCTTTTTTTGGTTCCATATGAATTTTAGGATTTTTTTCTAGTTCTGTAAAAGCTTCAACTTTTTGAAGCCTTGAGGGCTTTGCTATTCAAAGTGCATACAGGAGATTTCCTGTGATTACAAGCTAAGTAGATACAGGACATTTTTGGGAGCAGTAGGTTGGGAGATGCCAAAGGAAGGGATAGCCAGGGTGGCAGTGACAATCTTGTAGACATGTGTCAGATGGAATCACTCTTGATAGGCAAAGGGCTTTTAAAAATGTTTAATTGAGGTATAACATACAAACAATAAAGTGTGCAAATTATAAGAGTACAGATACATAATATGTATCCAACACCCAGATCAAAACCATTTCCAGAACTTCAGGGTAAGAATTGTTTTAGTTGGTGTTGCTTATTAGCATTCAGGTCAATTTTGCAGCAGAAAAACAACTTGTAATTACAGAATTGCTAGTAGTGTACCCAAAGAAACTGTGAGGCATAATTTGTTAAACGCATTGAGATGAAAAAATGTTGGGCACAGAGGTTGACTCGAAGGTGGCACATAAATATTACTATCCTACACTCTGTAGTGAAAATTACTCATTTTTGTCCCTTGCTTGGTTGTGTTCACCAATTTGCTCTTTTTTGAACAATTTTCCAATTCTATTCCCTTTCTTCAGTTCAAAACACATCAATTGAATGTTGTGTGCTCAGGACTGTGGATTCAGAGAGGAATAAGTTGTGGTCCCTGCTCCTCAAGAACTAATAGACCAGCTAGGTTTAAAGCAAAAATAGGAGATGGGTGACTGTAATCCAACGTGTTAAGTGTGTCAGTAAGAAGAGCTAACATGATAGAGCATGTCCTGTGTGCTAAGCTTTCTTCTCAGCATGTTCCCTGCATCTTCTCATTTAAAACTCATCACCACTGTTTTTCCATTACTGGTGAGGAAGCAGAGGCACGAGGAGTCTGGTGATGTCCCCAAGGACTATGTGGCTGGTGAGTGTGGCTGCCAGGACTTGGCTCATGCATGTCCACTTCTCAAGTGTGGCGTTGGAGGCACCTGCCGGCAGGGAGATCTTTGAATATCTTGTCCTTTGAGCTGCCCAACAAGCAGCAATGCTCAGCACCACAGAAAAAAACATGCCAAGCAGTCTCCTTCCCTGACATGGTCCTAGTCCAGCCCCAAACTTGCCATCTCACAGATTCAAACAAAAGCTGGCTGCACCCTTGTAAAAAATCAAAGGCATGTTTTATTTTCGTATGGAATACAGCAAAGCATTGGATTACTCCAGAGCGAACACTTGACTGTTCATTGTTACAGCATGAATTTCACTAAATCATAGGTAATCAACATAATTAGTTGTCAAGCATTTCAAACAAAACAAATGTTTTGTCTTGCTATGTTATCCAAGCTGCCCTTTACCTCCTGGGATCAAGCCCCTACCTCCGAAGTAGCTAGGACTACAGGCATGTGCCACTATGTCTGGCTATGTGTCAAGCATGTTTTTCAAAATATTTCTATTTAAATTGCTGGTTGAATTGTCCACTAATAAGTGATTTATTTTTCAGTACCGAAAGCATAGTAGAAAGAATTATTGTAACCTTAGAGAGCTCCAAATAGTCCAAAACAGATCAGTGTGGCGGTACAGGATTTTGAAATCCCACCTGAGAGTGGTGTTTGCATCTTCCTCCTATCAGAATTTGCTAAAGCAGGCAAAGACTGAGGACAAAGACAGCAGAGCCTTCCCACATAAGCACAGAGTCTTTGCTCTTTGAACAGAGGTAAATTCTGTTCATCAGCAACACTGTGATGACTTCACACTTAACCCTCCTTAGACGGCCAAATTTAACATAAACTAAATTTTGTTTATCACAGGTTAGATGCAGGTGGGAACAAGAAAATCATAACAAGGTCTAGTAGTAGTTATGATGGTGCTGATGTGGGAAGTGATTTTCAACTTCTTCAAGCCATCCTATACAATATCAGGGTATGCTGTGAAAATGATGCTTGTGTAATCATTAGAAGAGAGAATAAAGGCGGAAACATTTGAGTCCCAACAGTCATCACGGCTGCCCACTTCCAAGAATGGACACAGGCCTCAGGAGCAGAGTCACACTGTGAGCAGTGATTGAGTTTCACCCATGTAATGTTATCAGATTGAGCTTTATTGGGGCTACAGTTCTTTGTGTCCAATTCATAATTTTGTTATGGTCTCCTAGGTGTATAAGAATTGTAAACACAAGCATTTATATATTTGTATGTTTAAACATATGCTTAAAACAAGATGATAAAAGACTTTAGCATTAGAAGGCCATGGGAGGTTTTTTTCTCCTTAACAGTGTAAGGGGGTCTGCATATAACTCATTTGAGAAATGCTGTACTGTAAAGCGTGGGCCTACAGAGGGAGACAAACACAGGCCTTGCTTTTCAGGAGCTCACACTGACAGAATTCACCGCAGTGGACACAAGTGAAGAACTTCTTTGAAATCAAGACACTATATTTATTGCTGTTTTGTTTTTTTGTTTTGTTTTGTTTAACTCTTTGGCGCTCTTTAAAAGTTACTGCTCAACAAATAACTTTTTTCTGTGTTTCCTGTTGGGATCTCCCCCAAACATCCTCATTGATTTTTTTTTTTTTTCAATTTGCATACAGTAAAGTTCACTCTTTGTAGACTACTGTTCTATGGGGTTTGAAAATGCATAGAGCCATGTATGCACCTGCCCAAGTAATGTATAGAACAGTTTCATCACGCTAAAAATTACTCCTCATCCAGTCCCTTTGTAGAAAACCTCTCCCCTTTCCCTCAACCCTGCTAACCACTGAACCACTGACCTGTTTTCTATCCCTATAGTTGTGCCTTTTACATGATGTCATAAAAAGGTAATCATACAATATGTAGCCTTTTGGGTCTGGCTTGTTTCACTTACAGAATACATTTAAGGTCCGTGTTGTTGTGTAAATCGATAATGCATTCATTTTTATTGTTGAGTAATAGCCCACTGTATGGATATATCACAGTTCATTATTCCATTACCTACTGAAGGACATCGCAGCTGTTTCTGGTTTAGAATGACTGTGAATAAAGTCGTTATACACATTTTTTATATGAGTTTTTGTATGAACATAAGTTTTCAACTCATTTGGATAAATGCCTTGGACTGGGATTTCTGGATCACGTGGGAAGTATATGTTTAACTTTATAAGAAATTTCCAAATTGTCTTCCAACCTGGTTGTGCTATTTATTTAGTATGCTCAACAGCAGTGAATGAGAGTTCCTGTTGCTTTGCATCTCACCATACTGCCAGGTTTTTCTCTATTCTAGCAATTCAGATAAGTACGTAGTGCTATCACATTATGGTTTTCATTTACATTTTCTGATAACAAATGATGCTGAACACCTCTTTTATATTTATTTGCCACTGATATCTTCTTAAAGAAATATCTGTTCAGATATTTTGCCCATTTGTAAGATTGGGTTGTTTCTTTATTATTGCTGAGTTTTAAGATGTCATTGTGTGTGTATATATATATATGTGTGTGTGTATATATATATAGACATATTATATATACACTCTGGAAACAAGTCTTTGTCAAATATGTGATTTGCAACTTTTTTCCCAGTCTGTGCCTTGTCTCTGTGCCAGTCTTTTTATTTTCTCAACTGCATCTTTGGCACAGCAAAGATTTAAATTTTGATAAAGTCAAATGTATCAGTTTTTTTCTTTTATGGATTGTGCTTTTATTGTTGTATCTAACAACCCACTGCCAAACCCAAGATCACACAAATTTTCTATGTTTTCTTTTAGACGTTTTATAGTTTTATGTTTTGCATTTAGGTTTATTATCTATTTTTAGTTAATTTTTGTTTAAGGTACAGGGAGATTCATTATTGCAAATGGACTATTCTGGCATCATTTTTTTTTTAAACTATCCTATGTCCATTGCATTGTCTTGGTAGCTTTGTTAAAAATCAGCTGACAGTATTTCTGTGGATCTATTTATGAATTCTCTTTTTCGTTCCCCTGCTCCATGTGTCTGTCCTTTAGCTAATTCAATACTGTCTTGATTAGTATAGCTTTTGAATAAGTCTTGAAATCCTAGAGTGTGAATCCTCCAACTTTTTTTTTATTTTTCAGCATGCTTTGGCTATTCTAGGTCCTTTGCCTTTCTATATAAGTTTAAAAATTAGCTTGTCGTCATCTATAAAAAGCTTACTGGATTCTGATTGAGATTTCATGGAATCTACAGATCAGACTGGGAGAACCGGCCTCTTAACAATATTAATGCTTCCAAATCATGAACACAGTATGTCTGTCAATGTGTTTAGATTTTTCTTTAATATCTTTCATCAGGGTCGTTTTCAACATACAGACCATGCACATGTTTTAATAGACTTATACCTAAGTACCTAACTTTTTCAGTGCAATTGTAAATGATCTTGTTTCTTAATATCAAATGACAATCATTCACATCTGGAATATAGGAATGTCAGGCCTCTGAGCCCAACCCATCATATCCCCTGTGACCTGCATGTATACATCCAGATGGCCTGAAGCAACTGAAGATCCACAAAAGAAGTGAAAATAGCCTTAACTGATGACATTCCACCATTGTGATTTGTTTCTGCCCCACCCTAACTGATCAATGTACTTTGTAATCTCCCCCACCCTTAAGAAGGCTCTTTGTAATCTCCCCCACCCTTAAGAAGTTTCTTTGTAATTCTCCCCACCCTTGAGAATGTACTTTGTGAGATCCACCCCCTGCCGGCAAAACATTGCTCCTAACTCCACCACCTATCCCAAAACCTATAAGAACTAATGATAATCCCACCACCCTTTGCTGACTCTCTTTTCGGACTCAGCCCGCTTGCACTCAGGTGAAATAAACAGCTTTGTCGCTCACACAAAGCCTGTTGGTGGTCTCTCTACACGGACGCGCGTGATAAGGAATATGATTGGTTTTTGTATATTGACCCTTTTAAATGTACTTATGAGTTCTCGGAGTGTTTTGTATATTTTTGGAATTGTCTACATTGATAACCATGTTGTCTTCAATTAAAGACAGTCTTATCTTTTTCCTTTCAAAGCTGTATGCTGTTTATTTGTTTTTCTTGGCTTACTTCACTGGCTATGACTTCCAGTCTGGTGTTGATTAGGGATAGTCAGAGAGAACATCCTTGCTTTATTCCCAGTTTTGGAGGGTAAAACATTCAGTATTTTACTCTTAAGTACGATGTTAGTTGTAGGTTTTTCATAGCTTTCCTATATAAAGTTAAGAAAGTTCTCTTCTATTCCTAGTTTTCTGAGACTTTTATCATGAATGGATGTTGAATTTCATTGATTTTTTGTTTCTATTGAGATGAATGTATATAATATAATGAATTACATTGATTTTTTAAAATTTAAGCAAGAGTTTCTTTCCTGGGATCTGAGACAAACCCCAATTGGTTATATACTATCCTTTTAATATATTGCAAGATTTGATTTGCTAATATTTTGTTGAGCATTTTTTACATTTATTTTCATGAGCTATCTTGGGCTATAGTTTTCTTTTCTTGGCCATGTGCAAGCTGGTTTGAGTCCTGGAATAATGCTGACCTCACCAGATGAATTCATAAATGTTCTATATTCTGGAAGATATTATGTAAAATCGGGATTATTTCTTGCTTAAGTGTTTTGTAGATTTTACCAGTGAAACCATCTACACTAGGAGTTTCCTTTTTAGAAGTTTTAAAACTATAGTTTCAATTTCTTTAATAAATATTGGAATATTCAGGTTAGGTATCTTTTTTTTTTTTTTTTTTTTTTTTTTAGAGACAGATTCTTGCTCTGTTGCCCAGGCTGGAGTGTAGTGGCGCAATCTTGGCTCACTGCAAGCTCCACCTCCTGGGTTCACGCCATTCTCCTGCCTCAGTCTCCCAAGTAGCTGGGACTACAGGCACCCGCCACCATGCCCAGCTAATTTTTTGTATTTTTAGTAGAGACAGGGTTTCACCGTGTTAGCCAAGATGGTCTCGATCTCCTGACCTCATGATCCACCCGCCTCAGCCTCCCAAAGTGCTAGGGTTACAGGCGTGAACCACGGTGCTCAGCCCCAACTTAGGTATCTTTCTTAAGTGAATTGTGGTGGATTGGCTCTTTGAAATAATTGGTTCATTTTACCTAAATTGTTGAACTTATGGACATAGTGTTGTCTGTACTATTCTCTTATTATCTTTTTAACATCCGTGAGATCAGTAGTGATGTCCCTTGTTGCATTCCTGATATTGAGAAATTGTGTCTTCACTCTTTTTTTCTTGGCCAGCTTGACCAGTGACTTATCAATTTTATGACTTTATCAAAGAATCAATGTATTAGTCCATCTGAATTGCTCTAAAGGAATACATGAGGCTGGGTAATTTGTAAAGAGAGCAGATTATTTGGCTCACAATCCTGCAGGCTGTGCAAGCATGGCAGCAGCATCTGCTTGGCTTCTGGTGAGAAAGCTTTTACTCATGGTGGAAGGCGAAGGCGGAGCACACATGTCACATAGTGAGAGCAGGAGCAAAGACAGAGGAGGAAGTGCCAGGCTCCTTTCTAAGCAACCAGATCTTGTGCGAACTCATTACTGTGGGGAGGGCACCAAGCTATTCATGAGGGATCTGTCCTATGACCCAAACACCTCCCACCAAGCCCCACCTCCAACCCTGGGAATCACGCTGGGAATCACATTTTAATATGAGATTTGGAGGGGACAAACAGCCAAACTACATCAATCAGCTTTGCTTTCATTGATTTTATGTACCGTTTTTCTATTTTCAATTGCATTTCTTTATGTACTATATTATTTCCTTTCATCTGATCACTCTGATGATATTTCTAGGCCTAGCACTCTGGGCCTGTGGTGGGCATGGCGGCCTCCGAAGATCTCCAAAATGCCTTCAGGGCCATTCTCCTGTTGCTGTGATGAGTAGCACCTGGATTCCTTCTATCCCTACTAATTTCCTTATCAAATGGTCACTTGGCCACACCCGTAATTTTCTTTCCTGAACATGTTTTCCTATTCTGTACATGGCAGACTGAGATTTTCCAAATGTTTATGTTCTGCTTTTCCTTTAATTGTAAATTCCATCTTTAAATTGTTTCTCTCTTCTCACATTTTACTATAAGCAATTAAGAGAAGTCACTTAGCATCCTAAAACACTTCTCAGCTTCGAGATTTCTTCTGCCAAATATCCTAGTTCATCACATTTAAGTTCTGCCTTTTCCGTACAATTCTAGGACATGAACATAATTCAGCTAAGTTCTTTGCCACTTTGTAACATAGGTGGCCTTTCCTCCAGTTTCCAATATTTGTTCCTCATTTTCATGTACAATCTCATCAGAATGGCCTTTACTGTCTGTACTTCTACCAGCATTCTGTTCATGACCACTTGAGTAATCCCCAAGAAGACTGGAGCTTTTCCTACACCTCTCTTCTTCTGAGCCCTCACCAGAATCGCCCTCAATGCTTTTAATGTATTGTCATGGCAATACAGGCTTTTTCCAGCATTCACTCCAAAACTGTTTCAGCCTCTACCCATTACCCAGTTACAAAGTTACTTCCACATTTTTAGATATTTATTGTAGCAACACCTCACTTCTCTCATACCAATTTCTGTCATAGTCTCTTTTAGGCTACTGTAACAAAATACCACAGACTAGACAATTTATTTTAAAGAAACAGACATTTATTTCTCACAGTTCTGGAGGCTGGCAAATCCAAGATCAAGGTGCTAGTATCTGGTGAGGGCCTCCTTGCTGCATCCTCACATGGCAGGAGGTGGAAGGGAGCAAACCTACTCCTGTAAGCTTTTTTTATAGCAGCATTAATCCTTTCACAAGGGCAGAGCCCTCGTAATCTAAACACCTCCCTTTAGGAACCATCTCCCAATATTGTTGCGTTAGGGATTGAGTTTTTAACACATGAATCTGAGGGAGATACATTCAGAACATAAGAATGTCTGTCAGTAATTAGAAAATTGTCAGCAATTATTTCTTAAACATTTCTTCTACCTATTCTTTCTTCTGATTCTGGGATTTCAAATTATGTATATGTTAGACTGTCTAATATTGTCCCATAGCTCTTGGAGACTTTGTTCTATTTTTTTCTACTCCATTCTCCTTGTGTTTCAGTTTGAGTAAATTTTATTGACCTATATTCCACTTCATTAATTATTTCCTTGACTATATCAAGTCTACTGGTAAGCCCATCAAAGATAGTCTTCATATCTGCTACTGTGTTTCTGATGTCCAGCATTTTCAGTTGATTCTTTCTTGTTGTTTCTATCTCTCTGCTGAAATTTCTATCTGATCTTGCATGTTGTCCACCTTTTCCATTAGTCTTTAACATATTTGTCATAGTTATTTAAAATTCCCTGATAAATCCAACATGTTTATGAGGCTGGTTCTGATGATTACTTTGCCTTTCCAAACTGTGTTTTTTCTTGCCTTTTGTGTACCATGTAATTTTTTGATGAAAGGTAAATGTGTTATATAGGAGAGTAGATACTATGTAAATATTTTTATGCTTGGAACTGAGCATGCCTTTCCTTCTGCTAGACTTTTAATGTGGGAATTCGTGTTAATTTAGTCCAGAGTTGGACTGGAAGTTTATTATTGCTATGGTTACCCTCAGGGCTCCAGAAGCTTTAAACTCCACTAGTGATATATTGTTTCTGTCTCTTCTCTTGGTTTTGAGTCTCCCCTTTGCGCTATCCTCCGGAGAGAGTCTGTATGTAGTTCTCCAAGCTATATTTCCCTGCAACTCTTGTTAGCTTGGTGGCCAAGAGAGGGAGAGGGGCAATCTCTTATGTTCTTATGAAGCGTCAGTCTTAGCAGAAACTGAAAACCTGGGTCTCAGGGGCTCCTCCAACTTCTCCAGCTGTAGTGCTGGCCTAGCAAATATTCCTGCCCCTCCCCCAAAGTGAAGCTTCTTTTCCCTCATGTTCTCCTCTGCTAGCTGCAGTCAGTTTCCAGGGGTACAGTTTTGACTGACTTCCCTTTGCAGATTAAAGCTTTGTTGGGTAGGGAAGATGAAGGCAATGTATCAGGGTGGTGTTTGGGCAGTGGTTGCTGTTCCCCTTCTCCAGCCAACATCTTGGAGGACATTTTCTGAGGCTTCTCCTTGATCTACCCTGTGAGCTCCTGTTGTTCTTGGAGGGAAAAACTGTAAGAGAGTGTGAACCCTCCTATGTCTGCAGCCTCTGGGACTTCACACTGCCATGCTAGTGTTACCAGAAACCGGTCCTGATCCACACTCTAAGAGAGGGTTCTTGGATCTTGCGCAAGAAAGAATTTAGGGCAAGTCCATACAGTAAAGTGAAAGCAAGTTTATTAAGAAATTAGAGGGATAAAAGAATGACTACTCCATAGACAGAGCAGCCCCGAGGGAGGGCTGCCGGTTGCCCATTTTTATGGTTATTTCCTGATGATGTGCTAAACAAGAGGTGGGTTATTCATGCCTCCCTTTTTAGACCATATAGGGTAACTTCCTGAGGTTGCCATGGCATTTGTAAACTGTCATGGCGCTGGTGAAAGTGTGTCAGTGAGGACAACCAGAGGTCGCTCTTGTGGCCATCTTGGTTTTGGTGGGTTTTAGCCGGCTTCTTTACTGCAATCTGTTTCATCAGCAAAGTCTTTATGACCCGTATCTTGTGCAGATCTCCTATCTCATCCTGTGACATAGAATGCCTAACCATCTGGGAACACAGCCCAGTAGGTCTCAGCCTTATTTTACCCAGCCCCTTGGAGTTGCTCTGGTTCAAATGCCTCTGACACTAGCTCACACTTGGCCTTTAGCAATTCTTTAAACATCTCTAGCATAATCTCCTTACCAGGTTTTTATGGCATTTGGCAGCATCTGTTCTAGGTAAGTGTATGCTTGAACACTGTTTCTCCCGGCAGGCCCTTGTGTTTCTCTTGGTTTTAAGACAGTTGTTTGCCTATAACATCAGTTCTGCCATAGGTTCAAAAACGTTGTTAATTTTGTAGTTTATCTAGTTTTTTTTCTCATTGTTAGAATGGGAGAAGTACTTTTCTAACCTCTTAAATCTCTGAGCTTTTACAAGAACCATTATTTATTTTGGAATTTTAAATTTCTCCAGCATTAACTTGATTTCGAAAGTTTTAGAGAATTTTTGCAACAGCCCCAAACCATCTTTCTATGCATATTTGGAAACTAGAACTGAGAATCACTAGTAAAGATGATATAAAAATGAGAAAAAAATGAAATTTGGGGTCACTAAATTGTAATTTTTTTTTTCTTTTCTGTATCTTTCCCTCAGTCAAACTTGGAACTGGCTCTGTGTTTCATATGGGCTCAAGGAAATTATGTGGTGGGACAGAAAGCAGAAAGAACTCCATGGAGTTCTGGGTTTTAGGCCAGGCACAGTGGCTCACACCTGTAATCCCAGCACTTTGAGGCCAAGGTTGGCAGATCGCCTGATGTCGGGAGTTTGAGACCAGCCTGACCAACATGGGGAAACCCTGTCTCTACTAAAAATATAAAATTAGCCGGGTGTGGTAGTACATGCTTGTAATCCCAGCTACTCAGGAGGCTGAGGCAGGATAATCAATTGAACCTGGGAGGTGGAGGTTGCAGTGAGCCAAGGTTGTACTATTGCACTCCAGCCTGGGCAACAAGAGTGAAACTCTGTCTCAAAATAGAAGTTCTGGGTTTTGTTTTCAGAAGCCTGAGCTCACAGTAGAACTTAGAGGGTTTACAATAAAGAAGAAAAAATGGGAGACTTGTTAAAGGAAATAAAAAGGATAACTAGAGGAATAGAAGGCTTCCTAGAGTAGAAAAAAGGTTCCTGCACCAGAACTGGAGATGAAGGGAGGCCTTGGAATAGACAGGAAAAGATGCTGCAAGTGTGGCAGGATGAGCCGCAGACAAAACCCCTCAGATACAGAGTTAAAGAAGGAAAGGCTTTATTCAGCTGGGAGCATCAGCAAGACTTACGTCTCAAAAACCGAGCGAGTGAGCAATTCCTGTCTCTTTTAAGGGTTTACAACTCTAAGGGGGTCCGCATGACAGGGTCGTAATCGATTGAGCAAGTAGTGGGTATGTGACTGGGGGCTGTATGCACCAGTAATCAGAATGGAACAGAACAGGACAGGGGTTTTCATGATGCTTTTCCATACAGTGTCTGAAATCTATAGATAACACAAGCAGTTAGGTCAGGGGCTGATTTTTAACTACCAGACCCCAGGTGCGGTACCAGGCTGTCTGCCTGTGGATTCCATTTCTGCCATTTAGTTTTCACTTCTTCTTTCTTTGGAAGCAGAAATTGGGCATAAGACAGTATGAGGGGTGGTCTCCTCTCTTGCAAGAACCCATAGAGAAAGAACTGCATGCAATATCTAGGCAAACAACACCCCTAAGCCACCTTACAAGAGAGTCCCCTGTCTTAGGCATGGCTTGGAAGCATCAAAATGTCAGCAGTCCTGAAAAGCCCTTAAGATCATGGACAACGGAAGTCTTAGTGGAAACCTGTGGAACAGACGAAAACACCGAATCTCCATAGACACCTTCACATTGCAGAATATGCTGGGCACTGACATGACCTTGAGAAGGGAGGGGAGGCCTGGAGAATGACTCAGATTATATTTTCTCATGAGCCTGGAGAGATTATTTAATTGATTTCTAGAAAATAAAGAGATTTAGTATTGCTTGCATAACTTAATTTGTAGACTGAGAATCATACCTGCTACAAAAGTAATCCATTCCCAGGCACCTAGTTATCATAGTTTCATTGAAAATATTTTATATTGTAGTAAGTGAAGAATTTTTCCACTCCAGTGCGTCTGAGGGATTCAGCATGCCCTCAACTGTAATGATTCCTCCTGGGGTGCAGTGGGGTGGTCAGGGCAGCAAGGGAAAGGCACTTTGAATAAATCCCCAGGTGATTCTGAAGAAGACTCCCTCCACATACTCACTCCCTTTTTCCACCCCTTCCCTGAGAATCTGTGTTCACCTCTTTTGGTCTATGTGCATGTTTTTCAATTAGGACACTAAAACAAAGACACAGTTTGACTATTGTAAGCAAGAGGTGTGTTCTCACAAACGTGCATATAAAGCAAATATATCTATGTTCAAACATGTAATGCTATACACATAGATTGAAATAATTGCTGTTAATGGCATTACAGACAACTAAAGAATAGGTATGTTTGTGAATCTGTGGCTAAGAGAGAAAAATCCCTAGATTTCCTTCTAGGAAGTCGTTATCGGCTTGAGAAACTGTCCCCGTTCTGACCCAGCCTCCCACTGAGGTTGTTAGAAGGATCAAGTGAAACACACATAAGCATCTGAATGAAAATGTCCCCAGAGTGAACAATTGAGAGAATTACCACTATCCTTCCATTCACGTCTGTTGACTGAGGCCCTGGAGCTGGCATACTGATGAGAGATGCTTGACATTATCATAACAGAGTTGTGTGTTTTTTGTTGGTGTTTCTGCCAATGAGGCCTCATTGGGGGATGACACATTATATGTTCCATTTTCCAGAGCTTCTGTCTGGTGCCAGTGTGAAGAAACACAGCTAGAGACCTGGTGATGGGACTTATTTTCTTATTTCTGGAAATGTTTCACCACCGAAAAAGCCACTGCAACCTGCTATCTTAAAGCTACAGCACATGTTGGGCGTATTTCTCTTATCTAATAAAATCATATGATAGCACATCATCTCTCCTCGGGTGGAAAAAAGGCCTGAAGGCAGGGATCCCTTGGAAATTGCAGCGAAAAGCAAGAACCAGGTAAAAGTAGAGACTTCGAAAAATCTGGGTTAAAGCGTTCAAAGAGCAAGCTGAGAGAGGCAGGTTATCCCTTGTGATTTTTGAGTGGAACACAAAACACACACCCTGGTTCCACCAGACAGTGCAGGGGTCACAGGAGGCCACTGCAGAAAGGCCTGGGAGTTGCCCAAAGGCTCAGCTACTTGGACCTGCTAATAGAATAAATTACTGGGAACAGAAATATCCTGTCAAGAAATTGGATGAGATGTGTTTTTCAGAGTTTGCTTCTAGTATAGCGCACTGGTTAAGAATTCAGGCTCTACAGTTAAAACCAAATTTGAACCCCAATTCTACCACTTAACTAATTGGGTGATCTCCAGTCACTTACTAAAATATAAACAGGGAACAGGATAATACCCATCTGAAAGGGTTGTGGTGAGAATTAGATTAGGTAATGTATATTCAGTGCAGAGCCTAAAGAACCACACAGTAAATGTTAGATACTGTTAGGCATACCCGTTCCTTTGAAAATGCCTAAGCTACTGTCTACTACTTTGTACTGTTACTCAGAGGTCACTTCAGAATGAACCTCCTTGAAAAGGAATGTCTTTGACACACAGGGGACGAGTAGAGATTTGCATTTTTATTATTTCACTCACTGAAGAGAGAGAATATAGAGTTCTTTGCAGGGAACTTGTTGGGATCAAAAAACCAAGTTCTTTAAGTGGGAGTCCTAACATATAGGGACACTAAATTGCCCCTAGTCCTCAGATCCTTGATAGAAACTGTGACCCAATGTTAGACTCTTTTGGGTTCAAGGGACACAGACCCATTTGGTGGTTGGGGGTTATTGTAAGAATACACCAGAAAGTGAGGAAATGGAAAGCAACATTCAGCAGCTACACAACCACGCCTTGTGGAGAACTGGGGAGTTGGGGGAGGCGTCCATAGTTGTTCAGGCTCTCAGATCCCAGTGGCACCCCTGGCCCTGGACATCTCATTGCCTTCTGAGGCCAACTTCTCATTGCTCCCCAAGCTAGTGTCTCCACTGAGCACCTCGCTAGCTGCTCTGCCAACTTCCACATCTACCACTCTTGCTTCACTCTCCCCTTAAGATTTATATGCAAAAGAGAGAATCTGCCTGGGATATTTTGCTATTTTCCAATATATAAGATTCTGTTATCGGGGAGAATGCTTACTCATGAAAGCACTGGAATCCCAAAAAGAACACAAAGAATAGGATCTGGGCTGGGTCACCAAGATGTAGCTCCCAAAGTATACTCCATCGCGCCTGGCCACTCTGCCCTCAACCCTTGACCCAGCTGAATATGACATATCTCTGGAGACCCAGTAGGCACAAGCTGAGTGATTGGCCATAAGGGCCTGGCCTACACAGGAATACTGCTTCAGTACAACAACCCTAACCACCAAGGGCTCATCCAAGATACTGCCTTGATTTGTTGGACCTATGCAAGATCAGTAAGTGTCTATCTCGATTTCAGACCCGCTCCCAAAAACCCTCTCTTGGGAGCTCTCTGTGGAATTGGGCCCCTCTTCTTCTAGTATTATGTTTTCAAAACTGACAGGGATAGAAAAGAAAAACTTATCCAGGAAGGAAAATTGGTTGAACATTTTACATCTCATGTCAAGTCTGGCAACGGCAATGATGACTATACGCATTCTTTCTTTTTTTTTTTTTTTTTTTTTTTAGACAGGGTCTTAGTCTGTCACCCAGGCTGGGGTACAGTGGCGTGATCTCTGCCCACTGCAGCCTTAGCCTCCTGGTTCAAGAAATTCTCACATCTCCGCCTCCCAGGTAGCCGGGACTACAGGCGAGTGCCACCACACCTGGCTAGTTTTTTGTATTTTTAGTAAAGACAGGGTTTTGCCATGTTGGCCAGGCTGGTCTGGAACTCCTGACCTCAAGTGATCCACCCACCTCGGCCTCCCAAAGTGCTGGGATTATAGGTGTGAGCCACCACAGCTGGCCAACTGTGTGTATTCTTACTTAAATAAATATTCTCTTAATCATTAAAAAAAAAAAAAAGGACTGGATTCTTTCATGAAATGATGACTTTATTGCTTTTACTCTTGGTTTACTTTGTCTATTAGCAAGAGGATCTTGAATTTAGTAGCTGTCTAACCCAGGACACTAGCTTAGGCTCTTAGGTCTGAGACCTCTATCTCTTAGGTGCAGATGGAAGATTTGCAATAAAAGATATCAATTTTCTGCCATTATTACTCTCCACATTCGTTCATATGCTAAGTTTAAAATCTATATTTCCACCAGGCGCAGTGGCTCATACCTGTAATCCCAGCACTTTGGGAGGCTAAGGCGGGCAGATCACCTGAGGTCAGGAGTTCAAGACCAGCCTAACCAATATGATGAAACACCATCTCTATTAAAAATACAAAAATTAGCTGTGTGTGGTGGCACAGGCCTGTAATCCCAGCTACTCGGGAGGCTGAGACAGGAGAATCAAGAATCGCTAGAACCCGGGAGGCAGAGGTTGCAGTGAGCGGAGATTGCGCCATTGCACTCCAGCCTGGGCAACAAGAGCAAAACTCCGTTTCAAAAAAAAAAAAAGAAAGAAAAATCCATATTCCCAGCCTGATAACTTTTTGCTTCAGGTTAGTGACTTTTAGTTTATTTGTTCTGTAGAAGTACAATGTATGACAAATGCATTGAGTAACATCAGGATTCCCTGGCATGAAAAGGTGGAGGACTGATCAGTGAGAGTTTCCCTCAAGTACCTCTCACATGGGCCTTCCAGCTGGAAAAGAGAAACAGAACCTAAATGACCATCATTTATTATGTCACCTTTACTTAGTTAACATGTAAAATGTCATCTCGATTTTACAGAAAATTCATGTGAAGGCTGATGTGACCTTCAAATTAATTTCTGTCTTGGTAGTTCTATAGATTGTAAAATTCCTAGATGGTATAATGGCCAGAATGTTGAGTTTTTTTTAAAAAAATTCAGCAAAAAGGCATTCTATTCTTGTTGTAGCAACAATTTACAAGTTTATGACACATGACAACAAAAATACCTAGATTTCAGGATAATTTTACTTCAAACTACCAATTAAATATATAATTATGTGGACAAGGCACTATGGCTCACACCTGTAATCCCAGGACTTTAGCAGCCAAGTGAGGCAGGAGGATCACTTGCGGTCAGGAGTTTGAGACCAGCTTGTGCAACATGCCAAGACCCCAGCTCTCCAAAAATATATTTTTTTAATTAGCCGGGCATGGTGGTGCACACCTATGGTCCTATCTACTCAAGACTGAGGTAGGAGAATTGCTTGAGCCCAGGAGATCGAGGTCACAATGAGCTATGATGGCACCACTGCACTCCAGTCTTAGCAGCAGAGCTAGACCTGTCTCAAAAATAAATAAATAAAATAAATACATAATTATGTAAATCTTGGCCTCCTTGTACTTTCAGCGCCCCCAGTTCAAACGCAAAGGGTATTTTTAGTTCCTGTTTTTCCTTTTTACCAAGCTTGATCAGTGAACAAGAAAGTCTTATCAATCATCTACTTGTTGGAAAGCATAGAGCTTTTGAACCACACAGCTCATTTCAAAATTAGAAATGCCTCCACTGAGGGGCCCAGGTGGAGACCTTCCAGAGGCAGGTGTCACTAGATCTTGGGTCTGATGTGTGTCTTTTTTTTTTTTTTTTTTTTTTTTTTTTGAGACGGAGTCTCGCTCTGTCGCCCAGGCACCGGAGTGCGTGGCAGATCAGCTCACTGCAGCTCCGCTCCCGGGTTCACGCCATTCTCCTGCCTCAGCCTCCCAAGCTTGCTTCTGGGACTGAAGCCCGCCAGCTCGCCCGGCTAGTTTTTGTATTTTTAGTAGAGGCGGGGTTTCACCCGGAGACCCAGCCAGGATGGTGCGATCTCCTGACCTCGTGATCCGCCGTCTAGAAGCCTCCCAAAGTGCTGGGATTGGGCTTTAACCACATGACCTCTGATGTGTGTCTTTGGGTTAAAGTAGCTAAGAAATGTTTCTGGAGATGGCATGAGTGGAGAAAGTAATAGAAGTCGTATTTCTATTTTTTAACAAGTAAATCCTAATTCATATTTGCCAGAAAGCAATATAGCTGTTTCTCACTAAAAGTGTTTATTCTAAAATGTTTGCAAAACAAAATTATTTTTAAAGGACAGCATACTTTCCCACTGACACATTCTAAAGATGTGTCCTCAAGGAAAATTTTTAGGTGGCAGAAAAATATTTTCTTACTATTCATAATAATCACTGACATTTACTGAGCACTGACTACTTGTCAGGCATTGTTCAAAGATCTTCATACAATTCTTTCATTTGATTCCTCACAATGATCCTACTAGGTATTATCTCAATTTCCCAGGTAAGAAATGGAAGACCAAAAGAGTTTAAGTAAGCATCCCAAAGTCCTATGGTTGGGGTAGAGAAAAGATGAACTCAAGCAGTCTGACCCCAAGGCACCCCCTTCTCCACACCACTGTGCTGGTATCAACACACATCCAGGCTCACCAGGAGGAAGAGGGCATTTTCCCAGTCTGCCAAGCACTGAGATAAAAATACACTGTAAGTTGTATCATGGGGTGTGGGGTCCTCATCTCCACCCTTGATAGCATCCTAAGAATTCATCTAGGATGATCCTGCTGTTTTTCTTGGCTTTAAACTCATTCATGGTAGGTGACTGGATAATGCTAATTGCATGACATAGGTTCGCTCGTCATAAGGGGTTATGAGTTAATGTATTCCCTCCCTAGGGGTATTTACAGCATTGGTAGTTGAATATTACTTTATGTTAATTGAATGAAGATACTACGGTTTCACAAGTGCTACTGAGAAACAATTGGAGAAATCAGACAAGTGAAGGTTAAAAAAATATGATTTTTTTTTTTTTTAAGAGATAAGGGTCTCACTCTGTTGCCCAGGCTAAAGTGCAGTAGCACAATCATAGCTCACTGCAGCCTTGAGCTCCTGGGTTCAAGTGATCCTCCCACTTCAACCTCCCAAGTAGTTAGTAGTTAGGACTACAGGTGTGCACTACCATGCCTGGCTAAAAACCTGTTTTATTAAGGATAAGTTGGATTGAAGAGTAGGAGTTAACTGTGGCACAGGCAGACTCTCTAATGTTTTTCCCTAGGTCTAAAACTCGGTACATCTCACCAAAGGAAGGGTTGGCTCTACAGAGCACACACACAGAGCAAAACAGCTGCATCATCTGCATCTGCTATGTCCCTACATTGGAACAAACTGAGAGCTAGGATTTGAGACCTGGCCCTGGAAGCAGAGCTGGGTCCTAACCCCATCATGACTGCCACCCACAAGACAGGAGGCGAGCAAAACACACCCACCCTCGGCAGGAGATCCGAAGAAGAAGGGACAGGAAGAGCAGAGTTTCCCATGAGCCTGGAGAAACTCCCCACTTCACCAGACAACTAAATCATGACTAGTCCCTCAGGGAAAAGTGAACAGGGCTGAGAGGGGCTGAAGCTACTTTTCCCAATGCTTTCAAAAGAATGAAAACTCCTATCATATGGTCCAAAGCAGGAACACATGAGGGAGAAAGAAGGTTCCCTACAATGCAAGAAATTATGTCAAATGCTCTATGCCTACTGGTTCCTGCTTTACAGACACACTGCACATAGAGTGAAAGTTCCTGAAGGGTTTATTGTTCTTCAGAATTTGTTTAAGATTTGACCAGAACCTTGTGAAAAAGGAGACACCAATCCCACTGGCAACAGGCAGCTGGTAATGCACCCATAACATCCTAAGAAGAGTGCTCTCCAGGGGAGAAGCTGGTACTTCCCCTGGCTGAGAGGCAGCGGAAGCCTATTTGAAATAAGGAAGCATCATCTTTAAAGAGTCCTTAATTAATATTGTATCACTTCCAGCACTGTAGGAATTCAATAATGGAGCAACCCAACCAAGTACAACTGGTTGAAGATCAATCAGATTTGGATTTTCATGTGACGAAGATTTGTTTTAAATACAAAACATAAGAATTTACAATCATCCCCTTCACCATATTTTAGGGAAGATTATTGTTTCAGTGGCCCAATTTCTATGCCTTTGGATGCCTTTGGTGTGCTGGTCAGAGAAATGGTAGGAAAGATAAAGTATGGGGAGAAAGTAAAGAGAGGTTTACTTGATCTACATGGGAAAGGGTATGGAGCCTCCTAAGGAGGCAATGAAAACATCTAGAACTCGGCAAGGATAGCAAGAGAGTGGGAAGGAGGGAGTGTCAAGAGAGGCACCTTAGGCTGGAGATTTTGAAAAAGAGAAGAGAAATTTCAGTAGCTGCCATGAGCTGTGGGGAGACAGAAATGGAAAAGTGGATTTGTTGCAAGTTTGGATAGGCACTTCTCAGTAACTCTCTTTTACTCCTGTTCAAGGAAAGCTTCAAAATATTAATCATTCTTCAAGAATTTGGAATGGTATTTGTTTTTCTCTTGCATATGTTATCATGAGGTAATAGGCTTTAAGGAATGGCAAAGAAGCCCAGATTTATTTGGATATATCTATTTGAATCTTTCTAGAGTGAGTCATTCTGTGGGTACTGTGCTTGTCCACAAAGTGGTGATTGTAAAAGGATGTGCCTGGGAGGTGGCCAGAGTGCAGGATGTGACAATGCCTCTGCAACAGAGTGGTGGCAAGGCTATGCTGGAAGGGGACCCAGCAGAAGCCAGAGACCTGAGTGCAGTCACTTCTCCAGCACACTTCCTGTCACCTGTCAGTGGCTCCCCTGACAGAGACTGATGGTTGGTCTTCAGCACGTTGTCTTTGGGTCTTCCATTCCGCACGATGTTTGCTGGACAATGGCCAGTTGTGAGGTGAGGCTCCACCTGCTGGGCACAGGGTCATGGAAAGTCACTGCTCTGGAATTAAAAGTGCATCACTTCAGGATCAGCACTGGTGCTGTGTGACTGTTCACCTACTTGGCCTCAGTTTCTTCACCTGTAAAGCAGCTGTCTTGGGAAGATGGTATCAATGATCCCTTTCAGCTCTTATGCTCAATGATACCTTTCCAGATACTCATTCCTTACTGCAGCTATTGCTCCCACTTTCTCTTACCCCAGGGCCCTGGCCAACTCCACACCCAGATGTTTATTCTACTCACATCATGGCCCTCCCGATTAGACCTAACTGGGCGTAAGCAAAAACACTGGGGCTGTGGCTAGAGTGCCAAAGCTGCCTGCTCCTGAACTGTAAGTTCTAGACTGGCTGGGGGAGAAAAGAGGGCATCTCATCAGTTACCCAGGCACTCTGGGAACCATGCTCTGCATGCCCCTTCTCCACACACACAGAACGAGACAGTAGAGCCTGTCTCTGGAGCTCAGACAGCTTGCATAGCAGGAGGAGGCAGCTTTGCTTTTCTCCAGACACTTCTCAGAGCCACTGAAACAGCAACTGGATAAATATAGGAGGATGACGCATCAACTCTGAGTGGATGTGAGTGCGTGAGTGTGCATGCACAGACAAGCCGGCAAGCTGCAGGCTGCCACGTGGCTCTCAACCTCCAAGAATCGACACACGGGCTCCCAGAGCCAGAAAATCTTAGCAAAACTTGGTGTCATCAAAGAATCTTGGCAGGAGGGTGATCTGAGGCCATGAGCACAGTCATGCCCTTGGCTCCTTGGAGCATTCACGGAGGTCACCCTCTGCTCGGCCCTGGCTATATATAGTCCTGCCTTCTCCAGTGTACATACAGTCTTTCTGAATGAAACACCAGAAATCTTTCCAGGCTCTGTGAAAGCATCAACTGAGTGGCATTTGAAGGTCCTAGAAAATGAGTGGAGGAAACAGAGCAGGTGTTTTGCTCATTGTGAAAGGCAAACGCTGACTTGGAAGGTTTTGAGGTAGGGAATATGGGCCAATCTCAGCACTGCCAATTTTTAATTACTAGCACAATTAGCAGCCTGGCCTAACAACAAGCCTATTTTGTAAAGCTCTGTTTAAGAACCAGCAAATTGCGGCAATAGCACTAAACAGATGAATAGCACAGTCATCATATCCCACTCTCTGAAAGCAATGATCTGCCTGCACAGTCCTGAACTTATTACAGCCTCTACCACCAGCAAATACCTGACATCCTCTTCTTAGCCCTGACTAAATTGGCATAAGAGTAAGAACCATGTCTTCATAAAGGCCATCTTCCTTGTGGTTGATCAATCATATTAAGTGAACTATATTAAATCAATGCAATATACATCAACATTAGCTTCTTGGGATAAAATAAAATAGAATCTCCCTGCCCTCTTATTATCATCTCTTGTCATGACCACCATTTGAAATAATTTTGAAATATTTAATGTAAAGGCATACAACCCCTAAAGGTTATGAAATAGCATCTCCTTGGAGACAGGATTTCTGTGAGAGACCCAGTATCCATGAGTGTCCATCCGGCCTTGATAGAACTCATATGTGGTTGAATCTGTTACTTAGATCAAACCTAAGAGACTCAGACAGGCCAAGATTGTTCCTCTGGGATGTGCAAGATCCCTGAGGAACAAGAGGGGCTCATAAACAACAGTAGAGGATCTTTGTAAGGAAAGGGAGGCTGTAGACTTTTCTAGAACATAAGCCTTCATCTCTAGGACTGAGTTAGAGAAGCAGAAACCATAGACTTTGATCAGCACCTCCTGAACTTTAACTGAGCCTCTAGCTCTTGTATTCTTGGGTCAAGACAAGTGATTGCTGATTCTTCACTGAGCTAAACTTTAGGCAATCATGGTGGAAGGAACCTCAGACTGCTCAGAGAAGATCTGGGCAACTCCCTACCTACAGAACCACACTGATTTTAGCAGAGTATGCTCTACCAGAAGACCAGCAGAGGACTGAGTAGTGTTAATTGCAGAGTTACTGTACTAGGCTGCTGTAATAAAATACCTTAGACTTGGTAATTATAGGCAACGGAAATGTATAAGCAACCGTTCTGGAAGCTGGGAAGTCCAAGATCAAGGCACCAGCAGATTTGGTGTCTGTGAGGGCTTGCTCTTTGCTTCATAGATGGCCCCTTCTTGCTGCATCCTCGTTTGGTGGAAAAGATGAGCAACATCTCCTGGGCCTCTTGTATAAGAGCACAGACCCCATTAATCACCTCCCAAGGCCCCATCTCTTAATTGCACCATGTTGGAGACTAGGTTTCAACATATGTGTTTGGGAGGACACAAACATTCAGACCACAGCAGTCACTAAGAACTTGCTCCCAAATATTGCCTCAATTCATGCCTAATTCCACCATTATAAATCTATTTACTGGAGACAAACATTGCTTCTCTTTGAGAATCATCAACAAATACTATGCAAGGGAATGTCAATCATTCCCCACCTTCTCCTGCTCATACCTACAAACACACTTCCTAGGGGTCCTGACCAGCTGGCTTCCAGTTGAGTTAGGCCAAAGGGAAGTCCTAGCAGGAATTAGAGGACAGGGGAAAGAAAGAAGTGGTAGTATTCCCACCCCTCTCTCTTTCGGTCTGGGGGTCTCTGGCAGTGTCCACATTTCCCCTGTGGTCACACAAGGCCTTCAGTGTTGTCCGACTGGTCAAGGTGCATCTCCTTGATGCCTCTAGTTCTTGCCATTGCTAATCTTTGCCTCTACATCTCCTGTTTGCTTTTCAGCTCTCACAACCCATTTGTAGCTAGTTTTCCTATTCATTTTCTTTATTGAACTACCTGACTTGGGCTGTTTTCTTGTCTCCATCCTAACTTACTCAGAGGGGTACTGATATGGTTTGACTGTGTCCCCACCCAAATCTCATCTTGAATTGTAGCTCCCCTAATTCCCACTTGTTGTGGGAGGGACCCGATGAGAGGTAATTGAATCAAGGGGTGGGTCTTTCCTGTGCTGTTCTCATGACAGTGAACACGTCTCACGAGATCTGATGGTTTTATAAAGGGGAGTTCCCCTGCACAAGCTCTCTTGCCTGCCACCATGAAAGTCGTGACTATGCTCCTCAATCACCTTCCACCATCATTGTGAGGCCTCCTCAGCCATGTGGAACTGTGAGTCAATTAAACCTTTTTCCTTTGTAAACTACCCACTCTTAGGTATGTCTTTATTAGCAGCATGAGTACAGACTAATACTGTTAGCATATAAATGTATTATAAGTGAGCTTAATGTTTGTTTTTTCTCTGCAAGAACCTACAGTAGAAGGGAAGTCCCAGGAAGCTCATGAAAGAAGGATTTAAAAAGGGAGAAAAGGTGAATTTTTCCCCAGGTCTTCTCTACCTATGAAAGATTCCCCTGACTCTAGTGTTGTGTGGGAAGGCCATTAAAAACAGCCCCCTTCCACAATGCTGACTTGTTACTCTCTGGCTTTACATCATGGAATCTCTGCCCCAGCTGAAATCTGTTTGCTGGCATCCATGATTCTTGAGCTTCCAAATGCATCCTTTTGCATACCCATCCTCCTCCCCTATGACCACCTCTTCCCTACCTTCCTCTCTGTCTATATAGCTATATGGCTCTTCCTCCTTGACAAACCAACTTAAGGCCTAAAATCTGAGCACTGTTATTGTTATACAGTCTGTCAGCAAGTTATAGGCGCAATCTGAACTTAAATCCTCTTGCCTTCTTTTGTTCATGTGTTTGTTCTTGCTAGAGATCTTGCAGTTTTGATTATATGTGCTTTCCTGTTTGGCCAATAGAATTTTAAGGTCCATACAGATATAAGACAATGTCTGCTATTTCTTTTGCTGCCTGTTCCTGCCCTTCCTCTGTCCCTCCAGCTCCCATCAATTGTAACATCTAGAACTGCTCTAGTATGTCCAACAAATATTGACATGCTGCCTAAACAAACTTCCTCAGCTAGAAAGACTAGACATATACCTATTTGTCAAGACAGCATGCTTTCTGTAGGAGGAATGCTGGTCTGAAAACCCTCAGACCTGTTCTGCCTCTGACAGAACATCCCCAGTAGAATGCAGTCTGCAGGCACAGGGTTTGCTCAGTCATTATTTTCATTTCTTCCTGGGCCTTGTGTGCTCAAACTATATCTGCAATGCGGTTGTTTTTCCTTCAGAACAAACCTCCTGAAGGGGATTCTTGCTGATGGCATCTGTGGCAGAGACGAGCTCATGCCTGAAGAGATAAATTATTTACGGTGTATGGTGCCCTAATGGATGGTGTGATCAATAATGCTTATAATAGCACAGCAGTGGACAAATCACAGAAGGGCTAGAACACGTGTCTACATCATTCTGAGAAGATGGGGTCCACCAGATAGCAAAAGGAGAAAAGGGGTACTTATGTCAACCTCAAAACGGTTCTGGATCAGGAAGAAAGGGCAGGTTAGGTTTGTTGGTTCGATGGTTTGCTTGTTTAAAGGGACAAATCAGTTTCTAGTCATGAGGAGCACTGCACCAAAATGCCCCAAATATTATCCCCTTCCCAAAGACCAGCCTTCCTGCTCTAATCTAGCTAAGAGTCTCCCCAAAGTTCTGAGCTTTCCCAGCAGCTCTGCAGAGAACAGGCTGAGTTTCTCCCTGTGTACTGGAATATGGGCTGCCTGCAAGTAATGAAGACATTAGTATCTGTTGCTTAGAGTGTTAATTGCTTCACTGTAGTGCTTAGCCCCAGTTCCTAGGCAACATTCAATATCACAACAGGCCTCTTTGTACAGATGTATGATCCCAAGTTTAAAATTTCTCAGGACTCTGCTGTCTTCTATTTTTGTGGTTTTGTTTTGTTTTTTTGGCCTGCAGGAAAGTCCTACCAGGATACCTAACTACAATTTCAAAATCAACGTGTCCAGAATCAGTGGCATTATCTCCATATCTCTCCCCCACCTTCTACCTGCTACCTCACCCTCCCACTACCTGCAAAACAAAACAAAACAACAACAACAAAACCCTGCTTTTGCTCTCGATCTACTGTCATCTTGTCACCAGTGTCTTGTAGCTATCCGTGCCCAGCGTCATCTGCTTCCCTTTCCAGGCTTAGCTCAACTATCACTCTCTTTCTGAAGCCTCCCCTCAAATCTGAAACCCATGGTGCTTAGGTTTCTCCCTAAGCACCACTCTTCACTTCTAGCTGATGTGATGGATAGTTGTATGTGTGTCATCTCTCAAATGACACAATGACTCCCTTTAGGGTATGGCGCATGTCTTAACCATCTTTGAATGTCCCAAAGAGGCTAGCACAGCACAATAATAGACTTTCCATTAGAATTTGTTGAATAAATGATTAAATGAGTAAATCGTATGTAGGTAACAGAGGTGGCACTGGCAATGCTTGTTTTCTTTATCACCTATATCCCTACAGTGCGCAACAGAAAATAGTGGGAAGGGACTAAGCCACATCAGGGCAATTCTAACTGAACAGCCCTCAAACTCTGTTCCACTATACGGAGTTCCATTTTCCTACACCTGGATTTGCACAGGCATTTCCCAAAGGAAGTAAGAGTTCCCAGTATTGTTCCCATAGCTCCAGCTGAACTGAGGAACTCAGAACTTTCTATAGAAAGGACAGAGGAACCTGGGTTTTTCTAGGCTGATTTGGATGTGGAAAATCTATGCCAGGCATTCCCAAGGCTCTAGATAGCTATAAAGGAAAGAGATAGATCAGGATCCTAGCCATGGGCATTGAAAAGTATTGAGTGTCACCATGGTCAGGGGCTTCTCTAGTCACCCCTGGGCTCCAATAACCAAGCAAGGTTGGCAGCAGGGCCACAGGGTCTGAGGTCCCACTTTCCCACTCTTGCATAGGCATCGTCTCATCTTTTTGAATTGATGGAGTTGTCATGGTAGGCCAGAGGTAGGAGATAAAGAAAGATAGAATTATTCATAGGTAACATTCATACATGAGTCTAGCCAGTACCAGGACACTCAACAAATAGTACCTTTTTTTTCTGTAAACCTTTCAGTTGGTGCCATCCAAGACATACTGCTGGGTATAACTCTCAAGATAAAGGCTGTTTGCATAACTCCTAGAGAAAGCTTTTTGGTTTTTAAACTCTAGGTGAAGGGCAATAATAAATTTGCAGCCAATTCTCTGGTCTAGGTTTCAGGACCCACATCCCATGTAGTCCCAGCATGTGTGGTACAGCCTCTCCTTGTTAGTAGGTTCCATTGTTGTTGCAGTGAGAACTTTAATTTTGTATTTTCTCACTTGGGTGCAAGTAAATTTTCAAACATAAAATTGAGCTAATGTCATCATTGAGCATTTCATTTACTTTTTTTTTCTTATAAAAGAAACCGCCCTTGAATATATTTGGCTGTGTGATTGCACAGTCAAATAAGGATACATTTAAATATTCAACTTGGTAACTACATATACAGTCTACTTTTGTTACTGGTTTACAACACTATACGTAGATAGGAACACCTGCCTTGATAATGTTCTTGATATTCACTTTAGTGTCTTGTGAATGATATAAGCCTTGCTTAGCTGATTTATTTCCTCTTCTAATCTTAGCAAATCACCTGATTATCATTGAGAATGACATCCATTCTGAAGACACCATTCAGGATGACTTCAGGACTAGAAATAGTATCTGGCTTATTTCTAGTACATTTTACCTAAAGTTCCATGTATGAATGGGAGAACGAAAGCCTCAGATTGTCAACTAACTCTACCACGTCTTACAATAGTTCAGTGTTCATCCAAAAATCAAATCCATAATTCCAGATCATTTCTTCAGTTCCTTCAACTCTTCTTTGAAGGTAAGAATCTCAAATCACTATATCTTTAATACTTTTTGGCAACAAGGCTCTCCTTCTCTGTATAATTTATCCCAGGGTCCACAGTAGGTCTTCGACAATAAATCATTGTTGAGGGTAGGAAGAATGAAAAGACAAAGACCCCTTTGACTTTCTGTGGGCAGGAGATGCAACAACCTTATCTCACAGTTTTATCATCTGAAAAAAAAGAAAGCTGACTCAAATCATTACGTGAGAAATCAAATGCATGTTTCTTGTGCTTTTGGCAATTAGGCTTCTTTTTAGAAATATAAATCCTGGCTGGGTACTAGGGCTCACGCCTGTAATCCCAGCACTTTGGGAGGCCCAGGCAGGCCAATCACTCGAGCCCAGGAGTTTGAGACCAGCCTGGGTAACATGGCGAAACCCTGTCTCTGCAAAAAATATAAAAATTAGTCGGATGTGGTGGCATGCACCTGTGGTCCCAGCTACTTTTGGGAGGCTAAGATGGGAGGATCGCCTGAGCCTGGGAGGGCAAGGCTGCAATGAGCCGAGATTGCACCACTGTACTCCAGTCAGGGTGACAGAGCAAGAACTTGTCTCCAAAAAACAAACAAACAAACAATAATAAGAATCATAGTTTTAAAAAAGAAACATAAATACTCAGAAAAAGTGATTGTATAATTCCACGGCAGGGAAACAGTGTGTGGAAAATGTAAACTTTGAGTATGTGCATGTTCAACTGTAACTGTTTGTAACTTCATAGCTGAGACCCAGACTCTTGTCTGATTTTCTAAGCCAGGCAAGACTGATCAAGAATCCTACCAGAAGAAAGTTTTCAGGACTCTGACCTGACTCCAGCAGAAATGTTGGTTATAGTGTTCTGGAAGACACCTCAGCATGAATCTCTGGAGCCAGCATCTGGTACCACTGCCATCTCTGGGGTGAATACTGCAATTAAGAGCCTGACCCTCTATGGTGAATAAAAGGGTTGTGAAATTGTACATAGCAGTGAAGAGTGTGTTGGAATTAATATTTGTACAGCTTACGAATATAAGTGTCAGAGGGAAGAGACTTTCAAATTTCATATACCCCATTCCCCCTAACTCCACAGAGATCAACTGAAGACAGATCATGTTTTTTTGCTGAAAGACCCTGGAATGGAAAATCTGACACCTTACTGGTTTAGAACTTACTAGAAGTAAAACTGAAAGCACAACAGAGTTCCTTCACTTGTACATTCCGCCTCAGATTCTCATCCTTCCCTCCTAGGACTTCAACCATGCCTCCATCTGAAATCCTAGGTTAGCTTTCCGTCACTCTCCATCCACCACTCCCATTCTTGGGTGAGCACTGCCTTTCTCCCGGGACCATGAGCTGATGACCTTCGCTCCTTTTTTATAAGTTTGGCTCGTTGAGGCAAAGGTCCCTTCCTTGGGCTCCCATTTTCTGAGGCATGTTATGTAAGAAGATGGCTGCCTAAACCAACCAGCTCCTCACACTTGATCCATGGATATCAATGTCACTGCCGCTGAGGAGGTTCCGGCCCTCTGTCCTGAGACTCATTCCAGAAGAAGACTGCCTTGCATATACACATGTTGTACTTGAAGGCAGGAAATAATATTTCATCTGAAACCACCAGGTTAATCCATTTCCTTAAAACCACTTAGACATGAAAGAACAGATGCAGAATTCCCACCAGCACTGTTGACATTTTCTGTCTCAGAAGGATTCCCTTTCAATCAACAAAGTGAGTGCTTTCCTGGGCCTGGGCTTGGCTTGAACAATACAAGAGAGACCAAAACACTTTGCTGGCACAGACAGCCCTCCGTCCACATGCTCGGAAGGTTTCAGTTCCTTCTTCACCCCACATGCCCAGCAGAGCCACCCGGCTTTCTCTCCAGTGCTGTTCTGAGAATTTGCCGATTTCCAGTGATGCAGCTGGCATTCTTTAGTGCTGATGACTCACGTGCTGTCATCAGCACAGGTCGGGCACTGGAGAGTACCTGGGGGAGAAGCCCGGCTGTGACTGCTATTGCCTCAGCTTTCCTAAGAACCCTGTAAGGCTGCCATGCCTGTGCAGATGCAGGCTCTAGGCTTGCTGATCCATCCTCCTGAGGAGGGCAGACTGAGATCAGGAAGGGGAGCGAGGAAGTGAGGGAGGAAGTGAGGGAGGAAGTGAGGGAGATCAGAGGGAAGCACCATGTCTCCCTGACACTCCAGCAGTCTTTATGATATGAAACAATTCTGGTTCTTTGCTAGCAAAGCTTTAATCACTGGAAGCCTTATGCAGTTAGAGAATTTTGCTCACAAATAAAGCGGAGATGATGCCATGTGCTCATCAAACCTGCGGCCTTTGTCTCCAGGACCCACAGCCAATGAGATTTCCCAGCTCCCTTCAATTAGAAGAGCCATATGACTGAGTTCTGGCCACTGAAAATGAGAAGGAACAATGTGTATTACCTCAAAGCTGGGCCTATAAGACTGTGATGCAATTTTGCACACTCTCTTACCCTCATTAGTGGACTTAGTGTTCATATCCAGGGTGAACCTGGCAGCCATGCTTTAAAGGCAGAGTGTGGACCCCAGGTGACTATGGGGAAAAAAAAGACTGAAGTGGGTGGAAAATAAGCATCGTCGTGCTAAGGCACTGAGATGCTGGACTATGATAGCAGCCGCCAGCCCTGCCCACCCTCACTACTACAAACATTGCCTTCCACATCAGTTCCCAAATTGTGTGACTACTGCTCTAAATTTTTAATATTAGAAATAAAGGCTCATAAATAATAAAAAGGCAAATGACGTTACCATTCTAAGAGGGGAGGGGTGTACAAATGCTTTAGTTGTCTTAGAATTCATTTGAATCCAGTACTGCTCAAAGTAAGTAAATTCCATGGGAAAGCTTTGATATTCCAGTTAAATCACAGATTTGAGCTATAGTAACATTTGTTGGTACAGACTCTGACCAGTGTTCTATTTAGCTTCTCACTTTAAGAAATTCCCAGGGGGCAGCTGAACAGTCCCAATTCTTTAAAAGAAAAAATCTGAAAAAAGAAAAGAATAGTAAAGTATGATGGTAATTCTGAACTGATTTTTCTTTCCTTATGAACTCATATGACTTCTGAGTTGGCATTTAGCACTACATTTCTGTGCATGTTTCTCATAGACAGGGCCTATGCTTTACCACACTTTATATCCCTCACAATGACTAGCACAGTGTTCTTAAGTTTGCTGGATTTTTTAAATAAAATCAATTGCTTGATTATTATGCATTGCATGCCTACATTAAAATTTCTCATGTAACCCATAAATATACACACCTACTATGTACCCACAAAAAATAAAAATTAAAAAAAAAAAAAAAGCTGGACATGGTGGCCTATACCTGCAATCCCAGAGCTTTGGGAGGCTGAGGTGAGAGGACTGTCCAAGGCTAGGAGTTTGAGACCAGCCTGGGCAACATAGTGAGATCCTGTCTCTACAAAAAAAACAGAAAAAATTAGCCAGGCATTTCAGTGTGCACTTGTGGTCTCAGCTACTCAGGAGGCTGAAGTGGGAAGCTCGCTTGGGCCCAGGAGGACAAGGCTGCAGTGAACCATGATTGTGCCACTGCATTCCAGCCTGGGTGACAGAGTAAAGCCCTGTCTCAGAAAATAATAATAATAATGAATTAATTTATTAATTAAAATTTTTAAAAATCAGTTCTTGTCCACCTTTTATCTTCCATCCCTTGGGTCATCCCTCTATTCAGTCACTTCACATTTTTGGCTTAAAGAAAGATAACAGAGCAAAAAATTAGAGAAAAGAGGAGTTACTGGTTGGCCACAGGAAGGAAGGGAGCTAGAAGAAAGAACTCAGAGGCTGATGGGTCCCCAAGAACTCAGAGGCTGGTGGGTCCCCAAGAAATATTCCAGAGACTCCTTTCAGGAGCTTAGCCTGGCACAGGCATGGGGAGAAGTGACAGATGCCCTCCTTACCCACCTTGGTTGGTTCTGTCTTCAGAAGGAAGGAACTTTCCTGGGTTCCCAGCTGGAGCCCAGGAATGCAACACGATCCCACAAAATAATGGTATGCTTGTGTGCCGACTTAGTGTGGGGTACTGGTATGATTCATACAAATGGCAAAGAAATGAGGAAGACTTTTGGACAGTCTCTTGGAGATTTGTGAGGCCCAGAATTGTGTGGCAGAAACAGATAACACCTTTGTGCCCAGGAGAGTCCTGGAAGTAGCTGAGAGAGAGAGCTGGATGCGAAGAGTCTGTGGTCAGGAACCAGGGATGACTCAGCAGCCACCTGGTGAATCAATAACTGAAGACCAGATGGCAAGGTTGACACCTCCGGGGAGGCCAGCATGGATGGCGAACGATTCCGGGAACCAGATGTCCCCTTCCCAATACCTGGCACTGCCTAAGCCTCCAAATGTAAATGCAACCCCAAGGAAAGGGGCTGGGAGAGGGTGGGGAGAGAAGCCAAATTAATTTAAATTGAATTTCTACAACCCCAGAGGAATGCAGGCTTAAAAAGAAAGAAAGGGAAACAAAGAATTATATTTCAGACACATCTGAATATGTGGAATGAAACTGATACCTGTGACATGTGATCCAAGAAACAAGGGTTTCTATTAACCTTAAAGAAAAGGCAAGAATGAAGTTAACGAGTCTTGCAATTTCAGGAACAATGGAGAGCCTCCTTCCCCCCACTGTCTCCTGCACCTCTGTGCTGGTGTTTGAATTTCCAGCATCACATTGTTTTTTTTCCTTTGATTTAAAATTTTCCAGCGAGGCGTAGTGGCTCATGCCTGTAATCCCAGCACTTTGGGAGGCCGAGGCGGGCGGATCACGAAGTCAGGAGATCAAGACCATCCTGGCTAACACGGTGAAACCCTGTTTCTACTAAAAATACAAAAAATTAGCCGGGCATGGTGGCGGGTGCCTGTAGTCCCTGCTACTCGGCAGGCTGAGGCAGGAGAATGGTGTGAACCCGGGAGGCGGAGCTTGCAGTGAGCCGAGATCAGGCCACTGCACTCCAGCCTGGGCAACAGAGCAGACTCCGTCTCAAAAAATAAAATAAAATAAAATAAAATAAAATTTTCCTTTGATCATACACATACTGTTGAGGAACGTTCGCCTTCTTAGTCACTTACTCCTTTATGTATTAATACATCAGTTTATCCAATGCTTTTTGACAGCAGGGTGCAAGCAAGAAATGTTTTTCCTACACAAGGGAAGGAGGGAGAAAGAGGATGGAGAAGGAGGGGTGTGGGAGGGCAGGAGAGAATGAATGAATCAGAGGACCAAATACTATGCAAAAAATGAAGAGAGTGGTAGCTCTGAACACAAACTTTGTCTACCTTATAATTTTGAGTAGCCAGAGATAACGATAGAGCCGACTCTATGTTATGAAAAAACTACCTGCTTCTCCTTGAGGTGGCCGCCCTTCCCGGGGAGGTGCAGTGCTTTGTGTGACTCATCTCTAAGTGCTGCGTGGGCTCCGGCAGCAGATACTGACAACAGTGCCCGCCCCCCCACAGTCACCAGAATGCTCTCCTCTCCGGCACATTCCCTCCAGGTCTCTCCAAGAACCTTGCAAACAGCAACGAATTCATGAAGCCCAACAGTACACCTGCGAGGCAGGTGCCGATTCAATCAATTAAGCACCAATAAACATTATTTCATGGGAGAAATGGTGCTCCTAACTTAGGGCAGAAAATATGATTCAGAGAAGTCCCAGGGCTTGTGAAATTAGGGCTTTCTGTTGAGGAGTTAAATCAGCCTTTTGTGCGGTGAGACTGCAGCAGGGACAGAGCATATAAAGCAGGTGTTCGCTGTGACATGAATCTGAAAAGTTAAGCCAGGAGAGAAATAGGTAAATAAAAGCGAATGGGGGACCTAAATCCCACAGCAAGGGCAGTGACAGGAGGAAAGCCACTCAGCAGCCACAGAAAGATACTGTTAAGATGGAAGAAAACAATGCCCAGTCTTTTGTGTTCAGGGATAGTGAATTATTAGGTTTTTTTTCTTGTCGTGACCTTGTGATATTGAGTAACCTCTCTTCAGACAATCAGTGTTGACATCAGCTACATGCTCAGATCAATAGACATTTCAGGGGATGTCGAGAAACTGTGTTCTCAGAGGCAAGGCAGGCAGCCTGCGTACCTCGTTCACCCACTATGTCACCCGGTTTACCAGGAGATTAGGATGTGGAAACAGGTCAGCGTCCTTCAATGGCATCAGCGAGAGAGGCTTTTCCACTGCACTTTTCAGGGATGAGTCAGTCTGTGGGTTATTTTCCACTAACCCAGGCACGTGGCCATTCATTAAATCTGGAAATAAATCATGCACAGCGCCCCTGGGGAACTGTATTTGTTTTGCATGGTTCTTATTCAGCACATCCAGCTAGAAAAGACAGCCGCTCCACCCTTACCAGTTCTGAAAACATAACTGTGGCTTATTTTCAGGCTTTCTGCCTTCAGAGATGTTGCCCGTTGTTGGTTTGGAGTTTCCGAACAGCATCTCTCACTAAGAACATGTTCATTAAATCCATTTTGGATTTGATCTTTGTGAATATTAATGCCAGTGGGGGCTGTGAAGACCCCTCTGTGACGCGCCTGTCACAACCAGATAATGATTCACAGCTAGGCTTGTAGATTGACCCTGCAACAATGTGCCTGGAGCAGTGAGTCTCAAATCTTCATTCTCATAAGAATCACCCAGGGAACTTTTAAAAATGCAGATTCCTGGGCCTGGCTCCCACAGATTTTGAGTAAATAGGTCTGTGGCAGGGACCCAGGCACCTGCAGTTTTATAAGCGCCCGGTGATTTTTACGCAGGTGGTCTTGTGACCCTACTGAAGAAACTCCTGAGCCGAGCCCAGCCAGCAGGCGGGCAACGCGGTCTCACCTCTCTCCTTGCTGTTCTTTCTGACTCTCAGCCCTTGCCCCCAGGAGCTTTCCTGCCTGGATTTATTCTGTTACTCCATTGTCAGATCTCACTTGACCAGCCCAACCCTAACAACTGGCTTCTAGAAAGCACGCCCCTGTGTGGCTCCAACCTCCGCATGACCAAGTACGGCAGAGGTCACGTTCACGTGGAGTGCTGGGGTGTGCTGATGGGCCTTCTGAGACTTTTTTTAACCCGTGGTCCAGGCAACCATGGTTCCTTTTCTGGTATTTCACCCCTTACCTATAGACTAAAGATATCAGATGTAAGCTCCTACAAACTCCCACCAGGTGTAAACCTGAAGGGGAGGGATCCCCATCATTATATTATAAGCATTTTCTTCAAGAAGGAAGGAAATATACTACTAAAGTCTCCCAATTATCTGCACTAATGAAGAAAGCCACGACACAGATAATCCAATTTTTTTTTTTTTTACTTTGAAATTAATTGCATGGTTACTTGACAGAAGATATGCTTCCTGGCTGTGCTTTATTTAACTGGTGTGTGGCTACTTCCTAAGCTGTATACCAGCCGATTGCTGGTATGGGGTTTGATTTCAAATTTATTATGATAACTACACTTACGCACAATGTGTAAAACCTCAAATCACAGGCTTTTGGACACAGAAAACCTTGGACAAGAAATAGTTATGAGAGCCAGGGCGTGAACCAGTAGCTACTTTTAGCTGTTTTCAGGTCAGCAGAAAGGGAAGCAAATGTGATGTCACCACCAGGTCTGTACCTCTCCATGACAGTGTCATCAACATTTCAGCTCATGCTGGATTGGGTGGCATGGTTTACCTGGTCCTTTCTAACCTTGAAATCCCATGAACCTAGAACTTGAAACATAGTGGCCAGATGTGGGCCTAGAGAGGAGAATAATCCTTAACGGTCTCCACTAGCCCAAGAAACAGAGCACAGGCCACTAAAATTTTCTGCTGTCAATATTTGTACTCATTTCCTCCCAGTCTTTGAATAGGAGAATTTAGTTGGTTGGTCAGTTGGGTACAAGTGTTTGTACCCACGAAAATTCTCTAGGGCCCATTTTTTCCTGACAGTGAGTTGGGTATTTAGATAGAGAATTGCATTCATGCATGCAGGGGACTTTCATGCTTAGGCACACCCTGAAGCAATAATGTCTTAGCTCAGGAATCACTTAATTTCCACAGTGGCATCTGGTACTTCCATGAGAAGTAAGCTGAGAATTATTATGCAGGTTACTGCCCCCTCCTCAATATCTTTCCTTGATAGTGACACCACCTTATTCTGCCTCCACACATTCCTGTCCATCACTGGAGAGATTCACTGGAAGTTGGAGGGAAATGGCATTCCAAGTAAGTGGCCTGGGCTGACATGCCTGGGACATCCCCGAGGCTGCCACTCTCAGCATGATTGGTGCTTCGGATGCCATGGTGGTTGCCACACCTGCCAGTGTTGAGTTTAGGCCCTGGTTACAAGTGTCTCTGTGTTTTGTTTTTTAATGTGTTTTGGACCCAAAGGGCCTTCTTTAACTTGTTTCCAACTTAGCAAAGCAGTAAAAAGTTATGGCTGAATGGGGAAAGCTAAGTTAAAAGTTGGTTTCTGGGAACCCTCACCCTAAGCTTTTGCTGCCTGGATATCTTCCCCTTCCTTTCTGAAGAGCCCCCAGTCGCTGGCTCTGCTTTACTCTCCCCTTGATGGCTGCCTCCATGAATCCTATACATGGGGTTGTTCCATCGCCACAGTGGCCATGGAAGTAGATCACTCAGATCTCCTTTTAAGGGGGTCTGCTGTGAGGAACATGGCTGATTGACAGCCCTCAGCTGCTGCACCTTTGGATACACTGTGGGGTTCTCTGGAGAGCTTCCAGCCAATGACAGGGAACGGTAGGGGTACTGGACCATCCATTCCTGACTGATGTGGAATTTTCTACTCAGCAACTATGGCTTTGGGTCTTCCCATTGGCCTGGCCAAGACTTACCTAAAACTGCACTGTGGTCCATTGCAATCCTTCCTTTCTTCCTATCCAATACTTCTTTCCGTCTCTTCTTCAGTAGGTGTCAGACTGGCATTTCCATCTCAAGACTCTCTGACAACTCCTGCTCCTCTCTTATTCTTTTAGTCTACCTCAACAAATAGCTTACACCTCCAATCCTGTCTTGGCATGCCCTGCTCAAAAGACACAGGACACACCAGGAGTGATGTGAGGAAACAGGTCGTAAAGATAAGGCTTTGCGACTGGGTTACTCAGGTCCTCCCCAACAAGGAGGAGCCCATCTTGAGGGGTATGCGGGGTATGGTAATTCCCTGGCACCTAGTGGCAGCCCAGTTGTTTAAGATTTCATGGGAGAAAACATTCTGCTGGGGGAGAATGGCTTTGCATGTGCAATGATTCAGACATCTGAAAGAGGAACACGTAAGCTACACGTACAGTGGAGTTTGCTGGCTGCTACTAAGTAGTACAAGTATCCTATACGGGAATAGTGAGAAACCGAGAGCAGTTGACATACAGATAAAAGCTAAGAGTGGGAGTCAGAGGACCTTCCTGGTAGTTTATAGGAAGCCTCTTCTCTCCTGCACTGGAAGAGCAGACACAGCTGAGCTGCCAACTCGGAATCTGATAGTTACAGTTTCAAAGCCCCAATGATGCTTAAACTAATTCAGATCTCCTATGAAATCAGGGTCCCAGTTGGGGAAACATGAGACCCTAAAAACTGGGATGGGTACATCGGGGTGGATGGTCCCAAGGGCTTTGTTGCTCTCGATTCCTCTGAAGCCTCAGAGCTTTCAGAGGTGGCTCCCCCAGAATAAGAACTAGGATTTTTCCAATTCAGAAAGATACAGCAACATCCCCTCCTCAGCAAGGTAACAGGTGCTCCCCTCAGAAATTGTCCCATCTCTTATTCTGGCTTCCAGGTCAATAACTAAGATGAAATTTCAGCATACTCCAGTCAGGAATATGTTGGGTTTCATAAGGAAAAAGGAGATTATATCCCAACAGAGCTGTGAGAATTAGCTAGCATAAGCCATCAAGAACCAGAAGAGTACCAGTCAGGCACAGTGGCTCATGCCTGTAATCCCAACACTCTGGGAGTCCGAGGTGGATGGATCACTTGATGTCAGGAGTTGGAGACCAGCCTGGCTAACATGGCAAAACCCTGTCTCTACTAAATGTACAAAAATTAGCTGGGCATGGTGGCACGCGCCTGTAGCCCCAGCCACTTGGGAGGCTGAGGCACAAGAATCACTTGAATCCAGGAGGCAAAGTTTGCGGTGAGTCAAGATTGCACCACTGTACTCCAGCCTAGGTGACAGAGCAAGACCCTGTCTCAAAAAAAAAAAAAAAAAGAACCAGAAGAGTACCCCTGGAAGATCAAGGTGGTTGAACATAAGATAGGGGGTGACAGAGATGGTCAGTCAATGAGAATGCTGCCACAATCAGAAGAAGGTAAGAACAGAGGAGCAGGAGGCGGAGGGTGGTCCTTCTAATAAACAGTCATCATCATTCACCTATTTCCCAGGTCTGAGAAGATTTTCAGACCTGGGCCTCATTTACCTAAGAGGTGGCAGGATCCATAAGTAGAATGACACTATAACACCGTGGCAAGCATAAACTATAATGAGTTCTCTAGTCCTTTCCTAAATAAACTACACACACTGGGGAAAGGAAATTCATCAGATATTTTGAGGATGATCAGACACAAGGTCTGAGCTGGCATTGATACCTGGAGACCTGCAGTATTATCACAGCCCCCTCAATACAGTTGAGAAATCAGATGGATCCTGAAGAATGACCATTGCCTACTGCAGGCTTAGTCAAGCAGTAATCCTGATCAAAGCTGCAGTGCCTGATGTGATTTTATTCCCAGAACATATTAAGAAGCCTCAGGTACATGGTACATGGTCATTGATTTGGCGACCAAGAAATGATATTGATTATAATTTGTTTTTGTTCTGGTGCTTTTCAAATTCACTCACCCTCTGTCATAATATAGTCCCAGGAGACCTGGACCTTGTGGACATCCTGCAGAATGGCATATGGAGCCATTACAAAGATGACATCATGCTGACTGGGCAAGATGATAAGAGGTTGCTATAGACACATGCCCTGCAGAAGGTAAAGTATATGAAGAATCAGGAGGCTGCCACCACGTGAAGTCTTTAGGATTCCAGAATATAATCTCTAAAGTAAAAGACAAATGTCTTGCATCCCCTATCACAATAAAAGGAAGCACAGTAGCTGATAGGCCTCGTTGGCTTCTTTTGGAGATAGCACATTTCATACCTACCAATACCACACTCAAGAATATTGGGTGACACAGAAGACTGCCAGCTTTCAGAAAGCCCAGGAGCAAGAATGGGCTCTGCAGCAGATCCAGGCTGTGGGGCAAGCTGCCCTGCCACTCAGGCCATAAGGTCCAGCAAGCCCTATTGTGTTGGGACAGCCAATATTAGAAAAAAGATATACCGTGGAGTTTATGGCAAGTCCCAGTGAGAAAACAATAATGCAGGCCTCTGGGGTTCTGGAACAAGGTTATGCCACCTATAGCAAAATTATTATATGCTTTTTGAGAAAGCCCCCACATGTTTCTGAGCATGGAATGCTCAGAATGGAATGCTGGACCATGGAACATCAAGTGACCATGCATACAGACTGTTCATTATGATCTGGGGTTGTTTGTTTGTTTATTTGTTTTTGAGACAGAGTCTCACTCACTCTGTTTCCCAGGCTGGAATATAGCAGCACGATCTCAGCTCACTGCAACCTTCACCTCCCGGGTTCAAGTGATTCTCCCACCTCAGCCTCCCAAGTAGCTAAGACTACAGGCACGCACCGCCATGCCTGGTTAATTTTTGTATTTTTAGTAGAGATGGGGTTTCACCATGTTGGCCAGGTTGGTGTCGAACTCCTGACCTCAGGTGATCTGCCCACCTCGGCTTCCCTAAGTGCTGGGAATACAGGCATGAGCCACTGCACTCTACTCAATCCAGGTTCTGTTGAAACTGCCAATTCATGAGGTCACATAGGCTCAGCAGCAGTCTATTGTAAGATGGAGATGAGTGGAACCAAAGACATGGGGGAAGTTGCATGAACAGGGAGCCCAGACCTCCTGTCACCCTCCACAATTCCATCCACTATCCCCAGCTCTTACCTCTTGTTGAAGGAGTGTCCCACGTGACCAGCTGAAGAAAGAAAGAGGAGAAAGCCCAAGGTTGGTTTATGATCTGTGAGGGGTCTGAGATTTTACCCTGCCTGTAAGCTAACAAGTTATCCTGACACTGTTGTATGGCTGCTGGCAGAAGATTTAAGGTCAGAGACAAAGAACTGTGTTACTCAGCACAATCACAGGAGCCAGAGTATCAGCATTTTCTTACACCAGTTCCCTGAGCTCTCATTCCTATACAGCAATGCAAAAAAATGCTAGGTGACACCTGCACATGCAGTGGGCTACGTTACAGAAAAGACTCTGAGCTTGGGGAACCCAAATCTTCTATAGTGGGCAGTAAGCATGCCTGCTCTTTGCTCCGGAGGGAGACACTAACTCTCACTTTCAAGGCCGTTTACGATACAAACCTCCTGAAGAAGAGGGGCTGGAACGAACGCAGTCCATATTACAGCCATATTCAGGGGGTTGCCTTGAAAGACAGTAGAGAATGGAAACTTCTCAATGGGTAGAGCAGTGAGCAGTGAGCAGTGCACCTGACCACCCACTTTGTGACCTGAGCTGAGAATACGGTAGTCCCCTTTATCCTTGGGGGATGTGTTCCAAAACCTCCGAAGATGCCTGAAACGGCAGATAGTACCAAACTTTACATATATATATGATAAAGTTGAATTTATAAATTAGGCATAGTAAGAGATTAACAACTATAGTCAATAATAAAATAGAGCAATTATCACAATATACTGTAATAAAAGTTATATGAACATGGTCTCTCAAAATATCTTATTGCACAGTACTGCAGGTCACTGAAACCATGGAAAGCAAAACCACAGATAAGGGGGTCAACTGTATATAGACTCCTGGGCTGGCCAGAAGCCTGGGAGAAAGACTGGTGGGGAGTCCTGGGGGAGAAGCATGTCAATGGACACATAGCATTGAGCATTAAGTGTCAAGATTGCTGCACTACACTTTAATACCCACGGAAAGTAATGGGTGTTACTTTTAATCCTCACAGAGGAGGTACTGAACAACCAAGTAGGCAAAATGATGCAGCCAGGTGCTGTTAGCCAGTCTTTGCTATCAGCTTTCTCTGAGCTGGCAGGAGAAGCACATGAATGGAACCGCCACAGGGACAGAGATGGAGGCTGTGTATGGACCCAAAGCTGCTGGCTTCCACTTGACAAGGCTGATCAGGATACTGCTGCCTTTGAATGCACAACCTGTTGGCACTAGTTGGAACTAGTGCCCATGAAATGGCAGTAGTTCTTAAGGAGCCCAATGGACCATGTGATGACAAGTCACTTACACTGGGTCCCTGCCATCCTGGAACAGTCAGCAGTCCACAGGTATGGGTACCAATCTCAAAACGAATTTGCCCTGTCTGCCCACAGAGTCTCAGCCGACACCACTCTCCAAGGGTTTACAGTATCCCTAATCCACAGTCTCAACATCTCAAGTAATACAGCATCCAACAGGGGACCCACTTCACAGTGAAGGAAATGAGGGGGTGGAGCCATGGGACACACTCCCTCTATCACCTGTCACACCATCCAAAAACAGCCAGCCTTGGAATCCTGAAAACTCACTCGAAAAGGGCAGCTGATATGCTGACTCAGAGGGGATGGGACATCATTCTCTAGGACGCAGTGTGTGCATTAAGTCAGAGGCCCCTTTGTGGTGTTGTGTCCCAGTGGGAAAAGTACATGGGTCCAGGAATCAATGAATGGAAGCGGCAGGGACCCTCCTTAAATCTATGACTACTGGTTCAATTGGTACTGCCTGCCCCACAACTCCAGGCTCTGCAATGTTAGAGTCCTGGTCCCCAAAGAAGTACACTTTTGCAAGGGGACACAGCAAGACACATTTGTGTCTGCTAGCATCTGTGTTTATGGGCTGTGTGTGAGGTCATGTATGTTGTGTAGTAGTGAGTGTATGTGTCATGTGTGTGGACGTGGAAGAGATTTCTGCATGTGTGTGCATCGTGTGTGTTGTGTGATCAGGTGTGTGGTGTGTGGCATGTGTATGTATGTGATGTATGTGTGGTATGTGTATGTGGTGGAGCTGTGTATGTATGTGGTATGGGGGTGTGATTTGTATGGGGGTATATAGACATGTGTGATACATGTGTGTAGTATGTGTGTGTTTACATGTACTGTGTGAACATGTGTGGTATGTGTAGGGGTATGTGCATGAGGGTGATGTGTGTGGTGTGTGTACATGTGTGTAACTTGTATATGTGTGTGTAGGGTGTAGGGGCACATGTATGTATATGTGGTATACATACATGTGTGCTGTGTGGTGTTTTGTGCGTATATACTTAGTGTTATGTATGCACGTGTATGATGTGTGTGTATGTGATGTGTGATACGCCGGGGTATGGGTGGTACATGTGTATATATGTTTGTGGTATGAATATGTGTGTGTGCATAGGAGGATTTATGTATGCGTGTAGTGTGTGTGGTGTGTACTTATGCGTGTAGTGTATAGGAGTATGTTTTTATGTGTGTGATGTGTAAGTGCGTGTTTTGTGTGGGGTATTTGCATGGTGTTTGCATGTGTGTACAAGTGTGCACTATACATGTAATATTTATGTATTCATATATATGTGATCTGTAGGAGGTATGTATTTATATGATGGGTTTATCTATATGTACATAGTATGTATAGAATTGTGGGTGTGACACATGCATGTACATGGGGTGTGCAGGTGTGATGTGTGATGTGGAGCGTAGGTCATTTGTATGCATGTGTAGTATATGTGGTATCTATATGTAAAAGTATGTGATGTGTGTGGTGCATGAGTACAGCATGGGATTGATATGTGCGTGTGTGTGAGATAAATATAGATCTGTATATATGTGTTGTATGTGACATATGTGTGTGGTATGTGTGTAAAGCGTGGGGTGTATGTACATGTGTGGTGCATGCAGTATGTGTTCATGTGGTATGTGTGCCCTCTGTGTGATATGCATGTGCACACACGTATGTGGTGCATGTAGTGTGTGCACATATGTTGTGCATATGTGGTGTGTGATATGTGTGCATGCATATGTCTGTGGTCTGTGTGTGGCAGTTATGTGCATGACGTGTGTCTACGTGTGTGGTATATGTATAGAGTATGTATGTTTACACGCATGGTACAGTGTATGCACATGAGTGTGGTGTGTGGTGTACATATGGTGTGGCCTGCGTGTAATGTGCATGTGTGTCCATGTGTTTGGGGTGTGTGTGTACATATGTGTGATATGTGGTATATGTAGGTGCATAGTCTGTGTGGTATGTGCACATGTGTGTAGCATGTGTACATATGTGTGGTATATGGTATATGCATGTGCATGGTCTGTGCGGCATGTGCACATGATGTGTGTGTAGTGTGTGTGCATATGTGTGGTGTATGGTAGATGTATGTGCATGGTCTGTGTGGCATGTGCACACGATGTGTCTGTGTAGCATGTGTGTACATATGTGTGATCTATGGTATCTATATGTACATGGTCTGTGTGGCAGGTGCACATGGTATGTGTGTAGCGTGTGTGTACATATGTGTGGTATATGGTATATGTATATGCATGGTCTGTGTGGCGTGTGCACATGATGCGTGTATGTAGTAGGTGTTACTGGTGTGTGTGTGGTCTTCCAGCTGGGTAGTCAGGAAGCCCTCTGGGGGAAGCTAGTATCTCTTCTTTCTCTCACTTCCCTCCCAAAGTACCTCTGTACTCAGCAAGATCTTGAGAGTATTGCCTGATGAGAGTCCATTTCCCAAGTAGCTTAGAGGCTGCGTGACTCCCACAGTCGTCCTTGACAGCGGCTCCAGCACCCCGCCTCCTGCACACACTACACCGCCCAGTATTGCGCCAGAAGCTAACCAACCGTGATATTGGCAGTCATGCTCTCGCGCTCAAGCCACCCGTGTGCACGTGAGGAACGGCGCGGGCGCACGGCTGCACATGCCGCCCAGTCTGGGCTCCAAACAGCACTGCATTCTAAATGAGCGGGCTGGCTCATTAGAGGGAAAAGCAGTCTATAATTTCATGTTACATCGCCTTTTGGCTCTGCTTTGTCTTTGCAGACACCAGATCTCATCTGTTGGAAGCTGCATATGGCTTGTTAAAAGGACAGAGTTTGGGAGGGGCAACAGTGGGTCTCGCAGGCCAGATGCCACCACCCTATCCCTCCCTCTGTTTTTTTCTTTTCTTTTTTTTTTTTTTTTTTTTTTCAGCCTTTAACATTTTTCCCTTCCTTGGCTTAGCCTTCTTTCACCTACCCGGTAAAAACGGTGGGCTGGTAATAACTACCATTTATCAAGTACCTACTCTATGCCAGCCACAATTGTATGTGATCTCTGATCCTCACAACAAGCCAGCAAGGTAAGCATTCTTTTTTTTTTTTTTTTTTTTTTTTGAGACAGAGTCTCGCTCTGTCACCCAGGCTGGAGTGCAGTGACTCAATCTCGGCTCACTGCAACCTCCACCTCCCAGGTTCAAGCAGTTCTCCTGTCTCAGCCCCCGAGCACCTGGAATTACAGGTGCCCACCACATCCGGCTAATTTTTGTATTTTTAGTAGAGATGGGGTTTCGCCTTGTTGACCAGGCTGGTCTCAAACTGCTGACCTCAGGTGATCTGCAGCCTCGGCCACCCAAAGTGCTGGGATTACAGACGAAAGCCACCACGCCCAGCCCAGCAGTGTAAGCATTCTAACACCATGCTGCAGATAAGGAAACTGAGTCTGGGAGATTGGAGGATATGCCTGCATAGAGATGCACAGATGCAAACCAAGTCTGTCCGGCTCTTCCCTCTGTGTCAGTTAAACACATGGCCACTGTACTAACTGCTTAGCAATGTCTTGGTTCATTGAAAATGGGAAGAGATTTCTAACCTACCTAACCTTTATTACAAGAGAAATGCTGCATTCTCACTTAAGTATCTCCTGAAATTGTGAAAAGCCCTATTTCTGTACTGCTTCTCTTGGCATCTCCATAATCCAAAAGACAAAAGTTATAATCTAGAGATGCTTACAAAGTGTCCTAGCTTTTTACCACCCCATCCTAGAATACAGTGAACAAAAGCTCCTGTCCTGCCAACTTTGTCACTGGTCTTTGTCTTTGAGGTACTGGTCCCTTGGCCATTGCTGGTTTTCTATAGCAGTAAACCATACCCCACATCAAATAAGTACACTCTCTCCCATTTATTTTAGTTCAGTCATCTGATATTTTCAAAGGCTTGTTTGTGACAAAGATGTGCTCTGCCACAATTTTCCTCCTATCATCTAAATTATCTCTTCTCTCTTTTGGCTCCTTAAGAAAAACCTGCTCCTGATTACAAGGATATGTCGATTGCAGGGAGGCAGAGGAAGAAATACAACATGATGGCTATTGAACACAATTCTGGAGTAAGACCTTGGGACCCAACTCCTGTTTACTTGATATACAAACTGAGACGTGATGAGTTTGCCTCGATTCTCTGAGCCTCAGTTTCCTCATCTGTTGTTGTGAGGAAAATAATGCATGGAAAGCTCTTGACACAATGGCTGGCACACAGTGACAGTGCAAGACGTTAACTATTATCATTAGAGTTTTCAATTGGAATGAATAGGAGACTTAAATTTGCATGATTGTACTTTACAGTAAGCCATTAATGATGCATTCATTTAGTTTTCTACTCCCAAAGAACATAGATTTGATTAATTATAACAAGAATTTAAAAATATTTCCATTATTCAGAAATAACCTACAGAGTCTAAGCCTGTCCTTTCCTTCCTCCCTTTTTCCCAATCTTTTTTTTTTTTTTTGAAAGAAATAGCAATTATGTAGTCAGGTTCACTGGCTCTTTCTTCTTCTCCCTGGTAACAGGCTAAGTCTTAACCTTGATTAGGCAGCATCACATCTGATCTAAGTTCTCCCCAGCTTTCAGCCCAGCCCCTGCTTCCCCAGGCTTCAGAGCGCAGCTCTGCACCACCCTCTCCACCCCTGCTTAACATCAGAACATTGCCAAAGCTAAGCATCTATAAAATGTTTCTTTTGAATAGTTGTCTACCTACTTGGATTATCTTTTTCCTTCCCCCAGAGGCAAAAATTGGACCACTTAATCTATACTGTAGGACAGTCTTGCCCCTCAGAAAATACTTGAGCATATTAAGTTGTTTTGAAATGGATCTGAGAAGCGGAGTTCTGAACCATGCCCACAAACTTCCTAGCCTCATCACACTGGCATTCTTTCATAGCCCCAAAATACTTCCCACTTGCCTTTCCTATGAATGCAAGTAAAGCAAAACCTCTTGACAAAGGAAATTAAGAGTGATCAATTTTTTTTTTCCTGTGAAATGCAAAACCTATTTCTCAACTGTAAAGTACAAAAAGAGAGCGAGCAAGTTGACATTTAGGAAAATTGAACATTGATAAGTAAATTGCCTTCACTCAGTCTCTTAGGTTCTCTCTTCTTTCCCCCTACCCCACCACACCCCATGGCCCCGCTCTCTCTCTCATACACACAGCTGAAGGTATCTTTAAAGGGTACCTATTTCCTGCAGATCATGCTTATGTTAATCTCACTTCAAGTACAGATGCACCGAGGACATTACAGGGTCAGTCATTCTTGTCCACAAAGCTTTAGATTCCACTACATTATTCAAAGTGGACAAATGGACAATGGACTTTTGTGCCCAGACCTGCTCACTAATAGAGTGACCTCCTTGTTATGGGTGAGCATATATTTGATGCTAAAACTGCTGCAAATTTTTATCAGCATTTAATCTTGAGACTGTGAATTACTACATCCTGCATGTGTTGGTACCTTACTTTGATTAAAAATGGGATAAATCAGTGAGAGAGTCTTTTTATCCAAGGCCATGTTCCTTTCACATGAAGGTCATATACGGGCTAATTGGACAAAATATAAATCATGTTTCTTTCCACATTCAGTTTTAGATCCTGACCTGTTTTGTGTCAAGAAATCACAGGGAGCCCAACCTGTATCATCAAGATTGTTTTGATTCACAGATGATTTCCTTAAATCATAGTGTGATGACATTCAATGCAATTCCAAAATTTAAAATGGAGCGTTCAGAAGGACATTTAAAAAAAATGCTTGTAGTGTTATAGGAAAAAGTAATCAGAACTTTGACTCCATTTGCTTTCCTGTGTCATAGAAATGTTGAGGACAGGAGAAAAATATAACTCCCACCGGTAACACCAGTCATGCCCTCGCTGGGAGAGGTGATGTAGAAGAACTTCTATCATTTTGATCAATTGAGCAGTTGGTCTCTTCTTGCTTTAGGGTTCATTGGTCTGCTCTCCAATTTTTATAAGGTATAGAAAATTTGGCCTTTAGTAAAATGGGCAGATCTCATTTATTTTTTTCATGTTAAATATTTATTTTGAAGATTTCAATGAAAATTGTGCTAGGATAGTTTTCATTCCAAGACATCCATTCTCTAAACTTAAAAATAAGATGGACATGCTTACAGAGAAAGAAAATATATAAACCTGTTTCTTGAATGCTAGATCCAATCTTGATGGCAATAAAAAGAAACAAACTTCTTCTACCTCAGCCTTCTATCTCCCAAATGCAGGTGACCCCAGGTAGGGTTGCTAGATAAAATATAAGATGCCCAGTTAAATGTGACTACAAAGAGCAAATTTTATTTTTGTATAAGCATGTCACAAATATCGCATATCCTTTGCTGAAGTTGGCCACCCAACTCCAAAGCCTTTAAGCAAATGTTCCACAGCTGTCCTGGGAGTCGGAGCTTAAGAGATTGATAATCCCACAGAATCAAGAGCAGGGAGGTGCCTGAATGTCATTAAATCAACCTTTCATTTTATAGATGATCAAACAGAGGTTAAAGAGATAAAAGCCATTTTCTAAGAACACACAGCTGACGATGAAGAATCAGGTGGAGCTGCATCCTCTAAGGAGCATCACCTCCTTATACTGTTACTTGAGGAGTTAGACTTTGACTTTAGAATTAGCACATGGGCAAGCATGTTCTGTGTCTCTGCTCATCTGTCTAATAAAGCAATAGGAACATAGCACAAGTAAATTCTATCACCTCCATGGGAAGGGAAACAGAACTGGCTACCTTCATGGGGGATGGGGGTGGGACAGGGGAGGTAAATTACAGAGAACAAAGCACAGATTAGTATCTCAATAAATTATCCTGCCACATAGGCTTTCACATGTCAGGTTTTCTTAAAGTAGGGCACATTCATGTTAGCAATTCATGATTACTGTGGTTCATTATGGAATCTTCCCCTGGAGACCTTTCAGAATCAGATAGAAGGCCATTTGTCTTTGTTAGCCAAGTTGCAGCCCTACCAAGAGACCTGCAGGAGGATGAATTTAAATGACTTCCCAGAACTCTTCTGAACCATGGATGCTATGAAAATTTAAACAACTAATAATGTTCAAACCTAAGACTAAAATAAATGCAAAAGTAGCTTGGTGTTATAACAGAGCTTCAATATTACTCAAGGATTTACAGAATCATGGAAAATCCCTCCAAAGGCCATGGGAATGCCCGGGTTGCTTTCCTGAAACATCATAAGGGAGCAGTGTAGCCTATTTGGTCGATGATGATTAAGGGTGTTATTTATATGTATATAGGATACCCAATTTCCTCACTTTTTACATGAGATGCATTCTAGAGAGCTCTTAGAACAGGAAAATGCATTTTCACTGAGATACTAATGTCCCCCTTTGCCCCTTGAGTTCCCCAGAGGCTCTTCCGTTGCTCACTGGCTGCATTTCCAGCTCCCATTTCCCATTTCTCTTGCTTTTCCTAAGTAAGCTGGTGAGGTAGCAGGGAGAAGGCTAAAGTGAAACTCCACACGCCCCCTGCCCCAGGTGGTCCTGAGTTGGAGATATAGGGGAGGCCACCTGCTCCCCAGCACCTGCTCCCAGCTGGGACCTAGGATGACAAAGACTGAAGCCACAAAGCAGGAAATACAGCACTGCCTAAGTATGCTTCCCATATAACCCAAACTATCAAAACTGTAAGCCATGAGTATTAGGACTGGAAATGTTTCCCATATGTGGAGGCTGGGGAAGGCTTTGGAGCTTATTTCATCTAACCTGTTCATTTTTCTGTGGACAAATGAGGGACTCATTACCAGAAATCAGTCTTTCCATCTTCACTGTTAAGGGAGAACCCTTCTGCTCCACACCTGATGTGTCCCTCCAGGTGGAAGGAGTCTCATTAACATAAAACTCCTGGCCTCTCTCCCCACACCTCTCCCTCATTTAAGGGAAGAAAGAGTAACCTAATACGATGGGGACTTCTGGGGGAAAAACCTGGGTGAGTGCCACCTCGCCTCTTCCTCCTCTTCTTTTCTTCTGTGGGGAACAAGTTGCCCAGAGGGACACGCTCTGCTTGCCTGCTCCAGGACAGACTCTGTCTCCTGTAGAGAGAGGATGAGATGGGATGCCCAGACCGCGTGCTGTGGAGTGAGTAAATGTGCATAAATCTAGTATTCAATATCAGGAAGACCACTTCTCAAAACATATAAGCCACATTTCTTGAGTAGCAACTTTTGTAGCAATATAGATGAAATTTGGCCTCCATCTGCCTCGGTCTTTCGCCTTATTTGTCCATTCTGAATTTCTGCAAATGTATTGGGAGCCCTCAAATCTCCATATCCATGTCAGGGGTTCTTAAACATTTTCAGGTCACAAATTACTTTGAAAAATCTCATGAAGCGTCTCCTCAGAAAAACACATTTCCTAAAGCCCATATGTGGATCTCAGTTAAAATCTGTCCGATGTGTTTTCATGATGAATTTTATAAGGTGATACATAGAGAGCAAATCAAAAAGACTTAATTAGCTCTTTTTAGGAGTTCATGAAAACACAGGCATTTGACAAACATCTGCCTTACCAACATTTAGTTATTCTAGACACACACCAAGTTTGATTTACTTCATTAAATAAGCAGTGACTGAGGGACTGCTCTGTAGCAGGCTCTCAGGTAGACACTAAAGGGAGAGAGAAGCATAAAGAGGAACAAGACAATACTGTTGACCTCAAGAAACCCAGTCTAATGGGAAAACACAGTGGTCAGTAAAAAAATCACAACATGACCAGGCGCGGTGGCTCCCATCTGTAACCCCAGCACTTTGGGAGGCCAAGGTGGGTGAATCCCTCGAGCCCAGGAGTTCAAGACCAGCTGGGACAACATAGTAAAACCCTGTCTCTACAAAAAAAAAATGCAAATACAAATACAAAAATTAGCAGGGCATGCTAGCGTATGCTTGTAATCCAGCTACTTGGGAGGCTGAGGTGGGGGGATCACTTGAACCCAGGAGTTTGAGGCTGCAGTGAGCTGAGATCATCCCACTGCACTCCAGCCTGAGCAACAAAGCTAGACCCTGTCTGAAAACAAACTAACAAAAAAATCACAACACAATGTACTTTGCAGCTCCCTGTAGCCATATGATTCAGCTCTTGCCAATGGAGTGAAAGTGGAAGTAGTATGTGCAACTTCCAGTTCACGTCTTTAAAGGGAAATAAACAACCTTCCCCTTCCATTTTCTCCCTTCCCAATAACTCAAATGTATTTGCTACGTTGAAAGCTAGAGCATCCGTCTTGGGCCCATGAGAGAAGCCACATATTGAGGATGGCAGAGCAAGAAGATACAAGAAGCCTGGGTTGCTGACATCACTGAGTCAATACACCTACCCTGGAATACTGGCCTGGGAGAGAGAAAAATGGGAGAGAGAGAAAAATAAAGTTCTGTCTTGTTTAAGCCCTGCATTTTTAGTTCTCTTTGTTACAGCACCTAAGGTTTAAACTAATACACTGTGAAATGCACTGAATCACGGGAGAACAGCATATTTGATGGAATGAGGCTGGTGGCAGCAGACCTTTTTATTCTTAGGTTATAGACATAGAAACAAAGGCAAATAAGTTACATCTTCCAGAAAGTCACAAGAATAGAATCAAAGCTCAAATTTTCCTCTTATGCTCCAAGTCTAGTACTTATTATTTAGCATGTTCACTATACAAGGATAGTCCTTGAAACTAATTCTTTTAAAAAATTCCAAGCGGTTGACTAGTGGCTGCCATGTGCCAATCACTTCAATGAGCACTGAGGATGAAATACAAAGCAGAAACAAAGTCCCTGCTTTCACGGCCCTTGTAGTTGGTGATAGAGTTTGCTTAATCACAAAAAAATGAGTATACTATTACATATCCATGCGAGTTCTCTTGATGGAACAAACATGGACTTAGGAGAATATGTCACAAAGGAATCTGACCTGGATGGGTCTCTGCAAAGGCTTTCCTGAGCTCATGTGCTTGAACTGCACCCTAAAGGAATAAAAGAACGAAACAAAGTGGAGAATGAGAGAGAATATTCTCCAGGTGGCAACAACAGCATGTGCAAAGGCCCTGTGGTGAGAAGCAGCATGAAAAGTGTAAGGAACTGGATGAGGCTGGGTGAAGTGCAGAGGAACAGGGAGAGATTGGTGCAAGATGAGGTGGAAAGGTAAGTAGGGCCAAACTACACAGGATCTTGAGGAGCATATTAAGGATCTTGGTCTTTAACCTCAGAGTACTTCACCCCTGGAGAAGGAGAAGGAGAGGAAAGGGGAGGACGACATGATTGGTTCTGTTTGTACTACAAAGAACAGATGGGGTAGGGGGTGCAAAGTGAATACGGGGGAGTGATTGCAGCTGCCTAGGCAAAACATCATGATCATTTGGACCGACAGTATGACAGGGAGTGGAGATAGTTGTCAACTGGAGGCCAATGTCCTGGCATAAAAGGGAATCTCGCCTGCTATGATTTGAATATATGTGTCCCTCCAAAATGTATACATTGAAACCTAATCAACACAGTGCTAGTATTAGAAGGTAGGGCCTCTGGAACGTGACTAAGTCATGAAGGCTCCACCCTTGTGAAGGATAAATTCCCTTATAAAAAAGGCTTCAGAGGCCAGGCGCAGTGGCTCACGCCTGTAATCCCAGCACTTTAGGAGGCCGAGACAGGTGGATCACGAGGTCAGGAGATCGAGACCATCCTGGCTAACACGGTGAAACCCTGTCTCTACTAAAAAGTACAAAAAAACTAGCCGGGCGAGGTGGCGGGCGCCTGTAGTCCCAGCTACTCGGGAGGCTGAGGCAGGAGAATGGCATAAACCCAGGAGGCAGAGCTTGCAGTGAGCTGAGATCCGGCCACTGCACTCCAGCCTGGGCGACAGAGCGAGACTCCGTCTCGGAAAAAAAAAAAAAAAAAAAAAAATGGCTTCAGAGAGCTGCCTCCCTCTTCCACTTTTCCACTGAGAGGACACAGCAAGAAGGCATCATCTTGGAAGAGGAGTGTGAGCCTATGCTAGACACCAAGTCCTTGATCTTGTGTTTCCCAGCCTCCAGAACTGTGATAAATAAATTTCTGTTGTTTATAAATTATCCAGTCTGTGGTACTTTGTTATAGCAACAGGAGCGACTAAGACAACACCTTTAGCCAACTATACTTAGTTCACCTAGATAACTCAGAAGCAGCAAATATACATAGAATTATATGAACTGTGTGAATTGCAAATGTTTCAAGCTTCCAGAATCCACTATGGCAAAGATTTGCTTTTGCTAGAAGTTTTGCCACCTTTGCTTTCCTATTTTTGCATTTGTTTTACCTTCTTCTTCTTCCTCTCCTTGGTAGTGAAAGAGCCAACAAATCTCTAATCATATAAGTTACATCCAGGATAATTTCCATTTGGACCTTTCCCTAGACACAAACATGCATCCTCTGTGTGTGTATTTGTTAAGTGACTAATACGAAATCAATGGCCATCACATTCTCTGGGCATGCCCCTATTGTTTTGTTTTGTTTCAGACTTTGTTTGTTTTTATTCTGCTTTTTACTAAAAATTGGAAAATAATACTCTCTTTGTCTGTCTAAAAATATCTCTTTGTACATATTCTTCAAAAGCTTATAAGCTACTTAAGAGAACCTTTTTTCCCTCCCTTTTCCACCAAAAGTACAGAGATAAGTTACTCCTTGATGAAATTATTGACTATACATCCCACAAGACTTCCTTCAATAGCAAGTAAATATTCCCTCCATAACAATGGACGTGGAATGGAATAAAGATGGAATAGCATGGAGAATAGGAAAATTCTTAGAGTTTTAATAAAAGATTTCTGAGAGGACCCAAGGAAGCTGGTTTTACACAAAAGAGACTTGGTGATTCACAACAGCTCCCCCTACCCCCAACTCACAGAGTGGGGGAAGGGGGTTCTGCAGCCTAGTTGTGGGTGGCCTCTACCTGAAAGTGATAGGCTTACCCTATTCCCTCTTGGCCTGTAGGTCATAGGCTTGAGTCTTTGTTGAGCTCTGTCTCTTTAAGCTCACAAAAGAGAAATCCCACTCTGAGAAGTGAAATCCAGTTGCATTTCAAACTCTTACTAATTTTTACTAGGGGAAATAACAATATACTTTTTTGAAATTAAATTCTGAAGAGCTTAAAATTCAGACTGATTCACAAGAACTTTCTTTTAGTCCCTATCAAATATACAGAAATTCAGTTTAAGTTTGCAAAAGTGATCCTTAAAAGACCTCCATGAGGAGAGAGGGTAATATTAGCATTTACATTGTTGGTATGTGCATGAGACTTCTTGATCTGCAGTCCAATACTCTGCCTCTGAGCTATGGCCCCTCCTCATATGTCTGTGAGACTTCTAACTAAGCTGACCAACTATCCTAGTTTGCCTGGGACTGAGGGGACTCCCAGACATGGTTCTTTTTGCTTTAAAACTAGGAAAGTGGCTGGGCGAGGTGGCTCACGCCTGTAATCCCAGCACTTTGGGAGGCTGAGACAGGTGGATTACCTGAGGCCAGGAGTTCAAGACCAGCCTCCCCAACATGGTGAAACCCCGTCTCTACTAAAAACGCAAAAAATTAGCCGGGCGCAGTGGCAGGCAACTGTAATCCCAGCTAGTCAGGGGCCTGAGGTAGGGAGAACTGCTTGAACCCTGGAGGCAGGGGTTGCAGTGAGCCAAGTCTGTGCCACAGCACTGAGCCTGGGCAACAGAGACTCTGTCTCAAACAAACAAAACAAACAAACAAAAACCTAGGAGAGTTTGGCCAGGCAGACTGGCTCACACCTGTAATCCCAGCACTTTAGGAGGCCAAGGCGAGCGAATCACTTGAGGTCAGGAGTTCGAGACCAGCCTGGCCAACATGGTGAAACCCCGTCTCTACTAAAAGATACAAAAATTAGGCCAGGCAAGATGGCTTACACCTATAATCCCAGCACTTTGGGAGGCTGAGGCGGGCGGATCACGAGGTCAGGAGATCAAGACCATGATGGCTAACATGGTGAAACTCCATCTCTACTAAAAATACAAAAAATTAGATGGGTGTGGTGGTGGGTGCCTGTAGTCCCAGCTACTCAGGAGGCTGAGGCAGGAGAATGGGGTGAACCCAGGAGGCGGAGCTTGCAGTGAGCTGAGATTGCACCACTGCACTCCAGCTTGGGCAACAGAGCGAGACTCTGTCTCAACAACAACAAAAAAATACAAAAATTAGCCAGGCACGGTGGCACCTGTAGTCCCAACTACTCAGGAGGCTGAGTCAGAAGAATCGCCTGAACCTGGGAGGCATAGGTTGCAGTGAGCCGAGATCATGCCACTGCACTCCAGCCTGGGAGACAGAACAAGATTCCTTCTCAAAAAAAAAAAAAAAAAAAAAAAAAGGAAGAAAAACCTGAGAGAGTTCAGGGGAAACTGAGATAAGTTGGTTACCCTCCCTAATATATGCAGTTCATTAATTTTCTGAAGGAATTTAGACATCAATCCCTCAATACGTATTTATTAAGGACTTACGTCTGCTCAGTGCTCTGCTAGGCACTGTGAAAGATAAAAAGAGTATATAACTCGTGAGCTCCATCCCTTGTCTGAAATTCTGTGACTCCCTGATTGCTTCCCAGAAGTTCATAATCTAATTTTTCAAAATATGCAACGACCGCTTACTAAACATTACTTGTCAGGCACTGTGGTTGGCACTTAGGATGCAAACATAAATGAAAGACCAAATTTGGCTGCAAAGAACTTACTGATTTAGGGGGAGATGGATGATACAGGTAATATGTAATACAATACAACTTGGTAAAGGCTGTCATACATCTATGGCAAAGCCCCAGGCACAAACAGCATAGCAGGATGTGACTAACTGGTTGCAGCTATGTGCAAAGACAGTGATGGTACCAGGCAGCATGTGATACGTTTCATGCAAGTGGTTGTCTACAAACTGCACAATAAACATTGTAATAGTTCAGAGACAGAAAGAGCCCTCCTAACAGGGTCATTATATCGGTGTATACAGGGAAAGACCTTATTGAAATGAGAGGATTTAAGGTAGACTGGAGTAAAAATTTAATATGTATGGATAAATATAAAAGAAGACTTGCACGGACCAATCATACTAGTTTGTTAGGAACCAACAATTGTGTTATATACAGTCCAGTGCATCTGAGGTGCAAAAACCAACCAATCACCACCAACAAAAGATTAATTAGCAGAGATGGGGAAGATAAAATTCCATGTGAATGTACCAGAATCACCAAAGATCAAGACTAGAAGCAAGAAAGATTAACACCCTTTAGCATTAGATAGATTTAACAAAAGAGAAAAGTTTTATGTAGAAGAAAAAGATAAGAAAAAATAGGCTAAGGTCAAATTGTGAAAGATCATGAATTGCCGAGAAGCTTGGAATTCCTTCCTTAGACACCTTGAAGGCTTTTGAGAATGGAAGTGCTAAGGTGAAAGTTGTATTTTAGGAAGCTGAATCTGGAAAAAGTGATAACCCAGGTCTTGCATGAATTAGAGAAGATTCTGAGTTAATTAGTTAAAGCCAAGGAATTTTTATCATGCATGGAAGGGAATATTAAATACAGTTCTCCCTTTTTGCAGCAGAATACAGCTGCTGGCTGAAGGGAGGGAGAGGTTCTTGGCATCTCTCTAAGAGGTTGGGAAGCTGATGCACCTGCCGAGAGAGAAACTGGCACCTCTTCTACATAGAGAAGCATGGCAGCCATGAGTGAACCTTTTGCCTTCATCAGGAGCCCCCTCATAATTGGAGAAGGTCATCTCCAAGAAGAAGTCAAAGAAACAAGACCTTCCAGCTCCAGTTTCGAAATAAAAAACCACCTAGAAAATGGTTGCACCTATATATGGCTAGATTGAACTAAAACAAAAGTAAAGAGAAAGTCTTCCATATCGTTCCATATTGTAAACACTTTCAAATTCCTTTCCATAATCTATGTCTATTTCTAATTCTACCTGTACAAAATATAATCATGCCTGCTTGTAATTACTTATGCATACATGAATGCTAGTAAGTTAAACTTGTTCATCTATTTACAAAGACAGTGTGATACATAGTAGCTTAGGAATTGCTTCTTTTCCCTATGATTTTAAATGTACAACGAGTTTCTTTCTAAAACACATATTTGCAGATGTCACTTTAAACACTATTTTCTGAGATTATATTTTCCATAGAAAACAGATGTCTGCAATTATCCCTTTTTTGACCTCTGAGACTTATCAAAGTCAAATAGGTAATCATCCAATCAGACGGGCTATCATTATCAGAAGAAAAGTAATTATAATCTGAATATGTTTGAACATGATTATTATAAGCTTTAAACTGTTACACTTTTGATTGGGGCAGAATTGGAAGACATTATCACTTCATAATTCAAATGATGTAACTTCACTTGTTTTTGTCATTTAGAATCTGGAGAGCTAAATTTATTTAACAATATAATTCTTTAAACATGAACAAATTATGCAATAATCTCTTTAAAACCATGAGAATGCTTCTCAAAATCTTGACAGTGAAATTAGGGGAATTTTTTTTTTTTTTTTCACCAGAGCAAATCAGAGCTCGGCACTGAGCCCCGTCAGAGTGGGAAGCTTGAGGCAGACATGTTCATTTCACAGACATTTTGTGATCTGCTTGGTTCTTTTAAAGAGACCAGCTGCTTTCCTGTCTACCTGTTACGGCCCACACACTGCTGGTCCAAAGCAAAAGGAGAAAATTAGGCCAAATACAGAAATGATCAGAAAGAAAAAAAAGATGTGTAAAAAAAAAAAAATCTTTCCAAAGAAGATGTATAAACAGAGAAATGAATTAGAACTAACGATATGAATGCAGGGGGAAAAGAGTGTTGAAAACTAAATGCCTCATGGATATAGAGTAAAACATCATTTTCTACTGAAAATAATTTTATAAAACCTGATTACACAGCCCTTCAGTCCAGACGTTTGTTTAACTTGGTGAGGGGTCCTGATTTTTCTCCTTCATCTTTTCCGAGATCTGTTCCCTTTGTATTCTATTGTGCTTTCCAGCCGACCTGCTCATCTCCTCAGGAAGGAGCTACGGGGATGCCAGGGCATTCCTGCGCTGTTGCTGGGGCCTGAATTAACAGTGAACTGGGGAACGTCGATAAAAATGAGCACGTGGGCCCGTCGGAGAATTCCTGTACCTCAGAAGTGCTGGGTGTTTGTTTTCTCTGAACATGGCGGAAGGTTAGAAACAGTAAGAAAAGAGGGGCCTTCGGAGAATTTGAAAGGCACTGAATGGATGTTTTTTCATAATCAGAACATTTCTTAGAACAATGGTTTAGGAGGCATCATTCAACTTATAATTTTAGTTCAGAGGAGTGAAGACCTGAGGCTTCCCCTCTGCCCCTTTCTCCCCCACCCAAATATAGCAGACCTTTGGAAAAGCCAAATTTGCATTTAATATCTTTCCACTTCCCATATTAAAAGTACCCCTTTCTTCTTGTTGACACATCTTTTTGACTTAATTTTTTCCCCTCCCCTGCACCCTCCACACCTATGTTTCAATATGCTTCATTCAACAAAGAGCTACTAAGTGTCTAATATGCCAGGCACTGTGGACATACCGGTGAACAAAACGGACAAATACTTCTGCCCTTCTGAAGCTTATATTCTAGTTAAATTTTTATCAATGCCAGCTGCTCTGTTATTAATTGATAACAAAAATATTAAAGGTGTTATTGAGGATTTAAGGTGGTATTCTTTTATCATTCAGGGAACCAGCATCTTTGGTGAGGGGCAGGACCCAGTAATGTGCATTATTAAACTCCCTTGGTGATCTGGACCCTACTAAAGTATGAAAGTGATGACACAGGCTAGGCGCAGTGGCTCACGCCTGTAATCCCAACAGTTTGAAAGTCCAAATTGGGAGAATCCCTTGAGCGTTAAGAGTTTGGGACCACCCTAGGTAGCATAGTAAGACCTGGTCTATAAAAAAAAAAATTTAAAGGTAGTTGGGCATGGTGGTGAGCACCTGTAGTCCCAGTTACTTGTGGGGGTTGAGGTGGAAGAAGGTCAAGGTTGCAATGAGCCATGATCACACCACTGCACTTTAGCCTGGGCGACAGAGCAAGACCCTGTCTCAAAAAAAAAAAAAAAAAAAAAGAGAGAAGTGATGATAGAAAGTGAACTCCTGCCACAGAAGTGGGAGACTTGCAAGCTAAGCCATAGGAGGGTTGACCTTGTGCTGCCAGGATCTTTGTGGGTGCCTCCTGGAATTTCACCACATGGACAGGCGCTCTCTCTAGTGTGCAGAGATTGTGAGCTCACTACTTTGTTAGTCCCTCAGTGGCAGAGAACCTGTTTGATTAGGATGACTAATGATGTATAACTCCCTATCTCCTAGCACAGTGCCTGGGACAGTGTGAGTGCTCAGAAACATCTAAACAAAAGCATGGCTGTCAATTTCACTTCCTAAAAGCTTTGGCACTCTTTTTAGTCCACATGGAAAGATCTTTCGTTGTCTGTGTGCTCCCTGTTGGTCACAGATTCCCAGCCTAAGGTATTATCTCACAAGATGTCGAACTGGAAATTCCCAGCTAGATTCTTACTCTACATTTTATCCAGCTCAGGCACCTAGATTATGGCACTACTTTTAGATGGAGATACTTTTTTGATATTTAGACCACAATGCCAAACTTTTGCACATCCATGCACTGCTTCTGATGCATTTAGCTCATTAAAGTAGGCGGCATCCAGCTGCATCCACCATCTCTCTCCTCCTAATCTACTTTCAAATAACCAAGGCAGCCTATTAACACGTGGTGTTTTCATCAGACTTTGCACACTACTGCCTTTAAGCCTTGTGATCACATCATTTCCCATCTTTTCAGAATGTCCTTTCTCTCTGGTTTTACCCGGACCCATTCTATCCAACTTTCAAGACCCACCCAGCAAACACAATGCCCATCATCCATCGTCTCTGAGTGGGGACAGCAGCAGTCCGACTGACCCTTTTCCACAAGCCTTCTGTGACCACTACAAGCAATCCCTCCTCCTTCTCATTGCTTCGCGCAATTATTTTCTGTAGAAATTACTCAGCATCCTCATTTGCTCTGTAAATTATCTTTTTATACAATTATAGATGCCCACATGTATGCTTAATTAGCTCAATGAGAAGCAGAATAGCACGTTGGTAAGAGCATGGTTTGGGGGCGTCCAGCAGACTCAGGTTTAAATCTAGGTCTTCCCCTTGGTGAAGATATGACTTACAACAGGTTACTTCTTGGGATTTCAGCTTTGCCATCTGAAATATAGGGTAAGTGTATCTACCTGTATTAAACAGGTCTTTTATTCTAATTCTCTGATGTGTGGGACCTTGCTGACCCTGGAGAGATTGCTGCTCCCAAAACTGGCCAATTCCTAGAGATAGCAACCAACTGATCTGTGAATGTGCCTTTCTATGCAAACCAACCAATCTAAAGCCCATACCCACACATTACCTCCTTTCTCTGGGCTCTCATCACATTTGGGTCACTAGTCCTGTGTCCTTGTCACTGCCAGGGCCAGGTAGCAGGCCAATGAGGGGTAGACCCTATGCCTCAGAGCCTGCTAAAATTATTCAAACTATCCAATCCCAAGACTAACCTGGACAACATAGTGAGACCCCCATCTCTAGAAAATAAAAAATAAAAAATTAGCCAGGCACGGTGGCATGTGCCTGCAGTCCCAGTTACTAGGGAGGCTAAGGTGGGAGGATCCCTTGAGCTTGGAAGGTTGAGGCGGCAGTGAGCTATGTTTGTGTCACTGCATTCTAGCCTGGGTGACAGAGCAAGACCCTGTCTCTAAAAAAATAATAATCATAAATTGAAAATAAATAACCCTAACAAATTCCAAGGTGATGCTGATGTATTGTTTAGGTACCACACTTTGCGAATCATTAGCCTAATCATAGTAATCCTTCAATAAATGGTATCCCATAATTATTATTTTATCAGTTCCTTTAGGTCAGAAACTAAACCTTATACCTTGTATCCCCCATATCAAAGAGGCTCGCAGCAGGCACTCAATACAAGATGCTGAAGGCTATTTGACATTAAAGCTTACTAAATAGTGAACTCTACCTATTAAGATACGTTTGTGACTAGTCTAGGCATGGTGGTTCATGGCTGTAATCCCAGAACTTTGGGAGACCAAGACAGGAGGATAAATTGAGGCCAGGAGTTGGGGACCAGCCCGGGCAAGCTAGCAAGACCTTGTCTCTACAAAAAAAATTTAAAAATTAGCCAGGTGTTGTGGTTATGCACCTGTAGTCCTAGCTACTTGGGAGGCTGAGGTGGGAGACTCGCTTGAGCCCAGGAGGTCAAGGTTACAGTGAGTTATGATGGTGCCACTGCACTCCACCCTGGGTGAGAGAGCAAGACCCTGTCTCTAAAAAAAAGAAAAAAGGTATCTTTGTGAATAGACTAGGAACTTGTCTAGTTAGGAATATGATCTAGTTAGCCATTGCTGCATAACCATAACAAATCACCCCAATGCTTAGTGGCTTAAAATAACAACCATTTTACTATATCTCATGATTTTTTGAGTCAGGAATTTGGGCAAGGCTTGCCTGATCAATCTTCCGTTTCATGAGGCATTGATGGAAGTCGTGCAAAGATACCCAACTGGCAGCTGGGCTGAATCATTTATATGGCTGATACCTTGCAGGGATGGCTCGAAGCTGGGCTCCATGGAGACTGTCAGCTGGAGCTCCTCCACTTGACCTTTCCAATGTAGTGGCTTCAAGGTAGTCAGATGCCTTACATGGCAGCTTAGGGCTCTATGAAAGAGTGTTTCAGTTAGTAAGGTGAAAGCTACATGGCCTTTTATGATCCAGCCCCAGAAATCCCATTTGGTCAGTTTCACTGTACGCTATTGGTCGTCAAAACACTCACAAGCTTCCCCCATCCTCTCCCCAGATTCAAGAGCAGGAGATATGAATCCCTCATTTCACAGGAGGAGTATCAAAGAATTTGTGGGCCACATTTCTAAACTATCCCATAATGTGTGGTTGCAGCACTGTGTCTAGTGAAGGGAATAAAACAAATAAGCAAATGACCTAGGGCTTTATAATTGTACTCTGCTGTTCTCCGTTCTGAACTTTTGATATTGAATCCTCTTCCCCAATATTTCACTGGAAACCAGGCAGCTTCCCCATGACCATCTTCATCTTATGACTGTAAGTTGGAATGAGTATCCATATACCTGTCAGAATTGCCTAGTGCAGTAAAACCCACAATGAAATGCTCTTCCCTACTGCAGGTTCATTATACAGCATGAAAAATCGCATCCCCCAAGGACACAGTCCCGGTTGGCATTTCTCTCTCCCACTGTAATCTACAATGCCTGGGATACAGGTGTGCTCCTCATTCGTGTCTCCAGTGTTGGGATGGGAGCCTGAACAGCCAGATACAAACCCAATGCTCCTGTTGTCTCCGAGGGAAGCACCAGCAGTCTGAATGACGCCTTCTCTCATGTCTCCAGAGCTGTACTCCCTTTGAGATGCTGTGCTCTCTGACCAGCACAACATGTCAGCAGGAACTAAATGATGACCTCAGCAGCAGTCCAAGATTATTTTGGTTACATTACTCTCTGTGATTATCCAAAAGGGAAAACAAAAAGTCATTTAAACATGCAGCTCGTGCTCTTCCTGCACAACAAAGGATCTCCTGAAAATCTTTTATTTTTTAAAATGACATTATAATGTTATGCTTTGTTTTCATCACTTTTATCATCATTTCTTAGCAGAAGCCCAAGTGGCTCGGCTAGGGTAAAAGGGGAAAAAATCATAATGATTCATTTGTATACATTTGTCCTAGTGGGAATTTGATGTGATGGAAATATAAGAATATTAAATTAGAGGCACTCACTCCATTATTCTCTGTTCTATTTGAACCAGACACAAGATACAAACATTATATGAAGCCCAAGAATGCCACAGTAATTCAGTGACACATGAGCCCCCACCAGAACACTTGGTTATTTCTAAACTGAGTGGACATGAGCTTTCTCTGCTCTCTGGTGTCATTGATGCCTCTGTTTTAGTGACTCCTTCACCCCATCCCAAATCAATTCCTTCAGTAAAGTCCCTCCCTTAAGATAACAGCTTATGTAGTTCTGGAGAGAATGGGGTCAAGTAAGGAACACACTGAGCTGTCCTGAAGTCAGCTTGTTTCCCTACAAACCTCTTTCAGCAAGGCCTCCCCAGGCCAGTCCTCAGCAGCTCTCTTCCAGGTATCAGAGCTGACCAGCTACCGAGGCCAGTGTATCAGTCGGGATCTAACCAGGAAACAGAAACCACCAGAGAATTCCAAACAGGACTTTGATGCAGGGATCAATTACACAAGGGATGGAAGAGCTGAGAGGCCAGCCAGGGTGGGGTGAGGAATCCAGACTGCAAAGACAGGAAGCTGACACCACTGCAGGGCAGAGGAAAGGGAGGACGGAGTTCCCGGAGCTCAGGGTGCCTTGTGGAGTCTCTGTGTCACTGAGTGGAGGCTGGAACCATAGTGGACCTGTCTGGCAACAATGGAGTGGGAGAGGTATGCAGCTGGCAAGGAGGGGAGAAGGCCTCGTTTCTCCCTCTCTACCTCCACCATCCAGTGCTTCCTATCATCCTCTGATCTTAGAAAAGCAACCTACAAGGGTCAGGCCCCTTTGATTTAGAACAGGGTAGAGGAAGGGCAAGAAACAGATCTCAGGAAAACAAAGCCAGAATGTGCACTGCCAGTAACCCCGCAAAGCTGGTCTCACTCAGATCTCTGCAGTCTCTCCAGGCCCCTGCACACACCCACCCCTAGCTCAGGTTCAAAGGTCTCAAGCCACTGATGATGCAACCTTGTGGGATACCAGCCTTCCTCATGAAGGCTCCACTCCCATCAAATCTCCAGCCTCGGTCATCCCGCTCCTTCGGCCTCCCACCCAGTGCTACCTTTAGCTCACTGTGGTTCCCGCTGACTCACCAGTGTCTTTACGGATTTGACTTGATCTTAGATCCATTTCTGTAAGCTGAACTCCAGCTCTAGTGGGTGTGGTCTGGGTTTGGTATCAAATAACCTTCTTTCTCACCACAGAAATATTCTATCCTTTTCTCTTTTCCAGCAGAAGATAGTGTTTGGCTCTCATGATAGGCCCCATTCAAGAGGGAAGGGAGGGAGACTCCACCTCTTTGCAGAAGAGCTTGAAGGGTAAGAGAAATTGCTGTGGACAAATTTGAAAATACAACTAGTCCCATTCAGAGACTTTATAGATCTCCTCAATACTAATCAATAGTTTTTCTCAAAGATTTCCTCCCTCCCTTACTTTTTCTCTTTCTCCCTTCCTCCCTTTTTATTTTCTTTTAGTACCTAGAAAAGTACAGGAAAACTTAATCTTTGGGAACCAGCACATTTCTGAATATAGCTTAATTACAGATTAAATCTTAAAAGATTTAATAGCTCTTTATTTTGTCTTGATTTTGTCAGTCTAGACTCTAACACCTTTACCACTAATATATTCTAATATATGAATAGAAGGAAACTGAACTCAGGCCCTATCCCCATGTTAGAGACTGACTGTGCCCTCTCGAATTTAATGTTGAGGTTCTTTCTAATCCCCAATGTGACGGCATTAGGAAATGGAGCCTTTGGGAGATAATTAGGTAACAAAGGTGTAGCACCTCACTCTCTGGGGTGCCCTTATAAAAAGGAGACTCCTGAGAGCTCTTAGCCCTCTTTTTAGCTACCAACACAGAAAAGGGCCTTCACCAGAACCTGACCATACTAGCACCCTGATCTGCTACTTCGAGCCGCCAGGCCTGTGAGAAATAAATTTCTGTTGTTTATAAGCCACCCAGTCTATGATATTTTTGCTACAGCAGCCCAAACTGACTCACACCCTCAAGAAAGCTGACTCTACTTGCCATCTTCCCCATGGCTGTCAGGCAACACAATCATCTTCTAGATATGACATTCTTACCCATAAAGTTTTTCTGCAACTTCTCCATTTCCCTGTGTGGCCATGTCAGGGAGTAAACAGATGCTCTCCCTCCCCAAACAACAGGACTTAACAGGAATCAAATCAAAGATTGGGCCTCAGAATTAATTGTACCAGGCCTACTCAGCAGAGAGCAGGACCCCTTGAGACCATGGTTCAGCTCGGGAGACAGCCCTGGACAGAGCAAAGGGCACCTTTGCCAAAGTAGGTCCTCCAGCCCTGGCTGCCTCAGTCTTTCCACCAAGCCCTGGAAAAGAGGCTTTTCTGGTGTGATCTAGCTCCCACAGTGGGAGAGAGAAGAGTTCACATGCACAAAAGATGGTCTTTCCTCTTGAAGTTAAGTGTGCTACAGAGACACTTAGCACACTTGTGTCTAGATGGCCACATCTTAATCAGAATGGGACAGATGGCCACATCTTAATCAGAAACTAGACTTCAAGATCATTGAGGGTAGTGTTAAATCAAGTTTAACCTAAAGCTAAAGGTTTCTCTGTACATCGTGAACTATAGCCTACATGGAAGTGTAAACAAACTGTAGTCTACTGTTGTGCCAATCACCAAGTTTTGATCAATCAAATGTGGCCAAACGTTTAAACCATGTTCAAATAAGGTAAATGCTGAGCTATAACCAATCCAGCTGTTTCTGGACCTCGCTTCCATTTTCTGTAAGTCACTTTCCCTTTTCTGTCCATAAATCCTCTTCCACCACGTGGCTGCGCTGAAGTCTCAGAGCCTATTGTGGCTCAGGAGGCTGCCCGATTTGCAAATTGTTCATTGTTCAATTAAACTATTCTAATTTTAGTGCAGCTGAAGTTTTTCTTTTAACAGAAGATACAAGCAATATACCAAAATGCTCTGACCACCACATAAGCATTTAAATACCCAGTTAAAAGAAAACAGAGGCAAACTGAGAGCAAGTGAAATACCCTTTCTTTGGGTTCTGATTTCCTTGACCCAGGGACCAACTTTTGGGAGCTACAACCATTATGATTACGCTGAGCTTAGCTCCAAAAATCTATCAGAGCTAACACCTCCTTTTTATAAAGGCTTTTTAATATCCTCAATAAAATTAATATGCATAACTCATCCTCACACATTTCAAAAAGAAATCAACACAATGCCCTAACTGATATAAAAGAGACACAACAATATTTATAATAAAATAATGCGCATTTCAATATATATATATATGCCCAGGCAGAGCTACGCTAGAAGTCACAATCAAGTCACGAGGCCTCACAGATGCGTAGAGGCCCTAGGAACATAATAGTTACAAATGCAGCTCTGACAGGTCATTGTTTTTGTCATCAGTGAGGTGATTTTCTGAAATAGGGAACCACTCCTGACAGCACTCTAAACAAAGCAGAGTATAATCTTCTTCTTGATTGGTATGATCATGCAAAATTCAGTGTATGTGAAAACAATGCAGAAAGAACTCATGGAATTTTTAAAAACTGAGTTAGATTCTAAGTTCCAATAATATTAGGTTTTTCACCTATTGGGATGTGTACATCCCAGATGAGAACACTCAAAAGTCATGTGGGATACAGGATGAGTTGTTTTTGTTGGCCTCCACCCAGTAAATGATAGTAGTACCCCTATCCTTGTAACAACCAAAAGAAGTCCCTGCAAATGTCCAAAATGACCTCAAAGGCATCGAAACCATGCTCTCAAGTGTTTCTCAGCTAGTCTTTTTGAATGTATTCTAACTGCGAGGAACTTAAGAGTGCTAGGAACTAAGAGCTTTGTATGTATGAAGGTCCAGGTTCAATTATTATTTCCTTGTCACACATAAGAAAACCAAGGCACAAAGTGGCAAGGTAACTTCCTAAGGTCACAGAACAAGGTTGCAGGTTGGGGTGGGAGGCAAAAGTAAGCAGTCCAGAACCCACATCAACCACCACTTCCTTCCAGTCGTGGTGGCAGGCACCTGCAATTCCCAACAACTCAGGAGACTGAGAAGGGATGATCATTGGAAGCTGGAAGTTCAAGACCAGCCAGAGCAACATGGCGAGACCCCATCTCTAAAAAAATGTTTTTAAAATTAGCTGGGCATGGTGGTGCATGCCTATAGCCCCAGCTGCTCATGAGGCTGAGGCAGGAGAATTGCCTGAGCCCAGGAGTTCCAGGCTTCAGTGAACAGTGATTGTACCACTACACTCAAGCCTGGGCAACAGCAAGAGACCCTGTCTCTTAAAAAACAAAACAATTACCACTCCCTTGCTTTGTTTGCCTCTGCATTTGTGAGACTTTTCAACCTGTTTCCTACTGATAGGTCTAGGTTCTGACAACATGAAAAAGACCTCCAGACAATCACAGAAGACTCTGTTGACTTATTCTGTCCTGTTTCTCTTTCTAAGCATGAAAATCCAGCAACACCGTGTCCACGGACTCCGGAAAGTGTCCTCAGAGCTCGGTTCTTAGCTCACCTCTGTGACCCTTCCTGAGTTTGCTTTCATCCATGGGTTGCTGACCTATTTCACCCATTCGGGTAATATGATAACTAAGCCAAGTAAAAGGGGCATAATTTACTGCCTGCCCCTGCTTTTTCCAATCATCCCATTTGAGCCTCGCTAATCTTTTCCTCACCTCTCTCACCTCTCCTCACCTCACCGAGCTCTTCCGTTTGCTCTGTCAGACCACTGGGTACAACGATGATAACCTGCCTTCACTCCCGGCATCATCTCAAACAAAGGTCTGCTTCACCAAATGGGGTGTTTCAGCAGCGAGCAGCTCACCTCTCACCCACAGCTGCTCTATGCATGGCTCAGGAAGAGTCTCTGAGCACAGATCTGGAATGCAGAACCCCCAGCCTCATGCTCACCTTTCTTTTAGCTGTACATCAGCAGCAAATTCTAGTTGGCTTACCTGTGCAAGCTGGTTGGAGCCTCTGTAACACTGATGGTCCTAAATTGCTCTGTGGAAGACAAGGTCTCATGCTCCTTGCAGGAATATCATTGTCAAGCAAGTAAACATAAGTCACAAGGTCTTTGAAAATTTGCTAGGTACTCTGGCCATGAGCTCCACTAGCTCTCCTCCAAGGATAACATCCAGCTGTATGAGATAGTTTAAAGAGACGCAAATGCACCCAAACAGGATTATGCACAGGATTTTAATTTGCCTGTGCCTAAACAGTTACTCTAAGAAAATTTTCAAATCAACACTTTGGTGTTATTCTCTGATATGGTTTGGCTCTGTGTCCCCACCCAAATCTCATCTCAAGTTGTGATCCTCAGTGTTGGAGGAGGGGCCTGGCGGGAGGTGATTGGATCATGGGGTGGTTTCTAATGGCTTAGCACTATCTCCCCAATGCTGTCTCCTGATAGAAGTCTCAAAAGATCTGATTGTTTGAAAGTCTGAAGCACCTCCCCCTTCACTCTCTCTCTCTCTCTCCTGCTGCCATGTAGGAGGTTCTTGCTTCCCCTTCACCCCTCCGCCACAATTGTAAGTTTCCTGAGGCCTCCTCGGCCATGCCTCCTGTACAGCATGTGGAACTGTGAGTCAATTAAACCTCTTTTCTTTATAAATAAGCCAGTCTCAGGTAGTTCTTTATAGCTGTGTGAGAATGGTTTGCTCATAGCTATTTCTTCACCAACCTCGCTTTCCTGTGCTCCTATTCAAGGAGCCACTATCATTGAGCCCAACACTCTATAGCAGAAACAAGGAGAGATGACATAGAAAGACAAGCAAAGAGAGAAACCACAGCACAAAAGGACTGTAGGGCAATTTTTTGGAGATTATATTTTTAATCCAATGTACCAAAGATAGGAGTCCTTGAAAGCCCTGAGAGCAAGCCCAGCCTTATAAAGAACGCATTTCACCTCAATCAAGTCACAATCAGAATCCACGATGTTTCTCCTCAATCTTCACCAAACAGAGGTGCCCATAAACAGAGACCTTGTTCTCTTTCTCCTCTTTCCTTTCTTCCATCTGTAGTTCCTTCCATTTTTTCTGAATAAAACAAATACAGAGGCACTAGTCTAGTACAAAAAGCCTTTCTTTCATAGGTCTAGTAGAGACCCTGGAAATATTCAAAGCCCATCACCCAAGAAAAGGCAGGGGAACAATGAAAATATATTTTCTGAGTTACATCAGGAAATAGAATGTTTTAATTCACCTTTCAAACACTGTAAATTCAACCTCTCAGTGATTAAATTGAAGTCTAATAAGAAAAGATGGCATATCTGAGTCACCTCTCTTGTGTTTTAATCTCCTTCTCCTGCCAGCTGCACTCTTTTGACAATAGAATCCAGTCCTGCTTCATATGACACCAGTGTCCCTTGCCTATCCCTCCTTCCAAGCTCTGGTCACACGTTCTCTAAATCCTTGCTGGCCATCTTCACCAGATGTCCTTCAACACCTCCAGCCCGAACTCACCTCCCCTTTGCACAATGCTCCTCACTCCTTATCCCTCCATACCTTCAGCCCCCTTTCCCATTCCTGGCTGGAAGCAACCCCATGGTATGTTTGCTTATATTCTACTTTGTGACTGGTACATGATGCATCTCAGCACTAGACTATAAGTTCCTTAATAGTCAAATCTGTGTTGGATTCATTTTTGTATTCATCACATCATTCAGCAAGTGCCTTGCACACTGGAGTACTCACTAAATATTTCATGAACGCAGAGGGCATTCAGCCTTTTCTGTTGTTGGCAGGGAAATCAAAGGGACCCAAATGAATGGGGAAGGACTGGAGCACTATTGTGGCAAAGTCTGGGGTATGGGAAGGGAGCAACATCCTCTGCAAATGCCTTACAGAGTGCTGGTCATTCCAAATGTTCAGTAAGACATAGTTGACTGACTGACCAATGCTCATTGCTCTTGGAAAGCTGGTGGAATGGTGGGGTGACGACACTTTCTTTTCATTAGCCCTAAAGGCACAGTGTCAGGAGCCAGAGCAAGGGGGCACGTTGCATACTCTTTCTGCCCAGTGCCACAGACAACAAACCCCAAGTCTCTGCTCCTGCCGGACTGCCGCAAACATATATAACGTCTACAAATTTTGGATGAAAGGTAATAGGTCATCACCATCATTATTACAGTTTTCCACTTTCCCACTAAACTATGAGCTTCCTAAGAATGAGGATCAATCTACCTTAGTACTTAACTCATTCATCTTGATAGCTATGATGCCTGGCACATTGGTGCTCAATGAATATGTGTTGAACGTCGAGTTCAACGTAACATAGAGAGATCTTAATACACATGAGGCTAAAAATATGTATGTAAGGAAATGTGATTATTAAGAAAAACTATTAATCAGCTGTTTTTTAATGTTCCTGGCAAATGGTCCTGGAATGAATATGCTTAAACTAAAATTTAAAAAAAAATACATCAGAACAATTTCTTTTCTCTCTCACAGTGTGTTTTACAGACCTGCATCAGAATCACCTGGGATATATTATACATAAAGATAATATACATGTTTCAGATTCATGTGTCCCTACTGCAGAATGAGTGAATGTTATTCTTTGGAGTGGGCCTGGAAGCCTACATTTTAAACATATACTGTAGGAGTTCAGCAAATGAGTACACTAAAATTTCAGGACATTGGCCTGGAGTGACCAGTGAGAGAATTGTTATGGGGAGAGTAGGAGTTCAGCAAATGAGTACACTAAAATTTCAGGACATTGGCCTGGAGTGACCAGTGAGAGAATTGTTATGGGGAGAGTTGATACACCCTGAGACTCAAGTATCCAAAATACCTGAGGAATTTTCTCTCTAGGTTCTTCGAGCATACGATAGATCTCTTTTTGTCTCTGATGACTTAGAGCCAGGAAACTGGTCAAGGTGACCTCACAAGATTCTTTCCAGATATGTAATGCTATGAAAAACACACTCGCCATCATTTCAACACATGGAAGTTCAATGTGCACAGGAACGAAACTCTGGACCTGTCATTTCTTTGCTGGTGATGAAAATGGCTTTGCTAGTTTGTCTTCCTTTTCAGTTGCTTTCTCTTCTGTTAATGAAGTCCAATATTATTGAATGCCTTCTTGGTGCAAGCCTCATGCTAGAAGCTTTGGAAGGAAGTTAGAATATGAATCAACCATCCATGAGGAGCTCACCACTCAGGACATATGATGAGAGGTATGCATATGGAAGTTAAGTAGCAACTCAAAACACTAGGGAAAATGTCATGGGACAGTGTTTGCTGAGTGCTCAAAATTAATTATATTAAAAATAATGTCTCAGGGTATTCTGAGGAGAGTGATCATTTCAAGCTGGGAGTATTGATTTGACCCAGCCTCAAGGAATGGGGGAGGATTTGGAAAGGCAGAAAGGAAAAGGAAGGGTGTATCCAGGAACTGGAGTGGCATGAGCAAATTTTAGATGAGGAGAGGTAAACCCACTTGACACGAGTGGAGGTTTAATAAAGAATGGCGGGAAATAGATGAGTAAACTGGAGAGCTGCTTCATGGAGGGTTCTAATGCTATACAATGAGAATTGTGTACATCTTCTTAGAGGGAAATTAGAGGATTACCGGTAAAACTTTTGAGAAAACATTATTTATTTAACTAGTTAGTTTTTGGAGACATGGTCTCACTCTATCACCCAGGCTGGGATGCAGTGGTGTGATCATAGCTCATTGCAGCCTGGAACTCCCAGGCTCAAGCCATCCTTCCACCTCAGCCTCCTGAATAACTGGGACTACACTACCATGCCTGGATAACTTTTTGTTTTCTTTTTAGAGATGGGATCACTATGTTTCCCAGGCTGGTCTCGAACTTCTGCCTTGACTGCGCTCCCAAAGCACTGAGATTACAGGTGCAAGCCACCATGCCCAGCCGAAAAGTAGTACTTTTACAAGATTAATCCAATGGCAGTTGTAGGGTGATTTTTGAAGAGAAAATATGTACAGTAGGTAGACAATTAGAAAGCTATTGCAATGGACCACATATGAGATAAAAAGACTCTAACCAGGGTTGGAGCACAGTATGAACGAAAAGCAAGAAAGAAATGCAAGAGATGTTATGAAGTGAAGAAAGGACAACGAAACTCAGTGACCAACTGTACATGGGGTTGCAAAAGAGAGAGGAATCAAAGATGGGCATCCTTTTTCATCTCGTAAGTGTTGATCACCGCTTAGCCATACCCAACCTTTTGTAGACAAAGGTGTTTCCTCTGTTTCTGAGCCTTGCCTATGCATTTTTCCCTTGACTCATATCCACTTCAGTAATAACCCTGTCTGTGCATTTCTAGGCATTTCTGTATCGCGTGCTGCTACGAAAGAGATGTCCAACTCCACTTGTTGAGAGCAAACAGAAACTGGCGAAAACCAGGTCATTGTTCAGAGGTAAGTCATATCTTGGCACGTCTGCTTTTTAGTGAAAGTACTCTGGCTCAGATGTAAGTGTGTAGCCAGCAAGAAGTCATTGATGGATGATAGTTCCATTGACAGACACATGGTGGGAGAACAATGATAAGGAAGAAATGTTAGCACATATGGTATGCCATCATTTCAAAAAACGGAACTGTAATTTCTACACTAGGTTTGTTTCCTAGGGGAAGAAAATGCAAGCTATTCTTGGGGCTTACTCAACAACTCAGAAAGAGAAGAGAAAGCAGACCCTGAAGCCCTGGAGGAAGATTCACTGTGCTCCAACTCAGACACAATCTAAAGCACTTCTTGAGCTTCTACAATGAATGAATCTCTGGTAAAGTTTGCAAATAAGGAACTTGAAGCAGTGAGGTCAGATGAGAGAGAGATTGGCATGGCATTCACCTTCCATCCCAGAGAGAAGGGCAAGTGCTTTGGTTAAGGATGGCCTGATTATATGGAGTGTGTCTTATCTGGAGGAGGGTAGAAAATGTCTTAAGACATCTCAATCAAAAAATCCAATGTTTGATGGAGATAGGAATAGAGATGTCTCCTACACATTTGGAAACAGGAGCTGGCTTCAAGGAGAACCAAGGAACACTGCAGAAAGTGGTAGATGAGGTTGTACTTCTGGAAAACGGGACAAGATGAATCCTCCAATTAGATATGGGTAAAATCTGGGGAGAAAGAACTGCCTAATAAACATCTCATCACAGCTAGAAAATGGGGGTTATTCCCACCCTGGGTCTGGGCCCTCTAGAGCTGTGTGGGCAGAAAGACTCAACGGAGCTTGCGTGCTTGGCGGAGGGTGGAAAGAGCACCTCCGCAGACTGCTTTGGCAACAGTCCACTATGCTGTGCAGGTGTGGCAGGCTGAGAGTGGGAGCAGACAGACGACCTATGTGAGAAACAGCAGTCAGCAGTGGAAAGAAGAGGCAAGAACCGTCTGAGGACCCCATTCATGCCTGGGATTGAAGTTTCTGCCAGCTTGTCACCAATTCTGCCTGTGCTTTGGTCCTTGCCCAAGAGGCAGAGACTGATGCGAAGATTCATGGCACTGTAGCCAGAGGTGCAGCGACATCTATGGTGCATGGATTCCCCTAGCAGTTCTACAGACCTGGCAGGGCAAAAGGCTGCCACATGGAAACGGGAGGATAGAAACAGCCATGATTCTGATGCTGGCTGGCACCGAAAAGTGCTTATTATACTCCAGGCACTGTGCTGAGCTCTTCACACGTTCCAATGCTTTCAATCTTCACAATGAACTTACAAGAGCTATTACTATCCCCTAAGAAGACTGAGGCACAGCCAGGTTAAATAACTGACCTATATTTATACAACCCAGGTTCCTCACCACCATGAGAGAGCTCAGATGACTCGCCCTCAGTTTGGAGTCTGAGAAAGAAACTTTGAAGAAGAACAGAGACACAGATTGCTGGGCTCTCCCCTAGGCCAAAAACTCTCCCTTAAACACTGGCTCTCACAAGCAGATGCCTTGAACAAAGCCGGTGCCCAGCTAAGTGAAAATCTTTCACCTACCTTCCAGAGGTCACCCTGATGCAGACAAACAGAAAAGATAAATTTGCTCAGCTTCAGATGTAGCCATCGTTTCTATCACAGGCAAGAGCATCTTCGGAGTGATGAAAAGCTCTATAATTTTAAATGTGTTATTGGTCTAAGCACAATTTACACTAGGGATGAAAAAAAGGAAGAGATTTATGAGATGTAAGATAGAAAGATAAACTCTTGTCCCTTAGTGGCTATTAGAAACACTGCTAACATACCATAAATGTGTGAAAGATGACACGATTATTTTGCATTTCCACTGGGCATTTCATATGTTGCAAGAATTTACAGGGACCAAAGTCCCCAGTAAAGATGGTAGAGTCTGGGGAGGAGGGTAGAGAAGGCCCCACTGACCAAGCCCCCATCTGGGATGGGTATAGGGCAGGTGGCTTTAGGCAGAGACAGCATACTCCATTGCCTAAGATGCAACACCTACCAGTATCCTCTTTATTTCCTGCCTCTGGCCACCTGCTCTGGGGGCAGGTTCGGTGGCCAGGCACTGCCCCATGTTTCATAGGGCTTTGGTATCAGATTCTGGGTCTAAGTCTTCCAGTCCATCACAAAATCTGAAACAAGAGAGGGCAGCCAGGACAGGAGAACTGGCAAGGTTCATCTACCTACCCCCAAAAACCTCATAAACATAAGCATCCAGTGAATTAGTGCCACCAACCTGGCCCCAAGAGTCACAGGAGATTTTATCAAAGAGAAAGGGATTGGTGAGCAGAAAGTAATTTACCTGAAACCCACCTGAAATTATTCTCATAGCTGGCCAATCTGGACCGGTTTTCCTGGCAGGGACATCATCAGCATCAACATCTGAAAGCCCAGTCACAGGAAGTTAGTCACAGCGCAGGCTGCTGAGTCAGGGCTGGGATGCAGGTTGCATAGAGTCCTGGGGTTAAACCGGGTGATGTGTCCAAAGCTCCCCTGGCCCAGCAGCAGCCAGTGCCTTGAGCAGGAGGTAAACCCAGCTCTGATCCCTGGAGAAACGCGAGAGCAGGCTGGGGCTTTTAATTAATTTACTCATTTGTAGAAATGGGGTCTCACTATTTTGCCCAGACTGGTCTCAAACTCCTGGCCTCAAGGGATACTCCTGCCTTGGCCTCCCCACGCTCTAAGATTACAGGTGTGAGCCACCATGTCCAACTTTTGGTTTTGGTGGGACAGGACAACAACTATTGGGAAATTAGGGTTCTAAGATTTGCCCATTTTTTGGTGTCATTGGTCATTTCTTGTGGAGCCAAGTACAGGGTACATGTCCCATGGCCTATAATAGAGAAGGCAGACGACTGGGTGAGGTTTCACTTTCTGCAAGTTGGATATCTTTCCAATGGACCCACTACTCTCAAATACAAATGTTAAAAGAATTAGCAATAGAACATCTACAAGTCAATTGAGGTGTCCTAAGGGGAAGTGCTATGGAAAAGGTCTCATGAAGCACTTGTGAAGTTAGTGATATGGAGTCCTTAAATGGATGGAAATGAGGGCCACATGTCAGAAGTCCTGGATTTCACTATCGTGACTCCTGTATCTGACCAGGAGAGTACTTTAGTGGCTGTATCCTATATTTAAATTTAGGCTGCAAATGGAAAAACAGTTTTTACAACTCTAAATACACTTTCTACTACAGAGAATGGTGACTGAAGCAAAAGTAAAAATAGCTGCTCGCACCACGGTTTGAGAAAATCTAAATCTGAAAATGATCATTTTTATTTGCATGCTACCAAATAAGGACATTGGGGAAGCAATGAGTCACCAGTATGTTAGCATTTACCAGATTCCAACATGATGTGAAGATATTCTTTAAGATGAGATTTGAATACGCTCTAATCTACCTTAAGCTTTACCCTTGAAGTGTAACCCTAAGTTCCTACCTGAAAAATGGGCCATCCTTGGGAGACTCAAGTGGGAGGATCGCTTGAGCCTGGGAGGTAAAGGTTGCAGTGAACTGAGATTGTGTCACTGCACTTCAGCCTGGGCAACACAGTGAGTCCCTGTCAAAAAAAAAAAAAAAAAAAAAAAGGCCAAATCACAGCTCTACAGCAGTTACAGCAGTGCTCCAATTAATAATTTCAATGCCTTCAAACACTCGAATACGAGGGAGTAAGACCTCACATCTGAAGAGTACCTTAGGCTTTTAAAAGTACTTTCACCTACATTATCTCATTTGATCACATTTGATTCTCACAAAATCCTTGAGGCAAGGTGTTTGTAAGTGTGTGGTTGTCATATTAAAATATCATTGAACTGTGGATCTTTCTGTGGAGACAGGATGAATCACTACCCTGTAGGAAAAAAAAAAAAGGAACAAACAAAGGAAAACTAGGAGGTTTAGAGATCTAAGCTCCCTGTTAACAGGCCCCTGTCACATGGCCCCTGTATAAACCAGTTCTCTTAAAGTGCCAAAACCCAGCAGAAAGCTTTAGAAATTGTTTACAATCCAAGTGTGTTTTCTTCTTTTCTATGCTTTTAGAAGACAGTTTAAAGAGAGTTAGGGAATGCTCTGGTCTTTTGTTTTGAAATTTTCTTTGCTTGTTGTCTGGTTGTCTGCAGACTGTGAGATTGGTCTATTTGCTTTAAACAGACTGAACAACTTTTAAAACAAGCAGGCTGTTATGATGGGTTGACTCATTTTGGATGTGCAAAGATGTTTACTGAGCTTCTCATTTAAAACTTGAAAATTCTTCTGTCTCAGTGTGACATAGTAATAGTTTAAAGGGGAGCGCCGTCTGTTGTAGTGTTTTGGAAGGTGGCATAAGAAAAATGTCTCTGTTCTACAGCATAATCAGCTATCTGCCTCTTCTCAAGGATTCTTCATGAGCCTTGGAAAGAAATCCATATCATTTAAGTTCCCAAGGGCAAACCACCTTTGCCAAGAGACCACTGAGTACAATTTCCAAAGATGGAACACATTTCTTGTTATGCTTCTGGTTTAGCCCAGTATCAGAGGTGGCGTCAGTCCCTGCATCCCAGGGGAGAATGTTTTCTGGAGAGTTGGGGACAACTGCAATAGGTTTTACATATTATCACAGCAAAATAATGAAATCAATAAACGAAGATGACATCCACACTACTGCCCTTCTTCACGCTACAGAGGTGGTGGGGTGAAAAGGTTGGGGGAGGGGGTGGTGAAAGGGATTACCAACAAGCCAGGAAGCTTACACTTCTGTCCCCTTGGCCTGAGTTAGCACCCATCTTTGTGGAACACAACTCGCTGTGTAGGGGGTTTCTCCTGCCAGAAAGGAGGCCATGGAGTGAGCAAGTCCGGGAGTGCTGGGCATTAGGACATCAAACAGCAGGTCGTAGGGACCAGGGATTAGGAAACAAGAGGTCTGGTCCTGCCTCCCTCTCTAATTATTTGTGTGACTTTAGACTAGGCATTCTACCTCTTTCATCTGTAAAATGAGAGGGTTGGACTACGTATTCTCCAAGGTCCCTAACAGCTTCTAAAAAAGAAACATGTAGGGAAGTTGTGAAGCAAAACATGATGATCCCTGTTATCTGTAAAAAGAATAGACCTTGGAGGTGGTGCAAAAATAATCCGCAAGGATTCCTTGCGGTGGGTTGGAAAACTATAAGGAAATGTAGAATTGTGCGTCGTGTATAACATGAGTGGAGATATATGAGACAATCTAAAATGGGGCACATGCAAGCTCACATCTTAAAGCAGAAAAGTCAGGCTTTTGAACCGAGGCTGGCCCTATTCTTTTCTACAATCTCTCCCCATGATAATGTAGCACCTTGTGCACACAATTAAATGTCAGCCACAGAAAACATTTCCCTTGGCTTTGTTGTTCCAGAACGGGATTCTTTTGTCCTCAATATAATGGATATGCAGAAACAATGATAGAACAGAGATTTTTTTTCTAAAGCGATGACAAACACACTGCTGCTTCCTCCCTCTCTCCCTCCTTCCTCCTTATTCCCACCCCCCAAAATAAATCATTGTTCCAAAAAAAAAAAAAAATCTCATTGTCTATTGTCCACGGAGATCAAGATCTGCCTAGGAACAGCTCTGGCGGGCGCCACAGCAGCCCCGAGCAGCCGGTAGGTGGCGCACGAAGGCAGCGCAGGCGGAGCGCGGGGCCGAGCCCAGAGCGGGGGTCTCGCCGCCCCCACCCCTGCCGCCGCCGCCGCCTTCCACCCCCTCTTCGCGTGCTAATTGCTGGATACTCTACTGGGACTTCGGTCAGGGAAAAAGAAAGCGGGAATGGGAGGCGGGGAAGGGAGGTGGAGAATCCGGTTCCGAATACACAAAGCCTCCGGGGCTGCGGCGTCCCAGGAGCAGGGCGCCCCCGGCTTCTTCCCCTCCTCCTCCCTCCCTGGGCGCGGGGCTGCGGCCAGCCGGCCTCGGCTTCCGCCCGAGGGGCACACAGACCAGCGGGAGGAAAATGGGGACCGCGTGCGCAGCCCCACGCGCCGCGGCGCCTGACGCCGGTCCGAGCCTGGGCGCTTCCCTCCCCAGCTCACCCATCCCGGCCGCGGAGCCCGGACCCACCACGGGCGCAGGCCCGCCTGGCGGGAGTCGCCCTCCTCTCGAGGAATGCCGAGGCCCGCAGGAGGATTCCTTGACCTGACCTCGGGCCTCTGAGCAGCGGGCTCTGGCTGCGCCCGAGAACAGGAGGCTCCCCCAGGGGGTGCCTGGGCCGGCGGGCGAGCCCCCTTCCCGGAGGAACCGCGGGGCCCATGCCCTCTGTGTCGGGGCTAAAGCTGTCAGCTCCTGCAAAGATGAACGACCCATGTGGTCGCCTGACCCCCCAACCTCTGCTTGGTGGAACATGATGTTAAAGAGTTCTGCTGGCCCTAAAGTCAGAAGCCTGGATTGAAACGTGAGCATTGACACCTTGGGGCTCTGTGACCTTGAGGATGTTCCTAAACTTCCCAACTCCGCACCTCCCCAGCTATCAAATGCAGGGAATAATACTAGGAATGTTGTGAGGATTTTTAAAAAGTGCGTCTTAACTTAGCAGGAAGCCTGGCAGAGAGTAACTATCATTATGAACAACCCGACTCTCCTTGTAGGAGGAGGGAGAGGCACAGTTTGCCGCCCTTGAGACAGACCTGGCATCGCTGTTGCAGAGACTCAGGAGTAAGGGTTCCCAGCCGAGGAAACGTGGCTCCTAACAGGAGCTCCCATCTGTTCTCCGCTGTCCCCAACCCCCATCCTCCTCCTGCCCTGCTGCTGTGACTGTGTGGGGCACTCCCCCTCTCCCTCCGCTCCCTGGATAGACCTGTGATTTATGCCCCTTCTCTTTTGGAGAGTTCTGACAGAGTTGTATCACCCGGGCTTGGGAGGCAGACACACGGGGTGGAACCCCGGCTCCCCCATTTGCTAGCTGGGAATTTAACCTCTGGGGCTTCAGTTCACTCCTCTATAAAATGGTGGGCCTGATACCTACTACGGAGACAGGTTTTTTTGTGATGATTAAGGGAAATACTGTGTATAACTGCTGGCATGTACTGTCTCTTCAGTAAATTTGAAAATTTAAATTTTACAGTTGAAATTAGGTTAGATTATCTTGCAGAAAATGATGGTGGTTGACTGGAATTTCCAGATTTCCACCGAAGGTGAACCCAGCAACTGCTAACAACTTCTTACTCCCATCTGAGTCAGCAAGGTTATTTCCCTCCAGGAAAAGAGCAGAAATCCAGTGAGGCCGCATTCTCCCCAGAGCCTCACAGGTGTAACTCAGACACTTACTTAGGTTTAGATGGCCATTTTAGAGCTGGAAGAGTCTCTGGGGGTGGGCCTGGCTTTAAAGTCGCATTCTGAGCCATTTGTGTGTCTGGCTCATCAGGGCCTCCTTCCTAGCCATCCCCGCATGTACACTGCCACCCAAGCAGAGGTGTGGTGGCTGGGGCAAGGGACTGAGCCAGCATCCACCTGAGGCAGGTAGGTCAGGAGCTGTGGACCCTTCTCTAAAAGGATACTGGAAAATTTCCATGAGCATCGAATTTGTATAGCTGTTAGAAGTCCAGGCATTGGGCAGACTGATTCCCAGAGGCGGTGACAGGACCAACAGGCAGCTGTGGTTGCCAGCCTCCCAGATGCCCTCCAGTGACCCTTGCCTCCTGGTATTTATGTTCTTATATATTCTCCTCCCCTATGAAGCAGGGCTAACCTGTGTGATCAAGTGAATATTGCAAAATGACAGTGTGACTTTCAAGCCCATAAAAGGCATTGTGGCTTCCACCTTGCTGTCTTTTGTATCACTCATTCTGAGGAAAACTAGGCACCATGTCATGAGAACACTCAAGTAGTTGCTTGGAGTGGCCATGTTTCAAGGAACTGAGGCCTCCACCATCAGCCAGCAGCAACTCACCAGCCATGTGAGTCAGCCATCTAGGAAGAGGATTCTCTAATGCTAATCACACCTTCAGATGACAGCAGCCCTGGCCAAGAGCTTGGCCTGGTAAGAGACTCTGGGCCAAAATCATGCAGCTAAGCTATCCCTGAATTCCTGACTCACAAAAAAACTGTAAGATAAAAATATTTCAGCCTATTTGAGGTGCATAGATGCTGTATAGATGAACAAAACGGCAACATAGTCCCAGGCTTCCATTGGCCAATGCGGGGCTAATAAGGGTTCTGTCCCCCACTTAATCAGCTCTGCTAGTTTCATATATGTCGGGGGTCTAAAAACTTTTTTTTGACCTCACCTGAGGCCCCACCTTCCAAGGATCTAGGGGGAAAAAAACAAAAAACAAAACAAAACAAAACTCAAACCAGAATCTCTTAGTAGCACCAAGTTAATAGTAACCCTAACCTGTGTTTTCAAAAAAGTGTTGAGAGTAGGGTGTCCCCTCCCTCCCTGCACCTCCTCCCCACAGTCGGTTCTGGCACCTGGCCTAGGTGTAAAATTGTCAGCACTGTCACTGCTTTTTGGTCTTATTATGAGTGTGTCTGCTCTGATGTGTTGGTTCCGGCATGTCATGGGGGAAGTGTGAGCACAGAAGAGGAGGCTGTGTCAGATCTGTCTGTGTTGGCAGCCTGCCTCTAAAAAGGCTGCAGGTGAATGGGAGGAGACAGGTTATGATGACCTGAAGGGTACAGAGCCAGGCTGCTCCACGGATCAGGTGTGAATGCTAAAGTCGTCAGGTCACTTTGCTTCTTTCTGAAGCTTCCTGGGTCAGTTGTAGGACGGGTTACCTGTAGATAGAGACATGAGGCTGAGTCCATGACCCTAGCAGTGGCAAACTCTTGTGCACCACTATCTAGTAGAAGTCTTCCAAATTTTCACCATTGCTCACACTTAAGAATCATGTTTTTGGCTGGGCACAGTGGCTCACGCCTGTAATCCCAGCACTTTGGGAGGCTGAGACAGGTGGATCACCTGAGGTCAGGAGTTCAAGACCAGCCTGACCAACATGGTGAAACTCTGTCTCTACTAAAAATACAAAAAATTAGCTGGGCGCCTGTAATCCCAGCTACTCGGAAGGCTAAGGCAGGAGAATCACTTGAACCCAGGACGCAGAGGTTGCAGTGAGCTGAGATAGTGCCATTGCATGCCAGCCTGGGCAACAGAGCAAGACTCATCTGGAAAAAAAAAAAAAAACAGTTTTTAATTCAAGCAAAGCTAATTAAAATAAATCACTAGATAATAATCTTGGGCTGACCAAATGCTACTTGAAATCTGTACTTTGATGAAATATCTGCCAATGAGCATAGTTAACTCATATTTTTAAGTATAAACGAATCTAAGATATCTGAGTGGGTGTTTATCCTGTTCTGCTAGAGTTCTAGGCTGGTTATTTGGTGTGGACTTTGGATCCCCTAGATAGCGGCCTGTAATGGGGTTGGTTTGTCAGAAAACATCAACCTCTTGAAAACCATCCTGATCCCCTAAAATCCATTTCTTATTTTTGATGTGACACTGTTTCAGCTTTTTATTTTTTTCAGAAAGTTTTATTTCTGCTATATTTTTAGATTCAAAAGTATTTATTTAAGGTGAACAAATGATACAGCATACACAACTGCTGGAACTGCTTTTTTCATTGAGAACAAAAAGGGAATACCTAGGACAAGAATATGCAATTACCACATTTATTGTTTTCAGTGAATTTTTGTCAAGTTTATCTTATTGTTAATGTGATGATACAGCAAGCCTTGGAAAAGAATAACACTTGCGTTAAAGAACAAATCTAGATAAAAATGGAAAACTGAGTTAGCCACAACCCACAAGGCCTTCTTTGGGAAGAACTCTTGAAGAAAAACCGACTCACACTTCACAGAAGAATATGGCACTGTCATTTTTCCCTTTATAGTGCCGGAGTGTTCCTGAACAAAGGCCTCAAGGCATTATCAACTCGTCATCTATTTTGTGATGTGCTTTCTATTTTCAGGAACCTGCCCGCCTCCCTCTTTGTTGCTGATGCATCTGGTCATTGGTGCCTACTACTTTGGTCCCACACACACTCAGTGTGGCCAGCCCCCACCTGGAGAGTTCACCATGGTGCTCAAGAGCCAGACAGGCAAGGTCATTGTCCACCCACGGGACCAGAGGAAGACCTCAGGCCCCACCCACTCCCCACAGACAAGCTGGAGCTGTATGAAGTCTGAAGGAAGATAAATTATTCCAAATGATCTGGAAAGAAAGTGATAGACGACAAATACATTTCCAAGCCCTGGATATTGTATAAAAAGCAAACAAAACAAAACAAAACTTCTCTTTTCTCTCGCTGGGATTTCTGATGGTGCAGTAAACAAGTCCCAACAGGTGACCTAATCAAAAATAGCTATTATATAGCACTTAGAAATGTATATAGCTCAACCATCAACCTTGCAGAGTAAGGAAAGAAGAAATTGAAGTATTTATACTTCACTGGCAAACAATGGAATAGATTGTCTCTAAATATGTCTTCCAGCTAAAAAATTCTGCAGCGTAGTTTCTATAAATGACTTTAATCTGATTTTAATATTCATTCAGCCAGATATTTGAAAATTATTTAAGTGCCTGTTATATACTAAATACAGATATACATTAATGAATAAAATAGACACAGGTCTCTCCTACGGGCTACAGCCAACCAACTGACAAACAGTTACAGGTATACTTACAAACTGCGTACATCTGGGGGGACAATTAGATTCAGAGATAGAGAATAACATAATGTATCTATATAGACAGACAGATTAGAAATGGCCTCTCTAAGCAGAAAACATTTAACATTTGAACAATTAAAAAAAGTCTACACTAGCCATGTACAGGACTCGGATGTATTGATGTTCCAGGAAAATTTAAAAACACATACACATGCACACAGCCTAGGGAAAGACCCTGAGAAGGAAAGGCATGGTCTATTTAAAGAGTAGAACATTATGGATACAGACATTTGCAGACTGGAGAACAAGCTAGAATCAAAGCCTGTCAGGGTTTGATTGGGTAATCTAATTTGGCCGTCTGACCAGTTCTTAAATCCCCATCATAGAATGCCTTCTAAATAGCCAACCAGTACTAGGAGAGGGAGATGGAAAAATAATAAATAAAAATAAACAACTAGCCAACCAGTTTGTGTTCAAGTCTCTCCAATGAGAGGGAATGTACTACCTCTTGAAGTATCCATGTCAATTTGGTTTTAAAATATGAATGTGTTCCACCTTAAGGAAGCTGGAACTGGAATCATGAGTTGTAAGTCCCAGTCCTGCACCTGAGAAAATTTTTTAGTTGAAACAGAAGACGCTAGTTAGATAGCCATATCTCCGACTCATTATATGGGGTGCCAAGAACAGGCAGCCAGACTTCAAGTTCATCATCTTTTTTGAAGGAGAAAAAAAATTGAGAATGATAAGACAGCTCTCACAAGCTTTCTACACTTTTCTGTTGTAGCAAAATTCAGGTCAGCATCCTGGCAAGCCAATGATTGCACAATAAGGTCAGTTGCACTGCAGTGGGGAGGTGGGAGTGACTTTCCTGTGGTCCTTGTGGCACGTCACATGGAGGAAGTGCATTGTACCCTCCAAGTTGACAAAGCCTTTGATAGCATGAGTTGGCTTCCACATGGCCAGTTACTGACCTCACTAAAGAAGCTCTATAGGAACCCAGGAAGATCCTGCCAGTTATTTGCTGGTATTGCCCACAGCCAGCACATACCACCAATAGTTTGAGGCTGGTTTGAGTATTTATTTGTTCCAGAGTACCTAAAGAAACTTAAGTTTCCCGGTCTTAGGAGAGGCACTTCCAACTTTACAGTTCACAGACCATCTTCTCTTAAAGTCATCTATGAATTTTCATATGGTGACTGTTGACCCAGCCTCATTGAAGCAGCCTTCAAAGGATTTTGGCTTGTCTTTCAGACAGGCTAAGTGTGTGAAGGCCAGGCGCAGTGGCTCACGCCTATAATCCCAGCACTTTGGGAGGCCAAGGCAGGCGGATCATGAGGTTAGGAGATGGAGACCATCTTGGCCAATACGGTGAAACCCCATCTTTACTAAAATACAAAAACTTGCCGGATGTGGTGGCACATGCCTGTGATCCCAGCTACTTGGGGAATCACTTGAACCTGGGAGGCGGAGGTTGCAGTGAGCTGAGATCGCACCACTGCACTCCAGTCTGGCGACAGAGCAAGGTTCCATCTCAAAAAAAAAAAAAAAAGTGTGAAAAGTCAAAACGTTGACCAAGACAAAATAGGAACCCGTGCAAGGAACCCATGCAAGGAAATCCTATTGGGAACCAAAGAATTTCACCACTGAAACACAATTGAAAATCACCACAGCATTTCAATTCTTAGATAGAAGTAATGCTCTAAAAATATCAAAGCGATGGAAAAATAGAGAAAAAAAAATCAGAATATCCTGATGAGCCTGGCACATGGAATATGGTGTCCATATGCCTCCTGGTTTTAGACCAAACTAAATAAAAATCCACAGACCAATGCCGCAAACATCACCGCCAACTTTTTGAGCCAAGCACGAGCCTATTAGACTGCTTCCCATTAAAGGATATGCTAGATTCACCAACATGCCCTGGAATGCAGCCAGCCCACCAGGACTGAAGGGATGTCTTCTGGGCTGGCCAAATGTTAAGAAAGAATGTCAACAGGACGCTCTTAAAGTTGCCCTGTGGTGAGCTGCGGTGGGACAACTTGAAGGAGCAGGAAAAAGGACCCATGTTAAGACTTATTCAGACGCTGCGTTTTGTGATGACTTCTAGCAGTAACAGCTTTACAGAGAGAGCAACAGACCTTGCTGGCCAGCTGCAGGGAGAAGCAGAGCAGATCCTTCTGACCAGAGGCATTTGAGGACTGGCCCCGCGAGGGAGCCCACCTGGAAAGAGCAACCGGCCCTGTGAACAAAGATTGGAACCGTAAGCCACAGGTCAGTCCTTGACTTTCATACAACCCAGATGCAACCACCAATTGTTCCTCAGTGGAGTGTGGCAGTTTGGAACTCAGGTTATACAGTCAGATGGCCTGGGTTCAAATCTCGACTCTATTGTTTAGTAGCTCAATGATCACAAGAGTTCTCAACTTCCCTAAGCTCATTTCTTCACCTATAAAATTAGAATAATCATCATACCTACCTTATAGAGGAGTCTATGAATACGTATGCTACCTGTTAGAACAGTGCCTGGCACATAGTAGCTGCTCAATAAATGTTTGCCAGATTGTTATCAGTCTTTATGACTCCTCACAGAGAAATGGAGGTCATATTATAGTTTGCCATCGACAGGCCTGTGTTCATATTTCTGCCATTTACTATCAAACACTGAGGGCAAATTATTAAGAATTTTACAGGTCAGTTTCTTCCTCTGGCAAATACAAATAATAATACATCATGGCTTTTACAGAGATTAATTAGATAATAGGCATTAAACACAAGTGACAGGGTGTGGTATACTATTGGGGCTCAGTATATGGTAATTATTATTATTTGGTCCTGATGCCCAAAGGTCTAGAAGTTTCTGCCATGACAGCAGTGTTCCATATCTATGCTGTGTAGTATGGTGGCCATATTATACACTTCTGGCTCCCGAACACTTGAAAGGTGGTTCGTACAACTAAGGAACTAAACGTTTAATTTTAACTTAAATATGCGCATGTGGCTTGTAGCTCATTCACTGAACAGCACAAACTGGGTTGCTCAGGCCTTATCCTGTCGTCTCCGTATTCTTTCTATGCACATGTCATGTACATCTCATTGACTTCTAGTATCTATAACAGGGGTTTGGAAAAGAGCAGAGGGTGTAAACATATATTTTGGTAGGTTCATAAGTATTATGGCATCATCGAAAGAAGAAAAGGCAGTGAGTCTAGGGAGAGCATTCCATTCCCAGCTGTGTGTAATATCCTTGGGCAGGTCATTTAGCTTCATCTTCAGAAGGGAGGTTTGATACTGACATGATTTCAAAGTTCCCACTTATATCACTATGGGAAGAGGATAAGAAATACTACACAAGAAATACTACACAAACTTAGATTGTTTTTCAGGTTCTATGAGTTGCATTTAGCTATATTCAGTGTCTCCCAGATTTAAAGATGAGTTATGTGAGTGTTGATATACAAACTAATATAAATGAATAGGCACAGATAAAAAAGAAATTGAGGCCAAACAGAAATTAACCTCAGAGCAAAGAAAGGGATATTGATGAAAAAACACGTGTGTTCTGTTGGAGCTGAGTGCTCCTGCCATATCTTTTTGCAGAGATGTGGCCTTGCGACAGTGTGGACCAGCGCGGAGAGCACTGGGGAACATTTGACTAGTGAAGACTTTGGATATATAAACCCGTAACATGATGTATTGTCTCCAGCTGAGTACAAAACCTAAAGGAAATTCTGCAAAACAGATTTCAAATCCACACTGAGGAGAAAGAGCACAGGATAAGGAACCTGGAGGCCAAGATTCCATTCCTGGATCTCTGACCAACCAGCTGGGTGACCCACCCTTCATCTTGCTAACTTCTTGGAGCCACAATTTAATCATCTATGTGGTGAGTTGGTTGGGCCCTATTCCTGCCAGCTTGAAAAATCTGTGATTATGCTTAGAACCCTAGAAATTTCAAAGATGCTTTTCTCTGCCAGAAACCTAAAGTGTGAGAAATTACAGGAGCTAAACCTGGTAACAATTCCCACACGCACACACACACACGCACACACGTGCACACATTTTCTGTTAATCCTACTGAAGAGTGAGGCCATGCCTTATCTAATATGACCCCGCAGTCCCTATCTGAAGCAACATATGGACCATAGGTGATGGTACCCGCTTGGTTATAAGCATAATTGTGATGATTAGCCTTGATGGTACCCAAGGAGTATTTTTAGATTATTTAAAGAGACAGAGCAAAGCAATTCTTTGCATTATCAGGTTGTTATTGGTGATGGTGGTGATGTGTGTGTGTCTGTGTTATGGCAAAACGGGAAAGCTCACCACCTGCTTCTATGAATGTTGAAATCTAGTGAACACTGTTCTCACTGGGGATGTGCTGGTTCATAGCAGGAAAAAACAACTGTGATGTTCAGAAAAGGAAAACCAATGGCTAATGAAAACCATCCAGATAATTGAGTTTATTAACCTATTTGGCTTTAAATCATCTTTGTCCACCATTTCATAGTCTCTAAGTTCACAAGTTGTTTTGAAGCTCAGCTCCCTCTCTAATTCTCTCAAGGCAGCTGTGCAATAAATAACACTCCTTGCCCTCTCCCCAAACAAGAGAAAGTGTTGGTTTTGGAGAACACCTGGGGAATGATTCCCCAGACATGCACACACCATTTTCAGACCGGGAAGTCCCTTTGAGGCGGTACTCACTGGACCCTGAACCCCAATCATCTCAGGAAGGAAATTAAGAAACTGCAATGTTAGCGGAGTCCACTGCCCATGTTCACTCTGTGCTGCTTCTCGGCCCTGCTGCCCCTCCAGCACCCAGACTGGCTACACGCTACACAAGAGCAGTCTCCCCTGCAGCCTTTACTTCCTGGTGACAGCCTGACTGCCCTAGTAGGAGGGGATTTTGCTCCTTTGTTGGAGCCCCTACAACTAAATTTATGACTCTTTTATTAGTGTGGCAGGTGCTTTAAGGGAGGGAGGAAAGAAGTGGCATAGCTTGCAATGTAGTTTCCGTTTGGAAAACGAGGAAATAGAAGTATTTATCCACAGTCATTTTCTGCTAAAAGCTTGCAAAAGTTTTCAGGTATCATTAAGAAGGGGCCTTCTCCCTGCTTCAAGCCTAGGTTTCTGGAACACGAAGGCTAGAGGGAGTCTCTAAGATCATGAAAACTTCTGCTGGCAGGAAAGGGGCCTAGACAGAGAAGTTAAATAACATGCCTAAGATCCCACATTGCACAGTGAGTGAGAGCTCCAACACTAATGCCTGGATCAACTCATTTCCCTGCATCTCACCACAACCGCGACCCACTTCCTCTTTATCTCAATTTCTCTCTCTTTTCCTCCCTCCTCTCTATCACCTTCAAAAGGAACGTTTTTCAGTGGGCCTAGGAAGAAACAGTAAATCTCTAGAAGAGACAAAGAAGGTTGCCAGCCTATTTTCTTGCCTGCCTTCCTCTCTCCAATCTTTCCTTCCTGCGCTTCCCTTCTTCCCCATTCTTCCTTTCTTGATATTCACTGTTGTGTCTTTGCCCAGGAAATAAAACTGTGTTTTAAAGAAAAGTACTTGTGCATGTGTGTATATGTGAGTGTGTGTGTGTATGATGTGTGAAGTGTGTGTGTATGATGTGTGAAAAGTACATATGTGTAGTGTGTGTAGTGTGTGTGTGTGTAACCACGACTATTTATCTTTCTGGAATAAGCCAAAAAAAAAAAAAAAAAAAGTAAATGGACTTCCAAGCAAGTGGAACATATAAAATGATAGTTTTGTTTGACTATTCCTTGAAAAGCCTAAAAATCAGTGTGTGGACAAATGATTCATACACCACAGACCCTGGGTTGCTGCCCTTCCTTTTGTTTTTCGAGATCATCCCATTTCCTTTGGGCTTTTCCCGACTCTCCTCCAATCCACTCCTACCCTTGCCAAGTTGTCTCTTCCATTATTAGTCATCCTAATAAACACTCCTAATAAATGCAGACCCTATAAACCAATCCAGCATGCTGCTTTTGGCTCCTCTGCTGCCTTAGGAAAGACTGATACCTGCATTAACTTTGTCATCTGTCCTGGAGAAACCCAGCTGAGATCTCTAACATATTCTGCTGCAAGCTGCAATATAATGGACATATTTAGTGTACATTCTGTTGTTAAATGGAATCTGCATTTCTAAGTGAACTAAAAATGCTTAATTATTAATAAGCTCCCCAGGGATTGGTGACATTTGGGATGATTTTATCATGCTGTAGATATTTAACAACACAATATGTATGGTGGTATCTAATTCAACCTCTTTTGTTTAAAAGAACATTCCTCCCAAAGTCATTTGGACTCATACACTATGTAGACTAGTCTCTGAGCATCCAGAACCAGGTAGAGGTAGAGGGAAGTTACTGAAGAATGGGATGGAATTTAAGCTGGGGCAACAGCGAGGGGAGAGGTGAAAAGAGGCACCAAGGAGCCACGTCCTGGGAGCTGGAATTGGTTTGGGGTGGGCTACAACAGGAGCTTTCATTGAGGCGGAGGCAATGGTGGCAATAAAAAGTTAATGGAAAGATCACAGGACTAGGAATTAGGGTGCCAGGCTTCTAGTTCTGCACCAATTTGCAGCGTGACTCTGAGCAAATTACTTTACCTCTCAGAGACGGAGTTTCCTTCTATATGTGAAAGGCATAATCGCACCTTCCTTAGCTACCTTACAGAATTGTGAGCAAGGTATATGAAAGTTTACTTTGGCTCCAAAAACTCAAGCATTTCGTAACAAACATATTCAAAGGTGGGGTGGAAGGAAATCGTATTCACTAAGCACTGTCTACCCGCCAGGGGTTGTTTCCAATACCTATACAAACATGAAGTCAATTGGCCTTTGCAAAAAATCTGAGACAAACCTGACTGCTCCCATTTGCAGAGTAGGAGATTGAGGTTCAGGGCCTTTGCCGAAGGTCACAAAGCCACTGGCTGAGTTGGGCTGAAAACCTAAAGGGAACAGGTACATATTTGAGCAGACAATATGTGAAGGAAAATGGGTCACAACTTTAATTTTTAAATAGGAATGTTCCATCAACCTAAGCATTTGGTTGACTTATACTTGGTGATATGCATTACCACAACATATGAACATTAACATGACATTTTAATTATTTTGCCATCCATCTAATTATTGGCTCAGTTCTGATATTAGGGAAGGAAAATCTCTTAGTGTCAAAAATATATTTTTAAATAAAGCAAATGTGGCTGGGTGTGGTGCAGTGGCTCATGCCTGTAATCCCAGCACTTTGGGAGGCTGAGGTGGGTGGATGACATGGTCAGGAGTTTGAGAACAGCCTGGTCAACATAATGAAATCGTCTCTACTAAAAATACAAAAATTAGCCAGGTGTGGTGATATATGCCTGTAGTACCAGCTACTTGGGAGTCTGAGGCAGGAGAATCGCTTGAACCCAGGAGGTAGAAGTTGCAGTGAGCCGAGACCACGCCATTGCACTCCAGCCTGGGGGGAAGAGTGAGACTCCATCTCAAAAAATATATATAAAAAATAAAGTAAATGTTTAGGAAATCCTGCCATTAGGTTTATAGGATCGTGATTTGTTAGTAGTGGATAGACTGATGATATTACATTTAACACTCATTACTTCCTCATTTCTGGAATTTCACTGTGAAACTGGGTTTGGATGGCATTTTAGACTCCAGTAGTAACAATTATTTCTCTTTCCTCCATTCCTGTTCAGCACCCCGTGTACTCCTCAGGATGGTGGAGAGCTCATTTGCATACAAATGCTCAGCACATTGTGGGTCCTGGTTGGCAGTGTTCAGCCTGGAAATAAAGTTATTGATGGCTGTTTATAAGAGAGACAAATTGGAGCAGGGTTTGGAGCAAGAGACCAGAAGCCAGTCCATCACCTGCTCCCTCGGTGACCTCATGTCACCTCTTCATGCTTCAGTTTCTCCATCTGTTGGTGGAAAGGGTGATACATGATACCTTGCTCTCAGACTGTCAGGAACATCTTTGGAAAGCACTAGGAGATGCTGGAAGAGGCCCGAAAGCCTTCATAGTTTCCTTTATGTGGTAAAATAAAACCTCATCTGATGGTTTTTAAATTACAGAAAATATGATTTTTTTTTTCTCTCAAAATAAGAAGATGAAAAAGTACTTATATTTCTTCATTCATTGGTCAACAGTATTTCATTAAATCCACTTCCATGGCTGGACCTGATGATTCATTTAAATATAAACAGATAACCTATAGAAGGTGCAGAAGTAGATGCTATTATTACCGATAGTTAACTTTGCTACTGCGAAATGCATTTCTACACTACTTTTAACATTTTTAGCATGCTTCCTCTCTCGCCTTCACTGCACACACACACACACACACACACACACACACACACACACACTTCCCCATGGTAGAATGGCAGAGAAATATCTCCTCTATTTTACAAATGAGAAAACCTAAACTAGAAGAAACCAGTAAACTGTCAAGTCCATGCAGATAATTACGGACAGTTAGAATAATGTAAGCCTTTGAAACCCAGTGCTTATCCTTCTCAACTTCATTTTCTATAACCCTGAAGACTGGCTTTTTTCTCTCTCTCTTTCTGTTTTTGTACATCTTTTTTTTCCCCTCCACTTACTGATCTCACAGGGCTACAGGTGTCTTCTCCATATTTCTTCTCTAGGAAAGCTTCTAAAGCAACACTCATTTCTGAGGTTCTCAAGAAAAGTTTACAGGAAAGTGAGAGCTCAGATATGACTGTTTGCTTGTTAAGCTTGTTCCTCGTAAGCCTGAAGAAAAACCTGCTGAAAATCATATTACTGCGCAACCGGGCCCTCCAGACTGCTCTAAGTGGAGGATCCAGTCATGCTGCACAAGTCATCTGCAGGCTGAAATAGCTGTGTCGTGATGCTATTACGGACATGAGCTTGTTTTGTATGAGCTTCTAAAGTGTAGCCAGGCTTAAGAATCAGAAGGGAAAGCATGGGATGAACACCAAAAGAGCACCTTAAACTGATACTTTTTTCCTGTCAGGAATTAAATTGCAAGCTTATTAGAAACTGATGAAGAGACACAGAAAAGCTATAGCTGACAAGGTACCAACCCCATTGCTCACACATATCCGACAACGACTTAATTCTCTGCATCCCATTTGCCAACCCTGTCTGCTATTATTCCTTCCCAGCAAGTACCCCCAAGTACCTGCCCAGTACCAATCAGCCAGAAAAGTTTCCTGAGATTTTAAAATACTGAAACAAAGAGGGCTGCCAATGGGAAACCCAATATAATAGACAGCTGGCGGCTGCTGGCCATGGATGGCATGGCTGCCCAAGCTGACGGAAAGAACGAACCCTCTCAAAGATGCTCCTGTCTGCCCCACTTGAGCCACTACTGCCGGGGCAGGCATCCCTGGGAAATTGCCCTGTAAAATGAGCAGCTCCTATTCAACAGCAGACTCCCAGCTGCTTCCCACCTCAGAGGCTGCTATTGGGCATCACAGGGCAGTCCTCCTGGCCTGGCTCGCTCTCACCGGGACTATTAGGAGCCTAGGCTGGGAGGCACAGGTGGGTGGGGGCAATGCGGCAGCCCAGGTGGCACACCTGCCCCTTGCAGGGCCCTCTCCAGCTTTAGATAGACGGGGCTGGTGATTCTAGGGTTGGGTGCCCTTTCCAAGTGTATTGATCTTCCCTCCTCTTCCCAAATTGCACTATGCACCTTCACCCACGCTAAACCCCTGCCTGGAAACAGAACACTGTGGCCAGCCCTTCCCCCAAGAGCCAGAAGGGCCAGCTCTGGCCCACAGCCAGGCTCTAAAGAAACAGCATAGGGCAGAGAGAGGCGGTGGGTGGGGCTGAGAGCCTTGTGTTACACATTCAAAGCCTAATTTTGGATCAGAGTCATCCTTGTAGCCAAGCCTGAAAGATCACTGAGGCCCCAAAATGAACCCGCAGCTCTGAGGCGGGGCCTGGACGAACCCACAGCTTTCTTGCCCACATGCTACTCTCCTAACTGAAGTTAAATTAGGCTTGTTTGGATTTTCACTGGTATTTTTTTAAGCAACATCAGTTGTCTTTTAGCCTCATGCTAGCTGAGGGCAGTGCACGTTTCCTACCCCTATCTTTCTGTACACATTCACAAAATGCCTCAGCTGAGACGCTGACCAGAAGCCAGGGCTCCTAATGCTACTGCCTAAGACATGCCATTCTGCTGGTGGTCACACCAGTCAGACAATAGGCCAGTCAGACGACGGCAGCTGCAGGTGAAAGCAGGCACCTTCCCACTAACAATAGAACCAACTCTCTCTGACATGGAAGAGTCTCTTGCAAGAGGAGAAACCGACCCGAACCAGCGCTGGCCTCTGGAAGCCACAGGAGAGACAGAAGGGCTGCTCCCTCTTCTTACAAGGGTGTGGGCACTTCCTTCAGAGTATTTGTTGCTGCCAAGATCAGGCTCTTGCCTCCCTGGAACTCGAGGTATCGGGACGCTTGTTTGCAGAGCTGGCCAGCAAGCAGCCCAGAGCAGCTGGTTGTAATTATGCGTTGCAGCTTCAGAGGAAGTTGCTGGCTGCGGAGCGTGTGCTGGGCCTGGCTGCACATTGGCTGCTGGGCTTAAGGGAACAATGGAGATAGAAACCAGTGGCAGCAGGGGAAGGGGAGGAGCGGGATGAGGGTGAAGACAGGCAGAAAGAAAGGGCAAGAGCTGCTCCCAGCGCTGCATATGGAAGAACCCACATCTGCACTCCAAGGATCCGTCTCTTGTTCCCAGACTTAAAACAAAGTGCGTGCCCCTCTGTGAACAGCCCCCTGACTTTTCTTTTCAAGCTGTACCTGCTGCACACTGTATTTAGAGAAGTGTGCCTGGCTGACATATTGAATAGCACTTCTCAGCCTGTTTAATCTAAATTGACTGCATCTTTGTAGCAGCTGGCCACAGGGAAAAACAAAAGAATTCATGATGAAAAAGGCAAATCTCTCTTGACGAGAAAGTACCGCAGCAGTGGTAGCAGCAGTTAAACATTTCAGTACCTTGCTAAATGCTCTGCCCAGATGCGTACATCAGGAGGAAAAGAAAAAAAAAGACAACTTTATAGAAGTGAAATGTGCGTTAATTAACAAGTTTTTTTGTTGTTGTTGTTTTTTTTTCCCTGGATGGAGAAAAGCTTATTAATGTCTGGTTCTTTATACTTTTCAAGATTTCTTCAGTGTTTCCTAATTAGAACGTAGCAGGAAAACGAACAGAGGGAAACCGGTGAGTTGTCGGGGGTCGGAGGGCTTTCTTCCTGCTGCCTGTGCTTGGAGCACCTCCGGCCCCGCCCACCGCCAACTTCAAACCAGCAAGGATCTTCTATCACATATTTATGGACAGTCACATCTACTTAGTCTTTCTGTGGTGCGTTCCTCCTTTCAGCTGGGAGCTTGCTGATGGCATTCACACAGCTCGGAGTTTCCAAGAAAGTATGCAGAATCCCATGTTTCTGCCAGCTCACGGAATAAGTTGAAGGCCCCAAATCAGACAGTGCACAGGCCTGAGAGTCCTGTGGCCTCTTGGTGACCCCTCTCTACTCGTACAACTCCTGATTTATGTTGTTTTAAAAGGGCGGGTGTCCTACCTGCTATTGGGCACCCTTGATGTATAAAACTGACAGCCACGCACAATGACACATTATTGGCTTGGGTTGGTAAATGAGGAGGCAATTTCATTACCTTTTCCCCTCATCCATTGCCTAGCACAATATTACTTGAAATGCTATCAATCAGTAGGGATGAATGCAGGGAAGTGCCCAGCTTGTGTGTGGGCATGGCAGCCTTGTGCCCTAATGATTACAGAAAATAAATGATGATGCTATTGTCTTTAGGACTGATTGCAGGATCTCCTTATTGCCTGAGTGAAGAGATTATGGTGACAGGTTAGAAGGATTTTTCCAGTAAGTTCTGAGTAGGTACTATTTTTTCTTCTTTTTCCTTCCTTCTCTTTCCTCCCACTTTGGTCCTAGTTTTTTTGAAGTTTTTTTGTTTTGTTTTGTTTTGTTTTTGTTTTTGTTTTTTTCTTGACAGGGTCTCTGCTGCACATGCTGGAGTGCAGTGGCATGATCATAGCTACTATAGCCTTGAACTCCTGGACTCAAGGAAGCCTCCCATTTCAGCCTTCCAAGCCTCCCATTTCAGCCTTCCAAGCATGTAGGGCTACAGGCACATGCCACCAAGCCCAGTTAATTTTTTAGTAAACGTGGTTTCACTTGTTGCCCAGGCCGGCCCTAGATTTTCTAAACACACATATACACGTACACATACACAGTTAGTTTTCTAGAGCTGGGATGTTCAATACAGTAGCCACTTATGGGAATTTAAATGAATTAAAATTAAATAAAATGTAAAACTCAGTCTTACAGTCACACTGGCCACATTTCAACTGCTCAGTAGCCACCTGTGGCAGTGGCTCCCATGTTGGACAGCACAGAATTAGAGACCACATCCATCATTGCAAAGTTCTACTACACAACCCAACCAAGAGCATCTATTTGCTCTTCTATCTCAGGACTCCTGTTCCTTTTATAATCTTTTAGCTATAATTTATATAAAGGTGAAACTGTTTTTTAAATCACAACTTAAATCAAAACTAATTAGCTTCCTCCCAGCTCCTAGGGGAAAGCTGTCCAACTACTCTGCTGATAGATCTTCTAGAATAGTTAGTTTGGCAGAGTGTGGCAGAGTAGACACTGGAAGGGCATAAAGTCAGCTAAACTAGTTTCAGGCTGTCTGACCCTAACCTATTTCTTTAGATAATTTTCCTAGATAATTCTTAATAATAGCTAGAAGGAGCCACTCTGAGGCTAAGTGGTGTGTCAAGAAAGATACCGGGGTATCTCCATAAAAATTTGCACAATAAATAGAATGTAATAGCTCCTTTAGAACTACATGGTACACACTGCACTACAAATTCCTGCAGTGAGGCTTTGAAGTTGGGCGGAGATGCGCAGAGCAATGAAGCACTTTGATGCAGCTAGAAGCATCTTCAAAGCTTCCAGAGGGAAAGATTAAAACAACTACCTGTAACCAATTGTTCAGGTCTTTTGTGTGTGTGTTGGTGGGGGTAGGGGCTGGACCACACAAAAATTAAACAAATAAACCAAAAACTGCATGGGAGCACTGTACCCAAACTAACTACAACAAAATGAAACAAAAGATAGGCTATTTAATTTAACACTTTTGCTGGGAAATAAACTGCACCAAAATTTTTATTTTATTTTTTATTTTTGAGCTTAAAATAGAACCTTGTTCGCATATGGCACATACTTTTAATATTTTTAAATTTGTCATTGCAAGTTCCTTTTGCAAGTCTTCCAACTCTGCTTTGTTCTCATCTTTCCTAGTGATAAGATAAACTATGTATCTTATTAACAAGTTAGACAACATGAATACAAAGTTTATCCTGAGGCTCCCACAATTTAATTTAAGATGAAAGTGTTCAAAGTGCAGGCCCTATGAGTATGTTATTATTCACAAATTCTTATGAACTTTTATTCCACTCTATTGTGGTGAGGGTATGGGTGGGTAACGGTGCGTTCATGGAAGCACATAAACAGGATATTGCCAAAGTCGCTTTTTTAGTCAAAGCTACTTTATCACAAAGCACCCATTATATGTTACTGCCACAACCCTGGGCGATCAACTGGCCTGATTTTCCCAATTTTCAAGGCATACATGTGAATTTGGCCTTGTTAGACAGTGAGGCTGAAACAGGGAGGAAGAGCAGAAAAGAGACAGGACCAGTCAAGTCCAGCTTGGGAAGTTCCTAGGGAAGGAGTTAGCAACTTTTAGAGTTCAAGATCTCAGCCTCTTCTTTTCTGACCCCTGCTGGGGAGACTGGGATGAAGATGTGGGGAGGGCTGTTGAATGTTCCCTGTGGACCATTTCAGAAAAGCAACTGGAGATGTTGTCCTACTCAGTGAGTCAGGGAGACAATCTGTCAGAAGCTACTAGCCTGGGTGTCCATAAAACTTCACCTCTTTTTAACCATTTTCCCCATGCCTTGGGCTGCAGACCAAACTTTGAAGTAAGCAGTTCCAGGCCCAAGCAATGGCTCTGATAGTCAGTTTGTCAGGTTTCATCGTCACTAAACCTCCTGTGGCAGGTGAAAGCCGCAGATCTTTGTTTATGACTATCTGTTCTCTTCTTAAACTGAAGGTTCCCTGCTTGATGCTGGAAATAGGGCAAATGAGGAGGAGGGAGGCAGGACGGTGCCCTCTGGCCGATTGCTGGCCGAGGCAGGCTCACTGTTTCACTCAGAGAGTAAGCAAGAAAGGACCAAATGGTACCATGATCCTTGATGAACAAATCCTCTGAAAACAAAGCCCCTTCATAATGAAGCGGGCTGTTTTCTTTTTCTTTAAGTCTTCATAAATCATATGCAGTAGTGTTGGCATGAGTCATATGGCTCGACAGCAAAGCTCCTGCTAAGCCACACAGCTGCACGGGACAAAAATACCTCGGTGAATAGAGCATGTTTGTCCTGCATGGTTTATGGTATAAATAAGAAATCAGTGAAATTTAGGGTTTCCCCAGCCTCTCATTTCTGAGTCTCATAATTCCTGGCTGCCTCCTCTGTCCCTTCAGCTGCCCAGTGTCAACCCATATCCCAGCATCCTTGCTTCTGTCCAGAAAGCCAAGGATCTGATCAGGGTCATCTTCATGTACTGACTGTCTCATTCATTAATGACCTACACTTTAGTCCCAATGAGACTTAGTCAACGTGGAACCCCAGCCAGGTAAAGGTACTTGGTCCTTTAATTCTACAGACTAATGAAGGATGGCCCCTTATTAAAGGACTTTTTTTTTTTTTTTTTTTTTTTTTTAGACAGAGTCTTGCTCTGTTGCCAGGCTAGAGTGCTGTGGCGCGATCTCAGCTCACTGCAACCTCCAACTCCCTGGTTCAAGTGATTCTCCTGCCTCAGCCTCCCAAGTAGCTGGGACTACAGGTACATGCCATCATGCCCAGATAAAATTTTTTTTTTTTTTTTTTTTGTATTTTTAGTAGAGACGGGGTTTCACTATGTTGGCCAGGATTGTCCCAATCTCCTGACCTCATGATCCCCCCACCTCGGCCTCCCAAAGTGCTGGGATTACAGGCTTGAGCCACCATGCCGGGCCTAAAGGACTCTTAATGGATGGGGCAATATGGAGCACAACGAGATTGCATATGTGGAACTCCTACCCTGATTTTGTCCTTGGTGGGTTTGGGGGCCTCTTGTGAAAGGTGCTGGGGGCAAGGGCGGGGGCACTCAGAGGTGCCATCTCTCCTCTCCAGATAGTTTGTGTCCTTGCAGAGATGTGTCTGGGCCAGACCCAGCTCCCTTCTCGAAGTCTGTTCTGGGCTGTGGGGGTGACCAAATAGGGCTGAGTTTATTCTGCTGTAATCCAGACTAGTCTAGTCTAGTCTAGCGCACAGTCTTCTTTTTCAACCTTTTCTCTGCTTCCCCGGAGGGTCACAGGTTAGCCCTTTGATTCCAGCTTCTTTTTAATTCTCTGTCCCTATCCTAGAACTTCAAAATACTTGTTTTCTGGCCCTGTTTGGTGTAATTTTATTTAATATTAAATAATGTCATACTGTACCCACTTCTTTTCTGTCTTCCTTGGATGGGTCCTTATGGCTTCCAAGGAAGTGGAAGTGGAGTTTTTGCTTCATCAGGCAGTGAAGTTTCTGACACTAAAGTGTGCTGCTAGAATGAATTTGCCTCATTAACGGAGGTATTACCATGTATGTGGGTCACTGAGTATCTCTTAGGTGGCATATCTCATTTACCTTCAGATTAGGGTATCGTTTAACATGTATTTAGGGCCTTGGTTTTAAGAGATGTATTTCTTTAATTAAACACATATTTTGAGTCCTGACACTTGACATGTTTTGCTTATATATAAAATGTTTATATAATTTGCCTATTTAAGTTCAGCGAAGTATAAAATACACTAATGAATGATAGTAAATCATTCTACAAATATAAGCCTAAATTTGTGTGGCTGGACTAGAAATAGCCTAAGACTTTTTGAACATTCTGGGCACTGTTGCTTTTGGATTTATTTTCTTCAATGCAGAGGATAGATTCTTGCTGCAATGATACTTTAGAACAGTTTTCCAGCCACATTCTGTTTGGGGATTTGGGATGTGGAAAACAAGGAGAAAGGTAGAGGACAACATGTTTTCAGTAATTGTCTTTTCTCTTTGAACTTTCTGTTTACTTCCCTGATCCTTCTTAACGTGGAGAGACAAAATGAACTTCAATGTCAGAAGAAACTAGATTTGAATCTATTAGCTTATAACCTTGAACAAGTTGCTCAAGCTTTCTCAGCCTTGTTATCCTCATCTCTAAAAGTGGGTGATGATGTGCTTTTCTTAGGTGGATTGTGAGTTAAGGGTGCTTAGCCCAATCCCTATCTATAATGGAATTCAATAAATGCCAACTTTTTTCCTATCTCTATCTTCCCTTAGATATCAGTATCAGATAACCATATTTAGAAGATAATACGAGAAGGTGTTTTAGATTTGTCCCCATCATCTTATAAGGTAATTAAGCTACATTGTCAAATAGAATGTGCATCTAGAAAGTTCCATTGGTCTCACAGAATATGGAAGTCAAAGCATCAAGCCCCAAGGCTCTTTTGAATGTTCATCACATGGAATCAATCTTGTGGGAAACTCGGCAACCAAGAGTCCCAGCCGGGCTCTAGGCTGGAGGAGGACCCAGTGAGGTGCATACCTACCAGCCGCCATCAGCTCCTTTCTAGATGTGATTTGAAGACCACAGAGTATGGCCTGCTGCCACCCCTCTTCCATCAAATCTCTGCTTTCCTTTCGTTTAAGAGCTTGTCAGTGACAAACACATAACTCAAACCTAGCTTTAAAAAAAAGTTGGGGGATTGTGAAGTGGGGATCTTAGTAGTTCACATAACTTGAAAGCGTAAAAAAGTGACACTGACTTCAAGTAATCTGGAAAACATGTTCACCCACTAAACTAACCCCCTTGGTTGGGACAGGCAATTATTTCATTGGTTAGACTTGAGTCACAAGCCTACCCCTGGAGCAAGGGGTAGAATCAGTCCTATCTAAACTATGTGGACAAAGAGTGAGTATGGGGTAGCTTTCAAAAATAAAAATATTGGTTTCGGCACATACAAATGCAATAGATACAGACTGCAAGCTACTCATAGAGGAGAAAATGTTGTGGGAGTGTTAACACATGAATCCAGATTGTCAGCTGGTATCAGTCAGGGTTCAACCCAAAGGCAGAAACTAACCCTGTTATTTTAACAGAAAGAAATATGGTCTAAGGGATTCAAAACTAAGCAAAACATTGTTAACTAAGCAACTGTGGTGGCTAATTTTATGTGTCAACTTGACAAGGCTAAGGGATGCCTAGATAGCTGGTAAAACATTATTTCTGAGTGTGTCTGTGAAGGTGTTTCCAGAAGAGATTAGCATTTGAATCAGTAGACTGAGTAAAGAAGATTGTCCTTACCAAAGTGAGCGACCAGCATCCAATCCATTCACGGGACTGAATAGAACAAAAAGGAGGAGAAAGGGCGAATTTACTGTCTCTGCTGAAGCTGGGACATCCGTCTTCTCCTGACTTTGGACATTGGTGCTGCTGGTTCTTGCGGTTTTGGACTCAGACTGAACTAGACCACTGACTCTCCTGGGCCTCCAGCTTAGAGATGGCCACTTGTGTGACTTCTCAGCCTCTGTGATTGCATAAGCTGATCCTCCATAAAAAATCTCTTTTTACATATCTACATAAACCCTATTGGTTCTATTTCTCTGGAGAACCCTGACTAATATAGTAACTAAAAGTATAAAAAGAAGATATTAAGATACCCTAGAGGTCACAGCTACAGGAAGCAGCTTTAACTATTAGGCTTGAGGAAGAAGGGAAAAGGATGGAATCATTAAAACCTAGAAGCTTGAAGGAGATGCCCTGCAGACCTAAAACTCGGCTCTCTGAGAAGAGGCACTGCTCAACAGATGCCAGTGACCAAGGGAACACAACACAGCTGGTCCTGCAAGCGTTGGACAAAATTAACACTGGGTTCACTTACTGCTGTGAAAAAGAACTGCTGCTTCTCAGTGAAGGAGCATAGCTGTGGGCTGCCCACAGCCATGGCAAGCACACATCAAGCCAAGAGGAAGCAAACAGGAAGGAGATGGTCCCTTTGCCTCTTCCAACCTTGCAGGCTTCCTCTAATACCCTCTATTTTCAGAGCCTACCACAGACCTGCTGATGGAGGAGAAATGTGGTTTGTAGAGTCTCCACCCCAGAATCATAAATCCACGTGTACAAGGGTGGGTGTGGAACCCAGAGACAATATCTTCATGGACGGCAGGTGATCACACTTTCGTGTACGTTTGGTACTTCTTTAAAGACTAGCAGACAGTAAGTGTGCTAAAGAAATGGAAATTTGCATATACACCATGGAATACTATGCAGCCATAAAAAAGAATGAGATCATGTCCTTTGCAGGGACATGGATGAAGCTGAAAACCATCATCCTCAGCAAACTGACACAGGAACAGAAAACCAAACACCACATTTTCTCACTCATAAGTGGGAGTTGAACAATGAAAACACATGGCCACAAGGAGGGGAACAACACATACCAGGGCCTTTTGGTGAGGGGAGGAAGCCTAGTTGACGGGTTAACAGGTGCAGCAAACCACCATGGCACACGTATACCTATGTAACAAACTTGCACATTCTGCACATGCGTCCCGGAACTTAACTTAAAAAAAAAAAAGAAAGAAAGAAAGAAAGAAATGGAAGTTTGTACAGCATTGAATAATGCATGAAGAGCTCAATAATGTTTCTCTGCTGCTTTCCAAGTCAAGGTCCTTCCTGGGGCAGAGCAGACCTGAAATCAGAGGGGCTATACTAGGTGTGGCCATGAAATAAAGAGACGGCGTTCCAAGGAAAGCATCTCATCACCCTGAGTGATCCTTTTGGGTGTCCATGCTACAAGTAGGTCAAGCTTTCCCTTTTCGATCCAGGCTGTAGGTAGTCAATGTCTTGGTAATTACTGAGCCATGTTGACCAAAGTTCATCGGAAACTTTCCAATGACTAAGCATAAACAACCTTGCCAGAGGAAGGAGACAGCTTATTTACACAAAATGTTTGTGCTTTTCTAAGGTAAGGTTCTTCTCTTGGTCAAAATTTTTCAATAACTCTGTTACTTGAGATTAGCTCTTGAAGCCCTGAATTTCAAGGTTTCAGAAAAATCTAATTTCTCTGGTTGTTCTAACCATACTAGTATGGGCGCTCCGATATCCAAGCAAACTGTGTGTGTGTGTGTGTGTGTGTTTAATAAGGCCAGGTGGAAAACACATATTCTGTAAGCAATAAATGTCAGAACATCAAGTACAATTTGGTGAACTTTAGTAGAACCATTATTAAGCAATACAGCCCTTCTCCTTGCTGCAACAAATTGTGAGGGCTCAACTTTTCAAAAAAGGAGAAAAGCTAAACAGTGCTATAAAACCAGGGTTCCATTTTTGGCTTATTGCTAGCAAGCGTTGTCATAAAAACTAATGTCATGTCTGTGAATAAACAGTAATAAATAACAATTGTTTCAAGTTAGGATAAACTTTTAGGAAAAAAATATGGATCTAGAAATCAGTCTTCATAAGTGACTTTGAGCATAATAAAAATCATAAAATACTCTAATGTATTTAAGCTAAGTGCTTTACAGTTTTCAAAACAGGTTCATTATCTATCTTTCCATTCAATCCTCACAGGAATTGTGTGAGGTAGGAAGATTTAGTGTTCAACTTTGTATACACACACACACATACACACACACACACACCCTGATGCTCAGATAAATGGAGGAGCTAGGGTCAAGAACCAAGTTTTTTGAATTTTACCTTGGGCCTCTTTTCATTGTTGCTCCTTTATAAACTCCATGGCCAAATTTCGTAAAATGTATAAAAGTAAAAGATCACAGTCTGCTATTTCTTACATACACAAAAGTAGTATATCTATCATTTTAGATACTACACCTGAAATATAACTTACAAATAATTGGGAAGCAAGATTAGGAACCAGAAGGAGGAGGAGGAGGAGGAGGAGGAGGAGGAGGAGGAAGAGGAGGAGAATGGCAAACATGTACTGATGGTAGCTACTTGCCAATTTTTCTACTTATTGTCTTTCCATTTGTGTTGCTATAAAGGAATACCAAGGCTGGGTAATTTATAGAGAAAAGAGGTTTGTTTGGCTCACAGTTCTGCAGGCTCTATGAGAAGCAGATACTGATCTGCTCAGCTTCTGATGAGGGCTTCAGGCTCCTCTCATTTATGGTGGAAGGCATAGGGGAGTTGGCTTGTGCAGAGATCACAATGTGAGAGCAAAAGTGGGAGAGAAAGGTGGGAGGATGCCAGGCTCTTTTTAACAATCAGTTGTCCTGGGAACTAATAGTGCGAGAACTCACTCATTACCCAAGCACGGCACCAAGCCATTCATGAGGGATCTGCCCCCATGACCCAAGCACCTCCCACTAGACCCACCTCCAACATTGAGGATCAAATTTTAACTTGAGATTTGGAGGGGACAAATATCCAAACAAATAGCATTTATGTTGCCCCTAAAACTACCTATGAGGTATATATTTCTTTTAACCTCATTTTGCAGACGAATAAACCAATGCTCAGGTCACCTTCCAAAGTCATTTAGCCAGTAAGTTGCAGAACAAGGATCAAGTCAAGATTTGTCTGATCTAGAGCACACACTCTTCTCTGCTCTTCCTTGAAGCCTCAACCAGTGGCAAAGCTGTTTTAAATGCTAATCCATCCCATTATCTCAGACCTGCCCAAACACAGAGTAAATAAATAGCATGAGGCCACAGCCTGACGCATTGCAAATACAGCCTCCCTTCCGGCTTTGATTTGCCGTATGGTCTTGGGTAAGGCTCTCCTTCATGTTCTTCCTCTGCTGACAGGGAATGGCAATATCAGGGCTATCTCACTGGCTATTTGCCTCTGATTTAGCACCATTACACCTGGCCACCAAAAGGGCAGACCACGGACCAGAAAAGTAGAACTTTCCCTCTGACTTTGTTTAATAGCTTATGATGAAAGATGACATGTAAACCTCCGTTATTACCTAATTAACTGTAATGAATAATATTTTTCATATTGTAGGCCTGAAGGCAGAAACTGAAATTCAGTGCTGGTATAAGCAGTGGTGTTTTTTGAAATATTCATTCACAATATAGCATATTTCCCCGCAAGTAGTTTAGTGGTTCGTACAAGCTTTGTGTTGTCTTCATAACATACCAGAGGCATTAATCCATATTATGGACTTGGAACTTTCCTTTTCTCTGCTTAAAGTCTAAGCAATTTTCAACTTACAAAACTTAAAAGTGCCTGAAACCACAAAACTTTTTTCAGTGCCCATAACTGAAAAAGAGCTGACTTTTCCCCCCTCCCCGCCGAGATTTTTATAAGAGCTTTGCTCATAGGCTGATGCTTATTAACTGCAGTTCTTTATCCTGACCAACTTTTAATTTCCTGAAAATTGGGGCTTATAATGCAGAGAAGACGCAAACAAATCCTAATCTGGGATGATGAGCTGAATGGGTAGATAAGTAGATGACTGCTACCCGAAGATTATAATGTCCACAGGTTTTTTTTTTTTTCTTCCAATTAAGTGTAGATGTGATTATATGAAGATGCAGATGTATTCCTTTAGTAATTGTGCTAGACTAACAATCTAAATTTATTTTATATAATATTCTTTTTAATAACAATGTCTATTAAAGACATCTGTCGAAAGTCTGTAATGCTTATTTCATGGGTAGGCAGCATAAAAGTGTCCTTTAAGAATTCTGTTTTCAGTTTAATGTTATAGGCTGTTAAGGAGAAGGTTTATGGGTGTAACATTATTAGTTGGAATTTGACTCAAATTGAAATCAGGCCCAAGAATTTACTTATCCATAATATTATGAAGGGCTTTTTAAAACATTAAAAAGTTTAACTAAACAAGAATATTAGTACAATTTAATGTTTTACCTGCAGTTCTCAAGGCCATTCAAAACACTTTCTAATCACCAGATTTCAAATTCATATGTTAGCCCGTCTCTCATACTACAAGCCTTTTAAAACTCAGAGATTTATTGTATCTGGCCAATACTTTAACTGTGACACAAAAGGGAATATATATTTGCTGAATTATGGGACTATAAATGAAAAGGGAAAAAATCCCATATGTCATGCACCCTTTGTTAGGATTTGAGGCAGCAGCTGATCCATGCGGATGGTGCTAGAATGGGGAGCCACGGGGCACCAACCCAGGCTTGGCCTGGACAGAAGCCACCATCCCTAACACCATTGCCAACTAGAAATTAATCACCCTAATCATCCTACCCATTAGCTAGGCTTAGCATTCCTTTAATTTTATTTTAAAACCTCAATGATCGAGATTAAAAGAAAGCGATAAAACATCAAATTTTTACTAGTACAGTTTGAAGAGCTCCCCATTCTCCACGTCTGTGGCCTTGATGCTTCTTTTGGCATTGCTAATAGTGACATGAGGAATAATTCACCACTGTCAGGGAATGTGGCTGTTTCATCACCTACATAAGAGACCTGCATAACTCCATGGTGATTGCTGTCTAGATGAATTATGTGTCTCCTTCATGCACTTTTTGATTGAACAGTGATAACAAATAATGCATTATCCTGTGCCACTCTCAAAAACGAACCTGCTATTTTTTCTTACCGAGCAGTCAAAGAAAGACCTTATAGAGGCATTTAAAATGACATCATGATGCCAATCCCAATTTATTACAATCAGTAAGAAGCAATTGCCAGACCAGATTAAATATAATAAAGCTAAATCTCAGTGACAACACGTTCTATTGTTTAGAGCTGGTGTTAATTGGTCATCAATTACTTAGAAAAGCACAGATTAAACAATGCCCAAACTGTTCCTGATGAAATTTATATTATAATTTCATATTCACACCTGCCAGTGGGGATCTACTGGCTTTGCCTTTCATTTATTCATTCATTCAACACATATTGTCACACACCCACTAGATGCCTGAGCTGGGCACTAGTGATCCAGCAATAAACCAGAAAAATAGGGTCGTTGCTCTCCAATGGCTTATAGGCAGTTGGGAAGACAGAGTTTGAGTACAGTTGACTCCTGAACAATATGGGTTTGAATCTGCACAGGTCCACTTAAACATGGACTTTCTTCTGCCTCTGCCACCCCAGAGACAGCAAAACCAACTCCTCTTCTTCCTCCTCCTCCTCTTCAGGCTACTGGGCATGAAGACGACAAGGAAGAAGACATTTAGGATGATCCACTTCCGCTTAATGAATAGTAAATATATTTTCTCTTCCTGATGATTTCCTAATAAGATTTTCTTTCTCTAGCTTACTTTATTGTAAGAATACAGTATATAATACACATAACATACAAGGTATGTGTAAGTTGACTATGTTATCAGTAAGACTTCTAGTCAACAGTAGGCTATTAATAGTTAAGTTTTGGGGGAGTCAAAAGTTATACATGGATTTTCAACTGTGCAAGGGTGATGGTGTCCCTAACCCCTGCGTTGATCAAGGGTCTACGGTATTTACAAGTGTGAAGAATATTGGGAAGAGACAGGCAGGATACGCTAGAAGCATGTCGCAGGAAAACCTAACCCAGTCAGAGTCAGAAAGGTTTCATAAAAGAAATGTTTAAACTGAGATCTAAAGGACAAGACAGACTGGGTGCCGTAGCTCACACCTGTAATCACAGCACTTTGGGAGGCCAAGGCTGGCAGATCACTTGAGGCCAGGAGTTCGAGACCATCCTGGCCAACATGGCAAAACCCTGTCTCTACTAATAATACAAAAATTAGCCAAGCATGGTGGCGTGTGCCTGTAATCCCAACTACTGGGGAGGCCGAGGTGGGAGAATCGCTTGAACCCAGGAGGTAGAATTTGCGGTGAGCTGAGACTGTGCCGCTGCACTCCAGCCTGGGTGACAGAGCAAGACTCTGTATTAAAAAAAAAAAAAATGGACATGAGACTGGAGAGGGAGCACCTTCAGGCAGAGGGAAGGACAAGCACAAAGACCCTCAGACAGACAGGAGACACAGGGCAAACCTGAGAAACAGAAAAGTCCACTGTGGGTGTGACATAGACAGGGAGGGGGAAGCTGGCCTTACATGAAGTTTACTGATGCTCCAAACTGAGCCGTGAACAACCAACTAAGAGGAAAAAAAGAATTATTATATCAATAAGACTTTATTATAGTATTATTACAGAAGCATGGAGAGTCTTAAAACTTTTCTTTAATGAAGTATATTGTATATACCAAGGAACACACACACGCACATGCACATACACACACTTACATACACACAGTATGCACTGCATAATAACAGTTCAGGGTTCGGTCAATGACAGACCACATATACAACAGTGGTCCCATAAGATTATAATGGAGCAGAAAAATTCTTATCGCCTAGTGTCATAGCCATCATAATGTCATAGGGCAACATGTTATTCACGAGTTTGTGGTGATGCTGGTGTAAACAAACCTACTGAGCTGACAGTTATATAAAAATGTTGCACATACAATTATGTACAGTACATAATACTTGATAATGATAATAAATGTGTTACTAGTTTATGTATTTACTATACTTTTTATTATTATTTTAGGTTATACTCCTTCTACTTATTAAAAAAAAAAAGTTGGCTGGGTGCGGTGGCTCAAGCCTGTAATCTCAGCACTTTGAGAGTCCAAGGCGGGTGGATTGCGAGGTCAGGAGTTCAAGACCAGCCTGGCCAAAATGGTGAAACCCCATCTCTATTAAAAATACAAAAATTAGCTGGGCGTGGTTGTGGGCACTTGTAATCCCAGCTACTCAGGAGACTGCGGCAGATAATTTCTTGAACCCGTGAGGCAGAAGTTGCAGTGAGCCGAAATCTCCCCTCTGCACTCCAGCCTGGGTGACAGAGCGAGACTCCGTCTCAAAAAAAAAAAAAAGTTAACTGCAAAACAGCCTCAGACATATCCTTCAGGAAGTATTCCAGAAGAAGGCATTGTTATCATAGGAGATGACGTGTGTTATTGCCCCTGAAGACCTTTCAGAGGGACATGATATGGAGGAGGAAGACAGTGATGTTGATGATTCTGACCCTGTGTAGGCCTAGGTTAATGTGTGTTTGTGTCTTCAGTTTTGTTGTTGTTGTTTGAGACAGAGTCTTGCTCTGTTGCCCAGGCTGGAGTACAGTGGCACCATCACAGCTCACTGCAACTTCAACCCCCTGGGCTCAAGCCATCCTCCCACCTCAGCCTCCCAAAGTGCTGGGATTACAGGTATGGGCCATTGTACCCAGCCTGTATCTTATTTTTTAACAAAAGTTTTAAAAGTTAAAGGAAATTACACAGAATTAAAGCTTATAAGGATAAAAAGAAAGAAAAAAAAAATATATATATATATATATATATATATATATTTAATTTTAGGAACAGGGTCTTGCCCTATCACCCAGGCTAGAGTGCAGTGGCATGACCTTGGCTCACTGCAGCCTCAAATTCCTGACCTCAAAAGATCCTCCCACCTCAGCCTCCAGAGTAAGTAGGACTACAGACGCACAACACCTTGCCTGACTAATTTTTTTTTTTTCTTAGACTGTCCCTCACTGTGTTGTCCAGGCCAGTCTTGAACTCCCGGCCTTAAGCAATTCTCCCACCTTGGCCTCCTAAAGTGCTGCAATTACAGGGGTGAGCCATCATGCTAGACCTGATCTAAAGAAAGAAAATCTTTTTGTACAGAGGTAGGATGTGTTTGTGTTTTAAGCTAAGTGTTGTTATAAAAGAGTCAAAAAGCTTTTTTAAAAGTTTGTAAGTGGAAAAGTTACATAAGCTAAAGTTAATTTATTATTGAAGAAAGGAAATTTTAAAAAATGAATTTAGTGTAGCTCAAGTATCCAATGTTTATCAAGTCTACAGCAATGTACAGTAATGTCCTAGGCCTTCACATTCACTCACCACTCACTCACTGACTCACTCAGAGCAACTTCCTGTCCAGGAAGCTCCATTCACATAAGTGTCCTATGCAGGTGTACCGTTTTTTAATCTTTTATACTGCATTTTTACTATGCCTTTTCTATGTTTAGATATGTTAAGATACACAAATACTTACCATTGTATTACAATTGCCTACAGTATCATGCTGTACAGGTTTGCAGTCCAGGAGCAATAGGCTATACCTAGGTGTGTAGTAGGTTACACCATGTAGGTTTGTGTAAGTACACTCTATGTTGTTCACACAATGACAAATCACCTAAGAGACACATGATTGTATATACAGTGTGTGTGTATATAATATATATTAAATGTAAATATATAAACATACTATATATTAAATGTATAGGCATATATATAAACTATATAGGTATATATAGTTGAAATAACTTATTGAACTACTCTTAAACTATTTATCAAATTATAAGTTAAATAAAAATAATAAAATGGTTATTTTATATCATGTCATGCCATCAACCAACTTAAGAAATACATCACTGTAATTCTGAAATCACTCTTTATACCCTCTTCAACATATTTCCTCTCTCTCTCATTTTTATTTATTTTACACATAAATGTATATTATTAACAGTTTATTGGTTGTGTATTTCTCTGAATTTATATAAACTGAATTATATTCTATATATTTTTTGAGACTTTCTTTTAGGCACAAAATATGTTGAGATTCATCCACGTTGATGTATAAACACTACCTTTCATGGCAATAGAACAGAACTTCAATATACAGCTAAGCTTCAATTTGTGGTGAAAGAAGCTATGTACTACGAATTTTGAAAATCTAGAGACAATCCTCAAATTTCTTTTTATTCATTAATATCTCCGGCCTTTGTCACCCATCTTTATTCCAAGTAGCAATGGAGCTGAAAATGAACAATAACTTTGCCAGATAATACCTGATAATTGCAAAAGACTTACTACTTTCTGCAAGGTGACCATTTAAGCCTCACCACAAATGTAGGAAGTAGGCATACCCCAAGTTTTCAGTCCGATAGGTGAGAGAATTGAGGCCTCAAGATATTTGGTGACTTTACTAGGAAACCCTTGATGTAGCAGAGAGATACAAAAATCCACTGCTTTTCTCTCTCTCCACTGCATGCCCGTGGATCGATGGGAAATAAGAACAAGAAGGAATTATAGGCTTGAATGACTTGAAAATGTTGTGGCCAGAGACGGTGGCTCACGCCTGTAATCTCAGCACTTTGGGAGGCCGAGGTGGGTGGATCACCTGAGGTCAGGAGTTCGAAACCAGCCTGGCCAACATGGTGAAACCCCATCTCTACTAAAAATACAAAAACTAACTGGGCATAGTGGTGGGCACCTGTTATCCCAGTTACTCAAGAGGCTGAGAATCTCCTGAACCCAGGAGGCAAATGTTGCAGTGAGCCAAGATCGTGCCATTGTACTCCAGCCTGGGCGACAAGAGTGAAACTCCATCTCAAAAAAAAAAAAAGAAAGAAAATGTTGTGAACAGTTTTTCCTGATATTTCATAATCTCATTTTAACCTTTGGGTGTAAGTCTGAAGAAAAACCCATTCTGATGTAATCCCCACAACTGAAATTCAGCCTTGCTTTTGGCCTTCTAATGCTTCAGAGAAAAGTGGTATCACACATTGGTGCACTGGCCATGTGAAATCTGCATTCAGAACCTCTTTTCTATAACTTTATAGTGCAGAAGAATGTTTAGTGATGAGATTTGCCCCAAATATCTTGCATTTTAAGTTCTTTCACATACTTGGTTTTCATTTATTTCTCACAACTCAGTAGCCTTCACAGGCAGCACTGGCTCCAGGGTGAACCTGGATTTGGCAGGAGTTAAGTAACTGTTTAGAAAGGGGAGGCTGTCAGGAGCAAAGTCCTGATCAGGACAATGATCTCCTTATCCCGGATCTAGTCTTGTCCCCTAGAGCATACTCTGTCTACAGCTGAGAGTATTTTCAGTTATGGTGCTGGCAAAGATTGTCTCTGAGGTCCTGAATCTAAGCGGACCACTAAGCTCACCCTTGAGCTGGTCTCATGGCAGAAACAGTTTGCAGTGGGCTCCTTTGTGTAGAAGCTCAACTTCCCTGCTGGATCTGCAGTCCCAGGGCTGTGTCATAACTGGATGGGTTTAGGGACCTTGGAGATGATGTGAAACATCAAGCTGAAGATAGTGTCCAACTTTCTTGCCAACTTCTAAATTTACATTTGTATTTTATCATTATCCTTTTACTCCATTTTCTATATTTTGAAATATTTTTATTTATAAAACAAATCACTTTCAAAATATATAGGTCTTATGACCTTATCTTGCATTAATAAATGCCCTGTTAAGCATATTGCTATAGTTCTTGGGCCTCCATCCTATGTCCAAGGACTGTTAGTGTCTGCAACACAGGTTCCCTGAGGTCCACAGTGGTCCCTGGGCATGTGGGGAGTAGGATTCGCTGCTTGAATTACTTGGGAGACCCAGGGGACTCCTGACCTGTACTGAGTTGTAACTTAGCTAAGTTTGATTAAGATGAACTGCAAGGCTAGACGAATGCTTTTCTAACTCCTGAATGAACCTAGTTAACTGCTCATGATCTGAGTCTTGGAGCAGTTCATTGTTCTCTTTTCATTCTTGAACACAAATTATGGGAGACATTATACACTAAAGTGATATTTGCCTATTGAGGATTTACAAAGGTCTTGGGTGTCCTTCTCAAATGCCAGGCATTTGCTCTAGTGATGTACAGCATTCTTTATTAGGCTGACTGAATAATGCAGAATACAATATAATATATGTATGTGTGTGTGTATATTATACATGTGTATACATGTATACATATATATACATATATATACACACACAAACACACACATACATATGTACAACATATGAAAAAGATGGCAACAGACTATTTGCACATGAAGGAAATTGGCTCAGCGCGGTGGCTCACACCCGTAATCGCAGCGCTTTGGAAAGCTGAGGCAGGAGGATTGCTTGAGTCCAGGAGTTCGAGGCTACAGTGAGCCAAGATTGTGCCACTGTACTCCAGCCTGAGCAACAAAGTGAGACCCTGAGGAAGGAAGGAAAGAAGGAGGGAGGGAAGGAGAGAAGGAAGAAGGAGAGAGAGGGAGGGAGGGAGGGAGGGAATCAACAGTGCCCAGGACCACCTTGAGGACAAATAATTTTCCGGTATAAAAATGTCAGTAGTGCCAAGGTTGAGAAATCCAGAATTAGAGTGACAGTCTGTCTATTCCAAAATCTTATGACATTTTCTTGATGTATATATTGTTACATAATGCCATTGTATTGTGTGTGTTTTCTTCAGTAAATTTTGTCATCCTAAAATCAAGCCATTATCATCCTTAATTACTAGACAATTTCCTTTATGATTAAACTAACATCCTCTGCTTTCCTCATGGAAAAGCCAAATATGAACACTCTACGTTTTTGGTAAATCTACAGTTGAGGACAGAATTCATGATGTTACTAAATTCACCATATATAAAATGCTACCAAAATCAATTTATCTTAGGTTTCAGGACCAAAAAAAGCTCACCTATCTTGGTGAATTGATGTGTGTGTGTGTGTGTGTGTGTGTATTTTTTCCTTCCTTCATTACTTTCTTTCTTTCTTTCCTTCTTTCTTTCTTTCTTTCTTTCTTTCTTTCCTTCCTTCTTCCTTCCTTCCTTTCTCTCTTTCTTTCCTTCCTTCTTTCCTTCCTTCCTTCCTTCCTTCCTTCCTTTTTCTTTTCCTTTTGGGTGATAAGTACAGTGTGCTTCTTTCTTTGCTTTGGGAAACTCAATGCTAAGTTTTTCTCTTCATTGTCCTCATCCACTCACTCACTTTACTTTTTTATTCTTATCTTCTTATGTCTTGATCATTTGTCTATGGTGCCTTTTCAACTAAATAATTAATTAACTAAAAATGTTCTTTCCTCCTGTCTCCATTTCCTTCCCTCCAATTAATTCTTTGTGTGTTCCCCTATAGATTTCTTTATTTCCTTACTGTCTATCTCATATCTTATTTCTTTCATTTTTAAATGTAATTTAAAATTTTCATTTTACAACTTTAAATATTGCTAATTTATTGTCTCTTTCAGATTGTGCATTATCGCATGTACTGTTTGATGTTTCTCCTCCTGACCTCACAATGATGGCTGCCTTGTGTGATTTTTAATTTTTGTGTGTGAGCTTATCTTCAATAGAGATTATCGTTTGTTTGTTGTTGTTGTCACTGTTGTTGTTTTTCCTTAATGGAATCCATACATCCTTGTTAGTTGAGGAATTAGTATATGTATTCTTTTTGGAAAAGTTAATATTTTCAAAATATACATATAAGCTATATTTCACAGTAAAACGTAATACAATGGCAGTATTAAAAATTATTTGAAATTTTTTATTACTTCATTACGTAAATAGTAATGGAATAAACATACCCTCACATACCTGAGCATTGTTAAATAAGAACATGTATAGCATTAAAATATGAAAGAAAAATCTATGATTTAAAAACAAATTCCTGGCTGGGCGCATGGTGGCTCATGCTTGTAATCCCAGCACTTTGGTAGGCCGAGGTATGTGGATCACTTGCAGAAAGGAGTTCGAGACCAGCCTGGCCAACATGGTGAAACCCCATCTCTACTAAAAATACAAAAATTAGCCAAGTATGGTGGCGCACACCTGTAATCCCAACTACTCAGGAGGCTGAGATAGGAGGATTGTTTGATCCCAGGGGCGGAGGTTGTGGTGAGCTGAGATTGTGCCACTGCACTCCAGCTTGGGCAACAGAGTGTGACTCTGTCTCAAAAAATAATAATAAAAGAAATCAAAACATATTCCTGGCCTGGAAGTAACGTATATCACTTTTCTTTATATTCCTGTGGCAGTCATTCTGATGGCCATACTTAGATGCAAAGGGAACCATAGTCCTTAGCTAAACAGTTGCTTCTCACTATGAGAAGAGTGTGCATTTTGGTGGTCAGCTAGCCATCTCTGCTACAGCGGACATGATCCTAAAGGGATCTCTTCTCTTCTCTTCTCTTGCCTTGTCTCCCCAAGCCTAAGCCTTTAATATGCTGTGGTGCCTCCCCTGTCACAGCTCTCACTCCACACTCACTGCTTCTCTAAAGATGTCATCAGGGGCTGGGAGAAAGACCTGTGTGCCCACCCAAGTGTTAATGGAGTCATTCCTTCAACATGGAGAAGTAGTGGCAAGCTATGTGCTCTCCACACAAGTCCACAAGAAAGTTAACTCTGTGAAGACAAGCACTCTCCCTGTCTTGTTCACCACTGTATCATCGGCACCTAAAAAGTGCCTGGCACATAGTAGGTGCTCATGAAAATTTGCTAAATGAAAGACTAAATAAATAAATGTTTCTTTTCCTCCCCTCCCATTTAGAAGAAATAGAATATCTCTCTGATCCTTTCATCTGTTCCTCCCAGCCTTTATGTCTCATTGGACACCTGCCTGTCCCATCTACAATTATGCCAACATTTTCTATTTTTCCATTGATCACCCCACTCTATTGAACTCTCCTGTTTCCGCTGCGCTGTGCTCCTCTTGTCTCCCATTGTTCCAGAGGATAGGAGACAAGAGGGGCAAAACCTCAGCTGGTTTGTTGTGCTCATCAATGTCCAGACCCTCTTCCTTTCATCGCAGCCTTTTTTATTTCACCTTAGTGATGCTTAATTAAAGTATAAATTAATGTCTTACAGAATATCCTGCCAATGTCCATTTGCATCCTCTGATTTGTGTGATATCTCAAGGAGCCTGCAGTGGGAAAGCAGCCCTTGACTCCTCCCACGACTGGATGATCTTCTTTCTGCTTGACGGGACAGCACAGGTTGAGCCAGGCAACTTGGAGTGGCAACAATGCTTGCCCTTCCCCAAAGACAGCTGCTTCACACCCCCACGCACCGTCTCCTGCTGCTCCTCCTTTGCACAGAATCCATGACCTCTGTCCTTTATTTATTCCTAAGTATTTTCTTCTTTTTGCTGCTATTGTAAATGAGACTGTTTTCTTAACTTCCTTTTGGAGAGCTCATTGTTTTTTGTGTAGAAACACCACTTATTTTGTATGTTGATTTTGTATTGTGTAAGTTTACTAAATTCATTTGTTCTAACGGATTTTTGTGGTGAATCTTTAAGGTTTTCTGCATATATGATCATGTCCTCTGCAAACAGAGATCATTTTGCTTCTTCCTTTCCAATTTGGATGGCTTTATTTCTTTCCTGGCCTCCATCCTCTATGCCTGGCCTGTTCTCTGGAGAGTAGAGTGCAGCCATTCCTGAAAGTTGCCTCTCATTCCTTAAAGCCCCCTCCTCACAGCCCAACTGTTTTGTATGAAAGAAGGCAAGGGACTGCCAGCTGCCCTATGTGTGTGTTTGTTTATTCGTCGTTTGTTCGTTTGTTTGTTTGTTTTGAGACGCAGTCTCATTCTGTTGCCCAGGCTGGAGTGCAGTGCCACAATCACAGCTCACTGCAGCCTCGACCTCTTGGGCTCAAGCAATCCTCCCACCTCAGCCCCTCGAGGAGCTGGGACTATAGGTGCGTCCCACCAAGCCTGGCTAATTTTTGTGTTTTTTGTAGAGACGAGGTCTTGCCATGTTCCCCAGGCTGGTCTCAACCTCCTGGGCTCAAGCAATCGGCCTGCCTCAGCCTCCCAAAGTTCCGGAATTACAGGCGTGAGCCACTGCGCCCTGCTGCCCTATTTTAACACCTCCAAAGTATACTATGTAGGACTCACAAATCCAATTTAAAGTACTTTAATCGAAAAAGAGAACTTTGTGGGAAGGGTGCTGTGAAACCTCTTGAGAGTCAAGGAAGAGGCCCCAGGAGAAACAGCATTCTGGAGCACTGCAGGGGTTCTGTCTCTCCTCTCTACTTCTTTGGCATTTCCCTCATGCTGCAAACAGGTGTCCTTTGCTCCTTGGTCCACAAGGCAGCAAACCTTCTGGAGAATATTACCAGTTACCACCAGTTCAGCCACCTAGATTATGGCTAGCTCAACTGTCTGTCAATCTCAACTCAAAATTATTAGGGAAGAGACTCCTTGGCTTAGCTTGGATCAGAAAATTATCCTTAGATCAGTTAAATCTGTTCAGGGTACAGTGTCCAAGTATAAAAGTGATGCTGCTACTGTAGTCATTCATTCATTCACTTCAGTATTCTTAGCTTCTACTTACATACAGACAGCATTGTGCTAGGCAGTGAGGATACCACACTGACAGACTCATTTAGTCCCTGCCCCTATAGAATTTATATTCCAGTAGGGAAGACACATCATACACATATACTACATTATTAAATTCATGAATTACAAATTGTGATGATGCCATGTGGTGGCCATGAACATGTGCTGCTTGGTGTGCTGCAGCAAGCATGATTGACTGATGGCCACTGGCTGCTGCTCCTCTAGATTTACTGCAATGTTCCTGCAGGGATCCACCCATTCCTAGCATGCAGATACACCTTATGGTGACCCCCAATGAGTCACACCCCTCCCTTAAGTGCTGGCAGAACTTGTGACTCTCTTCTAGCCAAAAGAATATCAGCAAAGGTGAAAGGATTTTGCAGATGTAACTAAGTTCCCAAATCAGTTAACTCTGAGTTAACCAAAAGGGAGATTATCTTGGTTGTACCTGACTTAATCTGGTGAAAATCCTCCAAAGAGGTACTCAGATCCTCCCAGAGATCAGAGGAGTTCTCCAACTGGCCTTGAAGAAGGGTGCTGCTGTGTTGACAGAGGGCTGAAAATGAGAAGTACACATGGCAGGGGCCTGTAGGTTCCTCTAGGCACTAGAGAGTCCCCTACTGACAGCCAACAAGAATGTGGGGGCTTCAGCCCTGCAATCTCAAAGAACGGAGTTCTATCAACAACTACGTGAACTTGGAAGAGGATCCCAAGCTCCAGAAAGAAAAACACAGCCTGGCTAACATCTATATTACAGTCTCTGAGAGCCTAAGGAGAGGACCAAGTTCAGCCCCACCCAGACTCCTGACCCACAGAAACTGTGAGATAATCAAGGGTGTTGTTTTAAACCACCAAGGCTGTGGCAATTTACTATGCAGCAAGAGAAAACAAACACATCTGGTAAGAGCTAGCACTTTCCCCATAGTGCCTCATTCCCAAGAGCAACAAGGAGCTGCTCTCCTCGTCTCTGGTTGCCAAGCTCAAAACTAGGGTTACATATGGAAATCACAAGGTATCTGAGACAGGTCTCAATCCAGTTGGAAAGTTTATTTTGCCAAACCTAAGGACTCACTCATGACACAGTCTCGGGAGGTCCTGATGACGTGTGTCCAAGGTAGTCAGGGTACAGCTTACTTTTAGGCATTTTAGGGAGACATGAGACATCAACGAATATGTGTAAGATGTACCTCGGTTCTGTCCAGGAGGGCAGGACAACTTGAGCGGGGAGGAGGGGGTGGGCTTCCAGGTCATAATTAGATAAGAGATAAAGGTTGCATTCTTTTGAGTTCTTGATCAGCCTTCTACCGAATGCACAATTTAGTGTGGCTCAGTGAATCTGCAATAATAGGGCAGAGGAAGCAATCAGATATGCTTTTGTCTCAGGTGAGCCTCAGAGGGATGACTTTTGAGTTCTGTCTGACCTTTGTCCTCAAAGAATTTCCTTGTGGGCAAATTGTGAGGAAGGTGTGTAGCTTTTTATCTTTGTAGCTATCTTATTTAGGAATAAAATGGGAGGCAGGTTTGCCTGCCATCGTTCCCAGCTTGACTTTTCCCTGGGGTCTCAAGATTTATTTTCCTTTCACACATGCCAGCAGAGCCTGGCTAGGTATGTGCTGTTCTGATAAGGGAAGAAAGAGATGATACACTGAAGGTATATCATCTCTGGTGCAAGCGTTAGTTGTCATGTACCAGCAGAAGCCAGGGGAGTACCCCTGGGATTAGATTTTGAGGGTGTTTGACTGATAGGGTCAAATGTAAGACAGATAAAAAGAATGTATTATATTAGGGTCATCTTCACAGGACACTGGTTTAACAACCTGGTGAGGGCCTCAGGGAGCAGCATGGTTCTTAGAAGCCTAGAGGTAGTGCTGGACAATGCTGGGCAAAGTGCAAATATCTGAGTTGTCCTGGCAGATGGTAGAGGAAGGAATACAAAGGCTGAAGGATGTGGGCATGATGAAATGGACAGATGTATTATGCCCAGAAAATCCACCAGGATTATGTCAGGTAGGAGGGCCCAGAGGACACCACACTGTTTATCAAGCCAATTCAGCTACTGCTGCCTGTGGTTGCCCAAGTTGTCAGCAACAGAGGCCAATGTTGCACTCCAATGTGGCACTATTCCTCAAGGAGAACATCTGGCCACTTGGTGACATGTCAATTACATTAGGCTCCTGGTATGCTAGAAGGGCCAGCTGTCTGTGCTCCCCAGGATAGATTCCTTTTCTGGTATGACTTTGTCTTTCCTGCACATAGAGCCCCAGCCAGTACCAACCGGGAGCTTATACAGACAGTATGTCCCATACATCATAACATCTGACCAGGGGACTGATGTCAAAGCAAAAGATGTGTGGGAGTGGGCCTATGACCATGAGATCCACTGGTCTTATCACATATTATATCATCCAGTCTCAAAGAACAGAAGAACAACCTTCTAATATTACAGCTGAAGTGTTAGCTCAGATGTAATACTTTGCAAACATAGAGTGCCGTATGCATGAAATCAGAGAGAACTGTCTATGGTGATATGTCTCTAATAAGAAGAATCTATGAGTCCAGAATGAAGGGCTAGAAGCAGGTGATACCATTTACCACCACTCCCAATGACAAACCAAGGAATGAGTTCTAGCTTTGTGATCTTCAAGGTTGGAGGGTCCTAATCCCCTAATCTTGCCAAGGACATATCAAGAGTCCATTGCACTGTAAGATATGACAGGGCAATTTAGATCCCTACTGTCCAGGGACCAGCAGGCAAAAGAAGGAATCACCCTAGTGGCAGGGTAATTGACTTGAATCAGTAGGAGGAGGTAGAATGGTTTATATACAAAAGGGGCAGGAAAGAGTATATGTGGAACCACAGTGATCTCCTTGGAAGATTCCCAGTACTCTTTTTCGCCTTGGAAACTGAGAAGAGTGTGGTAACCAAGAGCTTAGACTCCTTAGGAATGAAGGTTTTGTCACATGAACAGGTAAGTCACCAAGACGTTCTGAGAGGATGGCTGAGCATAAGGGAAAGGTAGATAGATGGTGGAAAGTGAGGGGATGAGTGATAGTTGCAGCCCCGAGACCAGCTGCACAGATTGGGACTATATTTTGTACCACTAACTTCCCTTTTCTAAGTTTTCCCTCAGAAGGGGAGGATCATAGGAGCCCAAGGAGCTGTTATCTAACACTGCATGAAAAGGAAATTCATCTGGGACAAGGAGTAGACCCTGGTACCTTCGTCAGCTTGGGCTGCTGTAACAAAACACCTTAACTTGGGTGGATTAACCACCAGCCACTTACAGTTCTGGAGGCTGGGAAGTCTCACAATTCTATAGACTAAGAAGTCCAAGATCAAGGTGCCAGCGTTTCTGGTGAGGGCTCTTTTCCTGGTTTGCAGAGGGTCCTCATCTTGCTGTACCCTTACATGATGGAGGGAAAGCAATTCTGGTCTCTTCTTCTTAGATGGGCACTAATTCCATCATAGGAGTGTCAGCCACATGACTTCATCTAAACCTAATTACCTCCACACAGCCTTGCCTCTAAATGCCATTACATTGAAAATTATGGTATTAACATATTAATAGGGGGGCAGGGAGCACACAAATAGTCAGTTCATAGCACTTGGCAACCATGAAAATGCACCTGTAATCCCAGAACTTTGGGAGACTGAGGCAGGCGGATCACAAGGTCAACAGATCGAGACCATACTGCCCAGCATGGTGAAACTCCGTCTCTACTAAGAATACAAAAATTAGCTGGGCGTGGTGGTATGCGCCTGTAGGCCCAGCTACTCGGGAGGCTGAGGCAGGAGAATCACCTGAACTCAGGAGGCAGAGGTTGCAGTGAGCCAAGATCGCGCCACTGCACTCCAGCCTAGTGACAGAGCAAGATTCCGTCTCAAAAACAAACAAACAAACAAACAACAACAAAAAAAGTCCAGGCACAGTGGTTCATGCCTGGAATCCCAGTACTTTGGGAGGCTGAGGCAGGTGTGTCACCTGGGGTAAGGAGTTCAAGACCAGCCTGGCCAACATGGTGAAACCCCATCTCTACTAAAAATACAAAAAAATACAAAAAAAAAAAAAAAATTAGCCAGGCATGGTGATGGGCCCTGTAATCCCAGCTACTTGGGAGGCTGAGGCAGGAGAATCACTTGAACCAGGAAGGTGGAGGTTGCAGTGAGCCGAGATCTCACCATTGCACTCCAGCCTGGGTGACAAGAGGAAAACTCCATCTCAAAAAAAGAGAAAGAAAGAAAAAAAAGAAAATGCACCTGTCAGATAACTAACTGCAGGGGCGTAAATGACTAAAAGTCCCAGATACTGCCCTTCTCTACCCATCACTGTGTTTGCAACAAGGCCAAACCTGTGGGCTCCCGACCAGTGACTGAGCATGGCACCGGTACTGAGGAAGACGCACTCCTATAAGATGTGGGGCTCCTCCTCCAATGAGTGCCTTTGGCTCAGTGATTCCCTGTAGGCCTGGCTGAAACTTTCTCTGACATGTGCCAAAGTTTGAGGCTCTTCAACTCAACTCTGCTTCCTTCCTTTGCTCTCCCCTCACAGGTATCAGACCTGCACTGCAGTTTGATGGCACTCCTCACCTCCTCTTGCTCCCTCTCCCTTTATCCTTCACAGGCAATTCCTCCAATAAATCTCTTGCATGTCTAATCCCACCTAACCATCTGCTTCTCATCATACAAGACTAGATATTCCATAAAATATACAAGAAGTTGGCTACTGTGAAGAAGAAGAGTGTGGTGATACAAGGAAGGGGGACTACTTTGCATAGGTTAATTGGAGGAAGCATTGGTGAGATTTGATCCCAGACTCTAAGGAAGTAACATTTGAGTTAGGATGTTAAATAAGGAGAAAGCAAGAGCTATGGAGACAACCCAAAGCATTGTATTCTGAGATAGGGAAGACAAGGAAGGTTGGAGTCTAGTGGCAAGGGAAAATGGTAAAAATAATCTGGAGAGATCTGCAAAGGCAAACCCAGTAATGTTTTGTTGGTCATCTGGATAAGATGAAATAGAAAGAATTACTGTAAACAAGGGGGAAGCAATCCTATATGTGCAAATAACACCATAATATAGAATTTACAATTTTGCATGGCAATGTCTTCCAGTACTAATTTATTCATTCACCTGCTATGTCATTCATGTTCAAGTTTCTACAAAACAGAAAACTATTCTCTGCATATCCATGTCAGGCCCACAGAGCAAAAGCTTGTTTATGGGGATTATAAAATTCTAGGGTCTAGACCTCTCAGCTTTTTAGATTCAGAAACGCAATGTTTTCTGTGTCCTAACAAAAGATCAGACTGTCCAGGACAGTCTCACTCTAAACTCTATACAGGCTGATGTCTACCCCAAAATTGTACTTATAAAAGCCAAAATGTTCATTGATCATGGTATTCTTGCTCTATAGCAGAATCTATCCAAAGAGTTAAAATTTAATCACAGAGTTATTTTTATCAACATCCATCTCCTAACAGATGAAACCATCCCTCACTTTCTTCTAGTAGTCTATGCTCTAGATTTCACACAGATCATATCCACACTTTTGTTCACACATCATTGGACAGAGCACAATGCAATTGATTAAAGTTTTTCTTATTATGATCTCATAACCACCATGCTTCCCTTAGCTTACCTTCCAGGTTATTGTGAATGAGTTTGAGATTTTCCTGTAATTTTTCAACTGCACATTTATTGGAAAGCTTCTTGGACTATAAAAATAGTAATTAGTAGTAGCAAATACTATTATAGATGTCATATAATGCTTGCTTATTATTGGTTAAACCCTTTACATAAATAACTTAATTAGATTCTTAAAACTACTGTGCTGGAAGTCCTAGCTAGAGCAATAAGACAAGAGAAAGAAGTAAACCACATCCAAATTGGAAAGGAAGAAATCAAATTATCCTTGTTTGCAGATGATATGGTCTTATATTTGGAAAAACCTAAAGACTTCACCAAAAAACTGTTAGAACTGATAAACAAATTTAGTACGGTTGCAGGATACAAAATCAACATACAAAAATCTCTGATAAGAAATTAATAACCAGAATATATAAGGAGCTCAAACAACTCTATAGAAAAAAATCTAATTTTAAAATGGGCAAAAGATCTGAATAGACATTTTTCAAAAGAACACATACAAATGGCAAACCGATATATGAAAAGGTGCTCAACATCAGTGATCATCAGAGAAATGTAAATCAAAACTACAAAGAGATATCATCTTACCCCAGTTAAAATGGCTTTTATCCAAGAGAAAGGCAATAACAAATGCTGGAAAGGATATGGAGAAAAGGGAATCCTTGCATCTTTTTGATGGGAATGTAAATTAGTACAACCGTAATGGAGAATAGTTTGGAGGCTCCTCAAAAAGCTAAAACTACCATATGATTCCAACAGTTCCACTGCTACATATGTATCCAAAAGAAAGGAAATCAGTATATCGAAGAGATATCTGCACTCCCATGTTTATTGCAGCACTATTCACAATCGTCAAGATTGGGAAGCAACCTAAGTGTTCATCAATAGAAGAATGGAGAAAGAAAAAGTGGTACATATACACAATGTTGTAATACTCGCCATAAAAAGAATGAGATCCTGTCATTTGCAACAACATGATGGAACTGGAGGTCACTATGTTAAGCGAAATAAGCCAGACACAGAAAGACAAACTTCACATGTTCTTATTTATTTGTGGAAGTTAAAATTTAAAACAGTTGAACTCATGGAGATGAGAGTGGAATGATGGTTACCAGAGGCTGAGAAGGGTAGTGGGGACAGGGCGGACAAGTGGGGAATGGCAAATTAGTACAAAAATATAGTTAAATAGAATGAATAAGATCTAGTATTTGATAGCACAACAGGGTGACTGCAGTCAATAATAATTTATTATCCATTTTAAAATAACTAAAACAGTATAACCGAATTGCTTGTAAGACAAAGAAAGGATAAATACTTGAGGTGATGGATGCCCCATTCACCCTGATGTGCTTAGTGTGCATTGTCTGCCTGTATCAAAATGTCTCATGTACCCCGTGAATATATATACCTACTATGTACCCCCAAAAATTCAAAATGAAACAACCCTACTGTGTGCAAGAGACATTATAATCCCCTTTTTACAGAAAATAAACAGGTTTAGAGAAGTTAAGTAACTTGTAACTTCCAAGTCGGTCCTTGATTTCTTCAATTCTCTATTGTTTTTTGCCTTTTCTCTTCCCCTTTCTCCTTTTCCCTCTTTTTCTCTCTAACTTATATTTTTAAAACTATACATGCAACATATTAAAATATTTCAAAATTACAGAGGGGGATAAGATGAAAAGTAAAAATCCTGTCTTATCCATTCTCACTTCCTTACCCCAGCTCTGACACACCCTACGGAAAGTAAATCATTCAGTGTAACAATTTCTTTTGTATAAATCTTATCGTATTCTAAACACATGCACATATGTGTGTGTATATATGTGTACATGTGTGTGTATAGTATATATGTGTTTCCCAAAATATACATACTGTACACAACTGGGTATCTTCAACCTTTTCTCACCTTATTTCTTCCTGATACATTTCATTCTTTTAAATGGATTCGATACATTTCATTATTTTAAACAGATTCATCTAGATGCTACTGTTTTCCATTGATCTACCTATTTGGACAAAGTATTTTAATTGCTGTAGGCACATTTTAGTATAATAGAATTCTTCTTTTCCTTTATTTTTAGAATTTTCTTGACAATTATCACATTTTTTTCTAAATGAATTTGAGACACATTTTTTTCAAGTTCAAAACAATAAAATGATGGGAAAGAAAAAACTGCTTACATTTTGAGTGGGATTGTATTTAGATTACAGATGAATTTAGAGAGAATTGATATTTAGATACTATTTTTTCTTGTTATTAAAAAACATGGAGTACATAGTTTAGCCACAAACGAAAAAAAAACCCACAATTTTTAAAACTAGTTAACACAATAGAGTGTAATCAGTGTGAAAGCAACGTATGTGAGGGTATTATGGGTGTGTGGAAAAGAAGAGAAGAGGAGCTCATGAACTCACCTTTGTGGTTGACTTCTGGATTGAAATCCATCTCCCAGTTATCAACTCCCTGGTTCTAGTTATGGCTTCTGAAGCTACTCAGAATTTTATCTCTTCCTAACTGTTGAAGAGAGTGCTCACAACTCTTTAAAACTTTATTCCAGCTAAACATCACCAATTTTTTAAATGACACGATTTTTCTTTCTCTTATAGACATCAACCTCTGAGATTGTGGTATCCAGAATTTAATGCAGCGGACCCTTGGCATGTGAGAATTTTTAACTTGCAGTTTCGAGAATTTGTGTGAAGTTTCATGACATGCAAATCTGAGGCACAAATTTGAATCATGTAGGCTTCAGTGGAGAAGTATATTCATTCATTCATCCATACTTGAGTTCAACAATAGTTTATATTGATGCAAGAATAATTCCTTCGTGATTCTCTCTGGTTTTCAATCATCCGCATATGAGCTTTACTGAACCATAGGCTAAAGTGCATATGAATCATGTGAGAAACCGTGTGAAAGTTCTATGTGAGGGATATCATCAAATACCTTGCTTTGTATGCTATCTTTCTTTTTTACAGTTCTTCTGAGGTATAATTGATGCACGACACGCCAGATTTTAATTGTGCAATTTGATGAGCTTTTACATATGTAAAAATTCAGGAAAACTTCACCACAATAAATACAATGAACATCTCCATCTCCCCCCAAGTTTCCTCCTGCCACTTTATAAGCCCTCTCTCCCTCTCCTCCCATCCTTCAGTCCATCCTGAGGCAAACAACTACTCACCTGCTTTCTGTCACTATAGATTTGTTTGCATCTTCTAGAATTTTATATTGATAAAATCAAACGTATATACTCTCTTTTGTCTGTTTTTTTTTCCACTCAGTATAATTGCATTGAGATTCATCCATGTTGTTGCATGTATTAATCCCTTATCCCTTTCATTGCTGAATGGTCTTCCTGATATGGATTTGGCACACTTTGTTTATCTATTCACCTGTGTATGGACTTTTGGTTTATTTCCAGCCTGTGACTATTACAAATAAAGCTGCTATAAATATTTGGGCACACATCTTTGTGGAGACATCTCTCTCACTTCTATTGAGTAAGTATCTAAAATAGAATGGATGAGTTATGTGATAGATAAATGTTTAACCTTTTAAGAAACTGCCAAACTGTTTTCCAAAGCGGTTGTACCATTTGACATTGCCACCAGCAGTATATGAGAATTAGAGTTGCTCATTGTCACTGCAAATACATGGTATGGTCTGTCCTTCTGATTTTAGCCATTTTAGTATGCATGTTATGGTATCTTATTATGGTTTTATATTTATCCAATGAACAATGATGTTGAGTATATTTGTCACCTGTATACTTTCTTTGGGAAGTGTCCATTCAAATCTTTACCAATAAAAGGTTGCTTTTTTATTATGATTGAATTAAAATGACTATTTTTTCTAAATACAAGTTTTTTCTTAAATATATGTCTTGAAAATATTTTCTCTGAGGCTTGCTTTCTCACTTTCATAATAGTGCCCTTTGAATAACAAGTTTTTAGTTTTGATAAAACCCTGTTTATTTGTTTTATCTTTTCTAGTTATGCCTTTTGTGTCCTATTTAATAAATATTTGCCAAACCAAAGGTCATTAAAATTTTCTTCTGGATTTTTTTGTCTAGAAGTTTTATAGTTATAGCTCTAACAGTTATGTCTGTGATCCCTTTTAAGCTAACTTTTAGACATTGTGTCAGGTAATAGTCAGGTTTCTTTTCTTTGCAGGTGGTTATCCAGTTGTTCCACCACTATATATTGAAAAGATTGCTTCTTTCAATTGAATTGCCTTGGCACATTTGCCAAAAATCAATTGCCCATTGTGAGTCTATTTCTGGAGTCTTCTCTTCTATTGATCTATATGTTTATTCTTATGCCAATATCACACTACTTTGATTACTATAGTATTAGAATAAGGCTTGAAATCACCTAATGTAAATCTTTCATACTTATTGTTTATGAAAGTTGTTTTGGTGATTGTAGGTTCTTCGCATTTTCATATAAATTTTGGAATCAGCTTGGCAATTTCTTTTAAAAAAAAACTTGCTAGGATTTAATTTGGACTGCATTGAATTTATGAGGATAGTTGATGTCTTAATAGTATTACACCTTCCAATTTATGAACATGGTATATCTTTTATTTTTTTTTAATTTTCTTTCAGCAATATTTATAGTTTCCAAAGTACAGGTCTTGCATATCTGTTGGCAAATGTATTTGAGTATATCCTAAAAGTATTTTATATATTTATGCTCATGTAAATTGTATTTTTAAAAATTTCCATTCCTGATTATTTGTTGCTAGTATATATGGAAATGCAATTATTTTTTCATTAATATTGTATCTTAAACACTTGCTGAACTTATTAAGTCTAGTTTTTTTTAATTTCTAAAAATGTTCTACATAGTTGATCATGTGTGGCTAAATAAAGATGGTTTTACTTCTTCCCATTAAATCTGCCTATTACCTCAAATACAATGCTAAGTAGAAGGGGTGAAAGCAGACACTTTTGTCTCGTTCCTGACCTTAGAAAATATTCATTTTGTCACCATTGAGTATGTTGCCTATCAGTTCATACTATAGGCATCATAGTATGCTTGTAGGTTCTTTGTAAATGCTTCCCCAATGGTTCTTTGTAAATGGTTTTTATCAGGTTGAAGATGTTCCTTTCTAAGCCTGGTTTGCTGAGAACTATTTTTAGAAGAGAATTTTGGCTGGATGTGGTGGCTCACGCCTGTATTCCCAACATTTTGGGAGGCTGAGAAGGGAGGATCACTTGAGCTCAGAAGTTCAAGACTAGCCTGGGAAACACAGAAAGACCTTGTCTCTAGCAAAAATTTAAAAAAAAAAAAAAAAATGTAGCCAGGTGTGGTGGCACGTGTCTGTAGTCCCAGCTACTTGGGAGGCTGAGATGGGAGGCCCACTTGAGCCCCAGAGTTTGAGGTTGCAGTAAAATATGACTGCACCACTACACTTCAGCGTGGGCAACAGAAGAAGGCCCTGTCTTAAGGAAAAGTGAATTTTGTCAAATGTTTTTACTGCATCTTTTGAGATGATCATATGGTGGTGATTTTTTAGTCTGTTAATATGGTGACTTACATTACTTTTTTGATATTAAGTCAACTTTCCATTCCTGGGGAAAATCCCACCTGGTCATGATGTCATAAAATAAGAAAGGATTATTATAACCAATATCCTCTATGTATATTTTAAGATTTGATTGGCTAAAATTTTGTTGAGAATTTTTATGTCTATTTCTCTGAGAAATATTAGTCTCTAATTTAACTTTCATGTAATGTATTTGTCTGGTTTTTATATCAGGGTAATGCTGGAGTCATAAATGAGTTGAGAACTCTTCTATTTTCTGGAAAAATAAGTTTAGCATTGGTGCTAATTTTTAAAAAACATTTGGTAGATTCACAAGTGAAGCCACATGTGCCTGCAGTTGTTTGGATTTTGGGGGTTTTTGTTGTTGTTGTTGTTGTTAGAGGACTTCAAACTGCCGATTCAATTTCTTTAATAGATATAAGGCTAGTCAGATTACTATTTCTTTTTTAATGAACTGTAACAATTTGCATCTGTCAATTAATTTGTTCATTTCAGCTAAGTTGACAAATATATGGGGATGCAGCTGCTCACTCTACTCTCTAATGTTTTCTTAATCTTTGTAGGAACAATTGTGACATCTTCCCTCTCATTTCCAGTTTTGTATCTTCTCTCTTTTTTTCCCCAACCAATCTGGCTGAAAATATCCTTTGGTGACATTGTTTTTTATGTAGTGCTTTTTGAATTTTTAATTAATTTCTGCTCTAATCTTTACTATATTCTTTGTTAAATCTATTTGGATTTCATTTTTTCTTTTTTCCCTTCTTTCTTAAAGCTTGAAGTTGTTGATTTGAGATCTTTCTTTTCAAGTATTACAATTTAATGCTACAAAATTTCCTCTAATTTAAAATTTTCCTTTTTAGTTGCACTCCACAAATTTTGATGTTTTCCGTTACATCAGTTCAAAATATTTTCTAATTACCTTTTTTATTTCTTCTTTGACCCATGGGTTATAGCAAAACCTATTATTCAGTTTTCAAATAGTGGAGGAATTTCCAGCTAGTTTTTAAAAATTGATTTTTAATTTAATTTCATGTGGTCTGACAACATCCTTTGTATTTTCTGCCTTCTTGTTTTATAATTCTTAAGAGAGTTATTTGGAGTCTCATATTATTATAATTATAGTTTTTCTATTTCTCCTTTTGACTCTACCAAAATTTTGCTTAATATATTTTGAGGATCTGTTATTAGGTACCTACATGCTTAAAATTATTATCTTCTTTTGATAAATTGACTCCTTTATCACTATGCTGTTTAACCTTAGTAATATTCTTTATTCAGAAATCTACTTTGTCTGATGTTAATATAGCAACTCCAGCTTCCTTTTGATTAGTGCTAGTATGGTATATATTTTTCTATTCTCTTACTATAAGCCTATTTTTATCTTTATATCAAAAATAGGTTTGTTATAGGCAGCTGAGAGTTGGGTCTTACTTTTTCATGCAATTTGAAAATACCTGCCTTTTAAATGGAGCTGTTTAGACCATTTACATTTAATGAGATTATTAATAACTTTGTATTTAAATATAGTATGCTGCCAGTTGTTTTCTATTTGTCCCATATCTCCTTTATTCACATTTTATATTTTGAATTCACTACATATCATTTTATCTCTTTTGGTAGCTTATTAGCTGTATCTCTTTGTGTTTGTTTTGTTTTGTTTTTAGTGTTTGCTTTGGAATTTATACATTTCCAACTTCAAGTAATCTGTCTTCAAGTAATATTGTATTATTTCATGTAGAGTATAAGAACTTTGCAATATTGTGCTTCCAATTTTCCCCTCTGGACATTTATACTTTTGTCCTACATTTTATGTGTAATTGTTGTAAATGCACAATACATTGTTATTATTTTTTGCTTTTAACAATTACATTTTAAAGACATTTTTAAAAATAAGAAATAGAGCTTTTATATTGACTGATGCAGTTACAATTTCTAGTGTCTTTTATTCTTCTGTGCAGATACGTATTTCCACCTGATGTCATTTTCCTTCTGCTTTAATATGTAATATAGTACAGATCTGTTGGTGATGAATTATTTCAACTATTCTGTATCTGAAAAGTCTTTTTGCTCTTGCTTTCAATAGGTATTTTATGGTGTATAAAAATATAGATTATACTTTTAAAAAATTAGTACTTAAAAGATGCTTCTCCATTGTCTTCTGGCTTGCATTTTTCCCCACAAAAGTTTGCAATAATTCTTATCTCTGTATGTAATGTGTCTTTTCACCGTTGCATCCTTTTAAAATGTTCTTTTTATCACTCCTTTTAAGCAAATTGGTTGTGAAGTGCCTTCTTCATGTTGTTATTATTTCATTGAACTGCTTTCATCTGTGAATTTATAGTTTTCAGCAAATTTGGAAAACATTTATTCTTTCTTTATAGGTTTTTTTCCATCCCCTCTTCCCATTCCTCTCCTTCAAAGACTCCAAATACATCTATATTAAGCTGCTTAAAATTCTCCTACAGCTCACTGATACTCTATTTTTCCCTCAATTATTTTTCTCTCTGTTTCAGGTTCAATATAGTCTATTGCTATGTCTTAAGTTCAGCATTTACTGTAGTCTGTATGTTTTGTCCCCTCAAAATTTATATGTTGAAACCTAATCACGAACATGATGGTATTAGGAGGTGGGCCTTTGAGAGGTGATTAGGTCATGAGAGTAGAAGCCTCATGAATGGGATTAGTATCCTTGTAAAAGAAGCCCCAGAGAACTGCCTTACCCCTTCCATCATGTGAGAACACAGTGAGAAGCTGCCATCTATGAGAAAGAAAGCTATCACCAGACACTGAATCTGCTAGCACCTTGATCTTGGACTTCCCAGCTTTCAGAACTATAAGCAATACATTTCTGTTGTTTATAAATTGCCCAATCTAAAGTATTTTGTTTTAGCAGTCTGAATAGACTAAGATACCAATCTTTTCTTCTGAAGTGTCTAATCCATTTTTAATATCATCCACTATATTTTTCATTCCAGACATTGTTTTCTCATCTCTAAAAGTTTAATGTATGCCTTTTTTACATCTTGCATGTCTTTCTTTAACATGAGTATGATTTCATCTACCTTCTTGAACATATGGGATATAGTTACAAGAACTATTTTAATGTCTTTTTCTACTAATTATGTCATCTGTATCATTTCTCAATTGGTTTTGATTTTTTTTCACATGTTTCATTTTCATTTTCTGTTTCTTTGTATGTTTGCCAAGTTTTGATTGGATGCTAGACATAGTGAATTTTACCTTGCTGGGTACTGAATATCTTGTATTATTTTAAATATTCTTGAGCATTGCTCTGGGACATAATTAAGTTTGAAAACAGTTTAGTGCTTTCAAGGCTTGCTTTTAAGCTTGTTTGAGAGAACCAGAGCAGCATTTATTCTAGGGCTAAGTTTGTTCCACCACTGAAGCAACATCCTCTGAGTACTCTACCCAATGCCTCATGTACTGTTAGGCTTTTCTACTCCAGCTGGTGGGAACAGGAACTATTCCCAGCCCTGTTCAATTTCCACACATTTTTACCTTTACTCTTTGAGTGGTTCTGTCTCTAGACCTGGGTTATTTCCTCACAGACATGCACCAATTGGTATTTAGCTGATTACCCAAGGAATACACTCTGGAGATATCTGGAATTTTTTCTCTAGGCAGCTCTATTTTTTCTGATACCCCACCCAATGAACATAAGTGCCTTAGCCTCCTTGAGCTCCCAACTTTCTCTCTTCAATGTAGGGAGATTGCCAGTCTCTTCCCAGATTTCCCCTCCCTGTATTGTGGCCTGAAAACTTTATCCAGGTAGTACATTGAATCAATTGTAAAGATCAGCTTGTTTGCTTCTCTCTCAGTGATCACTGTCCTGTGCTGCTTGTTACCCAATGTCTGAAAAACACTGTTTTGTATTACTTTCCAGTGTTTTTGTTGTTTAAGTGGAGAAGGTAAATCTGATCCTTGTTAATTCCTCTTGGCAGATGCAGAAATTCCTTATATATTCCTGTTAGTGACAACTAAGATTGCTTTTGCCCATTTTAAAAGCTAAGTTTTTGCTTGCCATCTATCACAACCTATGGATTTTTCATTCTTAGCATTCAAATTCCCGATCGGTAAAATCTCTTGATCTTGTACTTGTATGATTGATTTATCCACGTGAACTCAGATCTTTTATTTATTCTGTTAAATTTGTTTATATTAATTTTGATCCTTAGGTCTTTTTGAATATTGCTTCTGCCATGCATTCTACTGTCTATTCAATTTATGCAATGAATATTTACCAATGCCAGTTATGTGCCTGCAACTATTCTAGATGATATGGGGCATACAAACACAGTGTTTGTTCTCATGGAATTGATTCTGGGGGTGGGGGAATAAACAATAAACAGATTAAAACAGAAACATAAGTACATTATTTCAGATTAGGATTTCAACATACAAATTTGGGGGGTGGGAATGGGAACAATTGTTCACTTCTGTAATTCCAATACTTTGAGAGGCTGAGACAAGAGAATCACTTGAGCCCAGGAGTTTGAGGCTGCAGTGAGCTATGATCATGCCAGTGAACTCCAGTTTAGGTGGCCAAGGGAGGCCCTGTCCCTAAAATAACCAAAAAACCAAAAACAAATTTGAGGGGGCACTACCAATATTCAGTATATAGCAAGTAGTCCTGTGAAAAAAATAAAACCAAATACTGTAACAGAGAATAACCAAGACAGAGCAGTGACTACTTTAGCTCAGATTTTCAGGGAACTTCTTTGTCAGAGTTATTGGTTGCAAACAATAGAAGACAATTCTGCTTAACTTAAGCAGAGAAGATGTTTTGTGTAAAAGTGTCAGGTAAGCCAATAACATTGATACATTGGCTATTGAACCCAGGTTCAGGAGGACCCAAGGGAGGCAAAGCACAACCAGACTACCCAGAATCACTGGGTAGTCTGTGTGTTAGCTCAACACCAACTAACCACAGCCACTGCTAATAGAACCACCACTCAACAACCATCACCGTGATGATCATCAACCATCATGTCCGCTAACATTCCACCAGACTATCATGGCACCAGAGCTGCCATGAAACTACAATTGCCCCTGCCCCAATGCATCATGCTCTCGTGACATGAAGTCCATGGTCAGGAACTGACTGGCTACACTCAAGCCCATGTCTTAGTTCCCACAAGGAATGAAAGAGAACACCTGCCTCTTAGCAGTTTCCACAGTGGGAGCCAAGGATGTTTGTTGGGCAGGTAATAAACCATATCTCTACTGCCTCTCTAAAAAAATGACATTTGAAGTGACATTTGAATAAGGAGTAAAGGCAGCCATGTGAAGATCTGGAGCAAACATATTCTAGACCAAGAGAGCAGCAGAAGCAAAGACTCTAAAACAGGAATCAGCTTGGAGTTTTCAAGGGAGAGAAAGTCCCTGGCTGGTTGGAACATAATGGACAAGGGAAAGAGAGTCAACAACTGGGATCCAAAAGGTGGCAGAGACCAGATATGCAGACTCCTGAAGACCATGGAAGGGCATCTTCATGTTATTTTCACTGAACAGGGAAAATATTGGAGAATTGGAGGATTATAGAGAAGGAAGTTATATGATCCTTCCTGACATTGTGTCACTTAACATTTTTAAAGCACTTTTTCTTTTTTATATTTGGTTGTTAAAATGTTATAGCCACATTAAAGAAGTTTAGGAAAAAATCATTTTAAATTCCATTCTATTGATCCTATTTTCATTCCTGCCTATTCTCTTCAAATTTGGCCTATGATTTTATATCACTATTTTCATATCACTGCCCACTGTACATATACTTTTACATTGTATTATTTTTACTGAATATTATGTTTTCTACATTGTTCAACACTAGGGATAATGCTGTATTATAAATTTGCCTTTACAAACTTTGTTTAGGATGAACATTTAGGAATGAAACAAGCAGGTCACAAGATATGACGTTTTATTTGAAATGCAATGCACATTGCTATGGAGCTTTCTGAAAGGGTTGCAGATTTATAATGTTACTGCAGTCCGTGAGAATATTAGTCTCACTACAGAATAACTTTTAAATAACTTTGTTGACTTTGCAGATGTCGTATGATCAAGGCCACTGTCATTCTCATTTCTTTGACGACTACAGCTATCCATGTTCATTGAGGCCACAAGGAAAGAGTGGAACAAGGCAGTGAACTTGTAGGAAGAAGTAAGAGGGGAGGTAGTGTATCTCTGACCCAGCCTTTAGCCCTATCTACAATGGTGAAACCACAGCCTTCCATGCTGCTCTGCTCTTTCAAGCTTGGGGTTCCTGAAGTGTCTCAACAGTGCGTGCAAATGGCCACCACATGGTGTGTTCTTCACCGTGGCTCCCATTAATGGCTGCTTCCAAGCCAGCTCCAAGCCTCAGAGCCGAGGTCCTCCTGCCCTTCCCCCTTTTCCTGACTTCCCGCATATCCTCTGCCTTGTTCAACGGCAGCCACTCCTCCCTTCTACGCTTCCAGATCAGGTTGCCGAAGTGGGGAAAATTCCTGCCATCCCCACAGCCACTAGTTTTGCTGCAAAGGGTGCTGTCTGGTAATCCGTTTTCTTAGCAATTCAGAGTCATTCATTCATTCATTCAACACTAATTATTCAGCAATGTATCAATCAAAATCCCAGTGGGTACCAGATGGCACACTCAAACTGGGCCACTGAGAAGAATTTAATAAAAGGATTATTTACAAATATGGGCAGAAGTTAGGGAAACCAACAAAGGATGATATAGTACCCGGTGGCTAGCAACAAACAGGACCTGTTGCCACCTAAAGCGCAAGCAGAGAGTGGTTACAGGGGCCCGAAGAGAGTAGCTTGAGGGAGAGAGCTTCCTGGCAGGAGCTGTGGCCTTGGGAAGAGGGATGCAGGCAGACAATGGCAACCGTGCCAGGAGGACTTCAGGGGAAGGCACACTCCCTGAGTTCACCCTCCTCCTGCCCCTCATATAGCACCATACCTCCTACTGGCTGACTGCAACCACACACCAGAAGGCAAGAGAGCCTCTTAATGGATGCTTGAGTTGGAGGACAGAGTGGCAGCATCACTGACCAGGGTTTGACGATGGCCTGGGCATCCTGAGCTTCTCGTAACAGCTGATGTAAACAGGAATGAAGGCCATGATGAGATTCTTCATTGTCTCAAGGCAAATAATGCTGCTGAGGCTGTCACTAATATTTGGAGGGGATGGAGGGAAGCATGAGAGTCTTGACAAGAGTATGCAAAGTTCTGGTGCCACCTCTTCACTCTTCTTAATGATGAGAAGATGTCTGGGGAGGACAGGATTTTGCTGAATTCAGCAGCTCTAAGGCCTATTCTTAGACTCACGCCATGGGAGTGTGGAGGTCGGGTTGTAATTTTACTTTCTTTGTTTTGCTCAAATCGCCCTGCAGCCTCGCACTGTCCCTCTACCAAGAACATGCATGCTACTTATTTCATAACTAACAAGTGTTGGGCCCCTATCAGGTTTAGGACTCTGGGAATAAAAGATGCAAGCCATGGTTCTTCTACTCAAGAAGCTTCCAGTCTGATGGGGAAGATTGCACATAAACGTCTAATTAGAATACAAAATAATAAGCACCATGAGATAAATACGGAAAGGATATCGCAGGAGCACAAAAGGAAAGTATCTAATGGCGGAGCTGGGTATAGATGTCAGGAAAGTCATCCTGGGAGAGGTGATTGTCTCTTCTGGTGGAGGAGATTCTCTGCTAAGAGTCTTCTGTCCATTTCACAGACAGAACTTCAGTCAGATGATGATCCCAGACTCTCCCTGAGACTCTCACTGCTCTGCACAGTGTGAACTGCTCCTCCTGTGAATGTGTCTTTTAAAGAAGTGTATTTCCTCTTCTGTGAATTATTGTTTCTATTCATCATGTTTTTTCTTATAAAATTTAACCTAGTTTTTTACATATTATAGATATTATTCTGTCATGTTTGATGAAAATCTTCTTCGCAGCCTGATTTTTTTCCTTTTAATATTAGTGATCTTATTTTGCATTGTATGGAAGTTTTTAAATTTCACATATTTAAACCTGTCATTTGTCAGTCTTTTCTGTTTAGATTATGTTTCTTTATAGCTGAGAATATTAAAATTCCTCTATAACTCTACAAATATTTTATTCTTTTTTTTTTTTTTTTTTTTTTTTTGAGACAGAGTATCACTTTGTCGACCAGGCTGGAGTGCAGTGGCATGATCTGAGCTCACTGCAACCTCTGCCTCCTTCGTTCAAACAATTCTCATGCCTCAGCTGCCTGAGTGGGACTGCAGGTATGCACCACTACTCCCAGCTAAATTTTGTATTTTCAGTAGACAGGGTTTTGCCATGTTGCCCAGGCTGGTCTCAAACTCCTGGCTTCAAGTGATCCACCCACCTCGGCCCCCAAAGTGCTGGGATTACAGGTGTGAGCCACCATGCCCTGTCTGCTTTATTCTATTTTCTACCAGACTTTTGTATAATTTTTAATTACTTGACAATGAGTTTGCATGTTTTTGTTTTGTTTTGTTTTGTTTTTGTTTTTGTTTTGAGACAGAGTCTTACTCTGTCTCCCAGGCTGGAGTGCAGTGGCGCAATCTCGGCACACTGCAAGCCTCGCCTCCTGGGTTCACGCCATTCTCCTGCCTCAGTGTCCCAAGTAGCTGGGACTACAGGCACCCGCCACCATGCCTGGCGAATTTTTTGTATTTTTAGTAGAGACAGGGTTTCACCATATTAGCTAGGATGATCTCCATCTCCTAACCTCGTGACCCACCCGCCTCAGCCTCCCAAAGAGCTGGGATTACAGGCGTGAGCCACCAGCCTGGCTGAGTTTGCATGTTTTTAAACATATGGACATAAATTAATTCTTCCCCCAAATATGATAGTTTCTATACCATCCAACTTACTGATAAAACTGTGGGAAAGTCCAGAGCCACGCCCACCACCCAAACCACTGAAAGCTTCCTTTGAGGTTTATTCTAATCTATTAATCAATATTCTTGATGAGTCCCCTACAGATCACCCATTTCTGCCAGAGATGGTAATGGTAGGGTCCATGAAGTCAGGGATGAACATCCTTACCACCTAACACATATTGTTTATTTGGCACTATAAACATTTGTTGAAAGAAAAAAAGAGAAAAGAGAAAGAAATTAAATAGCTGAGAATCCACCCACTATTTTATTATTCATCTTCCTGTAAGTCCACAAGGATAATGTGAAAGACTCTCAAATGCTACTTAAGCCACCTGACTTATATTATTTCCTTGATCCACTAGTCTAGTAACCTTATCAAAAGAGAAAATTATGTTAGGCTCAATGCTTGTCCCTAGTGGACTCATACTGACTCCCAGTAATCACTGCTGTCTTGTCTAAGCGCTCTCAAAACATCTGCTTAATAATCTCTTCTAGAACCTTGTCTGAAATCACCAGTAAGTCTCTTGACTTCCAGAATCTATTCTCACCTTGCCCTCACTCCTTTTTGAAAACAAGGACAGAGGCCATGTTCTGTTGGACTTTGTATCCTCTTTGCTGAGTACTGTTCTGAAAAATAGAAAGTAGTTGCTTAATAAATGTTTAATGCACAATTGACCACAAGAAAAATGACCGATTATCATCCAACAAAATCGTCTAGACAGCTTAAGTCAAATTATTCAAATAAACATGCAATGTTGGGTAACACGTGCCAACAAATCAGCTCTGTTCCATGATCCTTCTGGGTATGATGTACAGGCAGCCATGAAAGAGCTCACTGCATTAGAAGGGATTGACAGAGAGGCAAAAATATTAAGCTAGTCCCTAAAGGGGATTCTGACATCAAAGAAAAGTGCCGCCTGATGAATATGGCAATCCCCAAGTTTAGGTCTTTTGAGCGAGATATGACCTAGACTGCAAAATGGTTGCAGAGATATGGCTTCAATACTGATTTGCTATTGTTTGAAAGATCTTTTATTCTATTCCTTTGTCATTAAAACAAGGAAGAAAGAAAGCTTCGTGTGCCACAATGTCTTCTCGGGTCTGACTGGTTGTGCAAGGGTCTGAGTTGAATCGCTAGTCTCTGGATGTACAGGAAAAAATATTTAAAAAGTGAAATAAGCTGTGTTAGTGAGTTGTCTGCCTTTGAATATTTAACTTAATTCTTAAAGTTATTGCCCATGGATGGTATGTTTAGCACCATTTGTCATAAAGCAGAATAAAGCTAATCTACTGAAGGTCAGGCTGAAGGTCTTCCAGTTTAATGAAGCATCAATATTAAATTGGAATGAATAAATTTGTATTAGGAGGATCTGATAAGCAATGCCCAATCTAGGAAGAGGAATGAATGCAAGGCTAACTAAGGCCACATTCTGTAATGACATGTTCTAACCGAAGATTATCAGGCCCCTCTGCTGGCCTGGAGACCTATCAGTACAAGTGAAGAGAAAGCGTGTACCCAGAGTAAGCCCCCCACTCCACAAGTGATGGGCAACAGGGGTCATGGGAGAGCCCTGCTTGCTGGGCTTCACACCTCCCTGCGGGACTCACATGCCAGCCTCCGACCTCCTCTAGCTCCTGAAGGCACCCTTGACCTTCCTGTCACAGCCTCTCTATCACCACCTACCTTGGGACTGTCAGGTTTAAGGTCTTCATACCCGTAATCACAGTTCATGTCAGTCCCACAAGCCCAAGACTCCTAGATTGCCTCCCAGTGCCAGACTCTCATCTGCAGTATCTCATGTTGCTTTATATGACCCCCATCTCTCACTCCTCCTTGCCTCCTGCAACCCGTTGCCTGTGGTCTCTGAAACTCAAGGTCGATAATCATCAATAAAATCCACTCCACCAGGGTTGGCAGCTTTTTCTGTAAAGGAGCAAATAGTACATATTTTAGGCTTTGCGGGCCATATGATCTCTGTTGCAGTCTCAGCTCTGCCATTGCAGCCCCAGAACAGCCATAGACAGTGCATAAATCAATGGGCATGGCTGTGGTGCCTGCAAAAAAACTTTATTTACAAAAATAGGCAGCCCACAGGCTATCGTTTGTTGATATCTGCCCTGTATTCTCAGCCTCTTCCAAGAACATTCCTTGACTTTTTTCGGTGGCCTCCTTGAGGATGTGTCTTCCCCTGCAACACTGTCGGGTGGTCTGATAGCTATTTATTCTTTGTATGATGCAGTCAGAGGTGGAATAGATACTCTTCATATTCCACACTGTTGCTTCAAGCCCGGTCTCCTTCACTTCTTCCTAAAACTGCTCAGCTTTAAATCTCATTAATCAGCTGCTATCACCTCCTCACTCCCTGGTTTCAGCCATCGACTGACCCCAAGGCCAGTACCCCTCATGCCTTCAAAACTGTAGCAACCAATTCACTATCACTCTCTTCGAAACCAGTCCAATTATTATTCCTGTGATTTTAATAATCAAATATTCTTTCCCATGCCTTGGCCTGGCAGTTCCTTAATCTCCTTTCTCTAAAGGCCTTGTCCTCCCCTCAATCTCTGCGACTCCCTTCTGTGGTTATATCTTTGATCTTTTCATTATTAATAATTTCAACACCTCCAAAAATCTTGATTTCAGACATCCTACTCTCTTACCACCACCTGTCATCTCTCCAGCTTGTTGTCTCTGTACCCCAACACAACCAGTCCTTCTACAACACCAGGACTTTAATGCAACGATCCTATCTCCTTCTCCCTGTTCAACTCCCTTGGCATCCTCTCTCCCCTCCCTATCCAGTTTCATTCCATGGTCTGTCTTTATAACCATTCCCTTTCAAGCAGACTTGACTCCTTTGCTCCCCTCTCTCTCTCTCTGGAACTGGCTTGGCTAAACCAAAACCTTAGTTAAATTTCAACTGACCCTATTGGGTCAAGTATCCCCTCGATACCAAATAATTCTTAGCAACAGGCATGTTGTTAGTTTTCCATTTGGAAAAAAAAAAAAAAAAAAAAAAACCCTCTTGACTCCACTGCCCAGCATTTATTAGTATCTCTTTCCCTTTATAGCAAAACCTAGGAAAAGACCTGTCTATTCCCACTGTTTGCCATTTCTCTTCTCGCATTCTCCCTTAAGCCCTCTTCAATCAAGCTCTCCTGCCACCGCTCCACCAAAGTTGCTCTTATCAAGTGACCACGTTGCTCAGTCTCAGGGGACGGCACTGAGTCCTCAGCTCGCTGAGCTATCAGCATTTTTTTCTGCCTATGCACACCTGAGAGCCTGTGGTAAACTGTGCCTCTGAAGAATGGAAATAGGGTTCTTGTTTTATGAAATTAAATTTGTGAGATATGAACAAACCAATCTATAAGAATATGTCTTATAGCTACTCACCCATCTGCCTTCTCCGAGTTAACGATGATTTATGACAGAGCAGTAGTAAGGAATGTTAATTGGCTTCATTTTAGGACATGAAGATTTCTTGCCAGGGACGGTGGATTGATAGGAGAAAAATTTTAAGGAACATTGAAATTTTTGTTTTCCAACTGAAACAGCTCCTCCACTCTTCCATCCATCTTAATAGTGGGAATCACAGAATAGTGTCAGACTTGGAACATATCTTACAGAACAACTAGTCAAACTTTTCACTTGAGAGAGAAAGACTCTATTAGTCCAGAGAGGCTAAATGACTTCCCAAAGCCTCATAGCCCATTTGAGAGTGGAACGTGAACTTCACATTCTGTGTCCTTTCTATCACACTTGCTGCTGCTAAGCGCCCTTACAGTTCTCTCAACATTTATATTCTGTGGTGATGCTTTTCATTCATTCTCAAGAATCCTTTTATTCCCCTGGACTGTGTGGGGTCTTTAACAATAACATGGCTTCCACTTGCAGCTCATAGGTTTTCCTTTTTTTTTTTTTTTTTTTTTGAGACAGGATCTTGTTCTGTTGCCCAGACTGGAGTGCAGTGGCGCAATCATAGCTCACTGCAGCCTCAAACTCCTGGGCTCAAGTAATCCTCTTGCCTCAACTTCAGTAGCTGGGACTACGGATGTGTGCCACCACACCTGGCTAATTTTTTAATTTTTTTGTAGAGACAGGGGTCTCACTGTGGCGCCCATGCTAGTCCCAAACTCCTGGCCTAAAGCAATTCTCGTGCCTCAGTTGCCCCAAAGTGCTGGGATTAGAGGCATGAGCTACTGCACCAAGTCAACTGATAGATTTTTGAATGTGTATATTCTGTATTGATGCATTCCATTCACTCTTCAAGGGGTCCTATTGTCCTCTTGAATGAGTTGGGATCTCTGGTTTCTACTCTGGGTTCTATCAAGGAACACACTTCACTTACTAGGGCTAAAACTGACAGTGGCTCTGATTTGCTGCTTTGCCCCCAAGTTGTAAGAGAGATACGCTTGCCAGAGTCCCAGACTGCATTCCGGAGTCAAACGCTTAACAATATTCTTGATTGTGCAACATTTGAAAATACCCTCCTAACATGAAATTCTAGGCTTGCTGCCTGTTCAGCCACCAGTCACATGCAGTTGCAGTGCCCCGGCTCCATGCTTCCAGGAGCCTTCTGGCCTCTGCACCTCCTGGCACTCTGAGTCCTGTTCAAGTTGTTCTGCAATAGAGTTGTTTTTGTATGTATCTGTATAGTCAGGACAATGGAAGGTGAAATGAGGCATCCCCCCTCCCCAACACACAAATGACAGACCTCTTAGGATGATGATAAGCAAAGACCCCTCTTTTTAAAACCATTTTATTGAAGTTAGATAAAAACATGCACATATGTAACATATATACCGGGATGAGTTTGGGGATAGGTATACGCCCATGAAACTATTACCACCATCAAGGCCATGACCATGTCCATCATCTCCCAAAGTTTCCTCCCACCATCTTTATCGTTATTATTATTCCTGTTATAGTTTGGTTTAGTTTGGTAAGAACATTTAACAAAAGATGTACCCTCTTAGCAAACTTTAAGTATATAGAACAGATTGTAGGCTATAGGCACTATGCTATAGAGATCTGCAAAGACCCCTTAATGAGACCAACTGGTTCCAAGAACAGCATAAAACTTGCTAAAGACTATTAACGTACCTAAAAATGACTGTGTCAGCTTAAAAAGGGGTTCTTAATAGCAGCAATAATGATAGCTAACACTTAACTATGCATCAAATACTATCCCAGGCTCTTCATATGTATTATATTTAATCCACACAGCAACTCTATAAAATAGATGCTACTATGGATGAGAGACCAGATGCAGAGAAATTAAATAGCTGCCCAACATCACATGGCTAGTGCAATGGTGGGACAAGGTTTGAACAAGGGGCATCCTGACTCCAGAGTCTTCATTCTTAACCACTGCATACCCTGTATCTCTGGAAGCTATGGATAAGGGAGCCAGAGTCTACCCTTGGCAGAGCCAGACAGGAATGTGAAGATAAAGGGTTTCCCTCTAAACAACCCTGCGGGCAAGGCCATTCTTCACCGGAGAAGAGTTCCTCAGTGGATGCATCTATTTTACTGAATCTCCACTTATAAACCCACTTTAACATTGTAATTTGGTCTCTCATGAAGCTTAACCTGCAGAGGGAGAATGCCAATCAACACATGGGCACTCTGGTTTTCTGCTCAGACTCTGTGGGTTTCGGTTAATGTGAGTCTAACAGCTCCTCTGAATTCACTCTCCAGCTGCTGACAGATCAAATTCCGGGCTGAGAACCAAAGGCCTGAATGTAGCAAGTACCACCCCCGGGAGATCCAGGTGCTGATCTCTCCTCGAAACTGCAGACATCTTGGCATCATGAACCTTTTCCTTTGAAACTTCAATGGGCTTATCTCCCTTATTAGAGTGGTGGCTTCTTGATGGAAACTACAGTGTTTTCAATGCCTTGGTTTTCCTCACTGTGCCTGTCATTGCCCTGCCCAGGTCCCTAGGACGTGCCAACCTGCTTCAGCTGACTGCCTACCACCAGAATCTGTATCTCTGTGCTGAGGGCTTTCCTGCCCCAGAACAGCAGAGGGTGAAGCCATGCAGCGGGCTGAAATTGCCTGGCAATTAATCTACTCCCCTCCCAGTAGCCCTCAACCAATGATTCTTGGGAATAGGTGTATAAATACCCCAGCACTCTCCTCCCTCGGGGGGAATAATTCCGAGGCTCTGTGTTGCACTGTTCCCCTGCAGGATTAGGTTCCAGGACCCGCACTGGTATCTACCTAGTAATATACGTTTACTGGCAGCTTCCCAATCTCTGCTTCACTTCCCCACTCCCCTGCAGCATCCTTTGTGTCCTGGAATCCTTGTCTCTGGGTCTGCTGTGCTTGAAACCCAAAATAAAATAGGGAAGAAGGCAAGTAGTGGTTTCAGAATGCCTACTGTGCCTGGCATTGCTACAGATATAATCTTCTTGAGTCCCCACCACAGCCTTGGTATAAAAGAAGCTATTTTATAGAGGTGAAACCTGAAGCACAGAAGGATGTGTAACTTGCTTGTGGTCACCTGGCAGCTCAGTGGTCAAGCTGGATGCTGAATACTCACCCATTCTCTTTGGCCTGATGGCCATCCTGTTTCCATCCTACCCCTGTGGCCTAGGCCAGGGTTTCATACTCTATAATAGAGATGCAAAAATACATGTAGAATAAATCTGTCGATGTTTCTGGAATAAACTCTGATGATTTGCCATCCTATTACCTATTCTGTGGCTACAGCTGCAAAGATAAAACATGTATCAACATAAGCAAGTGTTTTCAAAACACCTTTTCCTCCTCTGTTCTGTCTCTCCTCATAGAGATTGAGACTGTGCCAAAGTTAAGGCAGGGAGCGGGCATGACTCACTAACAGCCTGCTCGGCAGGCTGGACTGTGAAACTCTCCACATACCCACAGATGACACAGACACGGAGGTGAGGAAAGGAGACCGGGTGAGGCGTGAAGGCGGATGCCCACACCGATGTCCCTGGCTTGACTCCTGCAAAAATGCTTCTGTGCTTTTGTGTAGACGCATTGCCTGAACTCCACTCAGAAAGACAGCTCAGTGAAGGGTTAGTGTCTTCTCATATCTGGCAAGAAAACAATCAGATTTTTTTTTTTTTAACCTCACAGGAAAGTTACAGTTTTTAGTCTTCTTTTTTCCTCAACGATCTCTCTAGGGTTAGTCAGCCAGTCATTATTGAGCCTACATAGAATATAAACTTAACAACAGGTTCTTATCCTCAAGAACTTTAGAGTCTAATCACAGAACTTAGCAATCAAATCCTCCAGTTGGACTGAAGGGTCCTGCTCTCCCTGTTGCTCTGCCTCACCTGGAACTCAGACCCAAGGGTGACTGCCTTAAGTTGCCCCAGGAGAGAGCACTGCCCGTTCTGCTGTCTTTTCGGTGATACTCCAGTAAGCGTCTAGCTTCGAGGCATTCCTCAACCCCGGAGGCAAGGGAAGTGATGTTGGCTAGGGACTCTCCATCCAGATCACCTGTGAAGACCCTCCCTCTTGATAGGATGAGATGGATTGTCTGTAAGGGAGTAATTGTCCTATCGCCACTATTGATTAAACGCTGAGAAACATGCTTAGGTTGCATTTGCTGTCAGCCGAACTAGTGATGGTTCCGTGTCTTCCTATAAATTCTTCTTTTCCAGCTGGGCTTTTTTTGTGGTTTAGTATTAAAATAGACGCTTCCTAATTAGACAGATCTCTGTCGTGAGGATCAATCTGAGAACTTCTGTGGTGTTTTCATATTAGATATCTCTTCACAAATCAGCCCTGTGCTCTCCAGCTTTTCTAAATCATAACTCACTGAATAGCTTCTTAAGCAGGCAACAGCCACATAACTAGTAATTAGAGTCCTGTCAGCTGATATCAGCAGCATTAGTTTTCAGCGGCTGACATCAGCAAGTCCATCATATATTTAAAGCTATAGCTACTCATAATTGTGATAAATGCATCAGGAATATCCAATTAATAAGAAAATTGTTTTTTAAAAACAAGTAAAACCATGTTTGGGTGAAAATATAGAAAACAAGTTAAAATCAGAATTACAAGCCAAGTTTCAGCACAAAAATGATCTGTAAGAGCCCATAGTCCTAGACAGTCTTCCAGGGTCTGGCACAGACATCTATCATAAATCCACAAACAAGTCTGCTCTTTCTGATTAGAGAATGGAGCTGTTTGGTCAAGGTTATAGAGAACATCTGTTTTAATGACAGAAGTCAGGAGAAGAGCAGCACTTTGAGCATCTCCATTCTTTATTCACAGATTGTTCATAAAAGAGCTAGTGATTATTTTCTTTCAAATATGTTCAGATTTAAAATAAAGCAAAATAAAGCGTTGACTCTTATTTGGAAGAAAACACACCGTAGAAAGCTTGTGTTTATTTAAAAATTCCAAAACTGAAATTTCAGAATAACACTGTTTGAACAATAGCTACATATTTTTCTCAAAATAATTATGAATTGATATGACGATAATACAGAAGAGGAAAAATAGAATAATTTCAAATTAATTAAATATAAATATTATGAAAGCTATTTTATACTTAGAAAATAATCAGAGAAATAATAGTTTTCTTTAAGGAATGTATTTCATCTATTATTTAACTGCTAGTCCCCAAAAATGCTATCAAAGTGATATCTATTTTTAGACTTTGTTCAAGGCTTTGCACCAAATGGATGATGCCTACACCTGCAAAGGCTTACCTATCAAATTGAGTTAGCATGAACTAGACCGCAGTTGCAACTAAACCTATCAACCTCCAGGAAACTCCGTCTGCTGCCACCAAAATACAAGAGCTAAAATTTAATAAAGGAATTCTAAACAGGTAACATTTTTCTTTCTCCACAATTTGAGACAGCGTTTGTTCATCATATAGAAATGGCAAATGTGCATGTTGGAAATTCAGAAAACAAATATGTCAGGAAGCATTTTATGCATCATTTAAAATTATATTTAAACAGTTCCCTGGCTGTAAATTAAAGAAAGGAAAAATTATGTGCCTAAGCTTTCATAAATGCCATATACCAAATTCATAGAAATTAATAAATACAAATCAAGTACAATTTATCTTTTTTTCATTAAATAAAGCAGTAATTCACCAAGGCCAAATGAGAGTTATAGACACTAACGCATTATTAAAGGGAACAACGATACTGTATTACCAGAAATGTTCATAACACATTAGATATGTTGCCTCAAATGGACAGGAATAAATTAGAAATAGTATGTATATTTTATGACATATTGATAGTTTTTCTTCCTTGTTTAATCCACCCTCTTTTCTCATAGTTTAACCCTTCCCCTGGGGCAACAAATGCTATCAGTTCATGTCACAAACCAGTTCAGGACGATGCAATGGCTAACAAACCAAGGGCAATGCATAATAAGGAATATTTATATACTTGAGCCAGATTGGAGAATAAAGTGCTGATCCTTCACAAGCTCTTCTTGTTTGTTGACTCACACAGACATCTAACCCTGCTTACATTTTTGAGGATAGTCTGGACAAGTGGGCAATTTATAATGGTGGTTTGTAATTACCTGCAGTGCACTATAACCCGGGGATCTCTATGTGCTCTGTGACCTGGTGCCAATTGGACTAGAGAGGGAGACAAGAAAGGCACAAGGATGAAGGCTGTTTTCTTTATTTAAAAATAGCTTTTTCAAGCCAGGCACAGTGGCTCATGCCTGTAAACCCAGCACTTTGGGAGGCTAAGGTGGGTGGATCACTTGAGATCAGGAGTTCAAGACCAGCCTGGCCAACATGGCGTAACCCCATCTTTACTAAAAATACAAAAAAATTAGCCAGGTATGGTGGTGCACATCTGTAATCCCAGCTACTTGGGAGGCTGAGGCAGGAGAATCGCTTGAACCAGGGAGATGGAGGTTGCAGTGAGCTGAGATCATGCCACTGCACTCCAGCCTGGGGAACAGAGGGAGACTCTGTCTCAAAAAAAAAAAAATATATATATATATATATGTATATATTTTTATATATAGAAAGAGAGCTTTTTCAGATGATAAAATTTATGTTTGTTATATAATTTGGAAAATACAGAAAGATTAAAAAGTAAAAATCATCAATCCCTTAACCTGTCAAAGATAATTATTGTTAAATTTTTGTATGTTTCCTCCTGGTATTTTAATATATATGTAAAAGAAACAATTTGACGTATATCTCATATCCTGTTTCATTTGTGGGCATATTTCCATCTTATTAGGTATTCCTCAAATGTATGGGACATTTTGTTTGTTTTTTTGGCTGCATAGTATTTTATTGCATATACTGTCATTTATTGACATCCCCCAATGTTGGGCATCTAGGTTGTTTCCAATCCTTTTGTGCTCCCAATAATTTTGTAGCAGAAACATGCTCGCATCTTTTTTGCAAGAATACGTACATTCTAATGTGCATCTTGATTACTTCCTTGGAGTGAATTTCCTATTATGGTAAATGTGCTCTTGTTACATCTTGCCAGATTCCTTTTTAGAAAATATGATACAGATTCATGTGGTTAACATCCATGATCAAGGGTAAAACCTAACCGCAAAGTTACCAGCACTCATTATTTTACAGTCATATATCACTTAATAACGAGGATACGTTCTGAAAAATGTGTCATTAGGTGATTCCATTGTTGTGGGACTATCACAGCATATAGTTACACATTCTTAGATGGTATAGCCTACTACACACCTAGGCTATAGGGAATAGCCTATTGCACCCAAGCTGCAAACCTGTATAGCATGTACTGCACCGAATACAGTAGGCAATTGTAACACAGTGGACTTTGTCTATCTAAACATACCTCACCATAGAAAAGAAACAGTAAAAATACCATAGAAAAGTTGTAAAATGGCACATCTGTATGAAACAATTACTATGAATGAAACTTGCGGGACTGGAAGTCGCTCTGGGTGAGTCAGTGAGTGGTGAGTGAATGGGAAGGCCTAGCACATTACTGTACAATACTGTAGACTTTAAACCCTGTACGCTTAGCCTACACTAAATTTCTCTAAAAATTTTTCTTTCTTCAATAATAAATTAACCTTAGCTTACTGTAACTTTTTCCCTTTAGAATTTTTTTTTTTTTTTTTTTCTGGAGACAGAGTCTTGCTCTGTTTCCCAGGCTGGAGTGCAATGGTGCATCTCAATTCATGCAACCTCCATTTGCCAGGTTCAAGCGATTCTCCTGCCTCAGCCTCCTAAGTATCTGGGACTACAGGCACGTGCCACCACGCCCGGTTAATTTTTGTATTTTTAGGAGAGATGGGGTTTCACCAGAAACTTTTAAACTTTTTTTTTAACTTTTTGACTCTTTTGTAAGAACACAGCTTAAAACACAAACACATTGTGCAGCTGTACAAAAGTGCTTTCTTTTTTTGTATTTTTATCCTATAAGCTTTCTCTGCTTTTAAATTTAAATTTTTTTTTTAACTTTTTAAACTTTTTTTAAGAAACCAAGACAGAAACACACAAACACACACCTTAACCCAGGCCTACACAGGGTCAGAATCATCAATATCCCTGTCTTCCACCACCACATCCTGTCCCACTGGAAGGTCTTCAGGGGCAATAACAGACAGGGAGCTGTCATCTCCTATGATAGCAATGCCTTCTTCTGGGTACCTCCTGAAGGGCCTGCCTCAGGCTGTTTTGCAGTTAACCTTTTTTCATGAGTAGAAGGAATATATTCCAAAATAACAATTAAGAGTATAGTATAGTAAATACATAAATCAGTAACAGAGTCATTTATTATCATTATCAAGTATTATGTACTATACAAAATTGCACGTGCTCTACTTTTAGGTAACTGACAGTAGGTTTGTTTACACCAGCATCATCACAAACACATGAGTTGTGTTGCACTGCATATGATATTATGACAGCTATGATGTCACTAGGCAGTAAGAATTTTTTAGCTTTGTGATAATCTATGGGAGCACTGTTATATATGTAGCCTATTATTGACCAAAACATTGTTATATGTTACATGACTGTAAATTCTTTTAAGTGAAAATGTAAATAAGTAAAAATTGTTTTTTAATTTTAATTGACATTTCTAATTGTGAATATCTATTTCAATAGTTCTTGTTATTTGTATAAAAATACACATGATCATTAAAAAATATAGAAAAATTGCAGAGAACATCTATTATCTTGTTATAACTAGAGGTAACCATTACATTTTTTTATTTATCCCTTCTGATACATATGTATATTATATAGATATGAGATTATATTGTGCATATTTTATAACCTTTTCTGTTCAACAAAATATTGGTACATCTTTGTATAATATGATTTATATAATATAATTTATATAATATGATATATAAATTTGAAGCAACATTTTTAATATTTGCTATGTGCTAACATTTTCTTAGCCTGATTCCTATTGCTTAGTATTCAGGTGATTTTGAGGAAACTGAACATTTTGATGATTTTTCTTTGTCTTGATTTTAAAAATATATTTTTAAATTTAAATGTTTTAAATAAAATATTTCAAATCTATACAAGGGTGTAAAGAATAATGTAATGAAATTTCTGTGCCTATCTCTGAGTTTCAACAAATTCCAACATTTTGCCATAGTTAGCTAAAATCTTTTTAAAGAAATAAAAC